>NC_062518.1:26920796-27244129 GCF_022655615.1 Tachysurus fulvidraco | reverse complement strand
TACAGTGATATCCGAGTTAGCAAGTAAAAGCTCTGTCGTGTAGCATTTTTTAAAGAGGAATCCTGGATCAGTCTTTTAAAGTTTTTACTGCTAGCTGGTCTGTGAGAATAGCTGACTGGGCTTACCACGGATCTATTTTAAAACTTGTTTGAGGACAAACCTTACGTGTGTGTGTGTGTTTGTGTGTGTGTGTGTGTGTGTGTAGTGACTCCGACTCTAAGCACTGGATGGACTCAGGGATGCATTCAGGCTCTCAGTCTCCTCAGTCTGTGGGCAGCGCCGCGGCTGACAGCGGAACAGAATGTATGTCTGACTCGGCCTCTGATCTGCCCGACGTCACGCTCTCTCTGTGTGGGGGGCTTAGTGAGAATGCCGAGATATCCAAAGGTACACACACCAGTTTTGGGTTCAGTATCGCCGATAGTCTCCATTTTTACCGAAAGAGTTTAACACATCCTGTTAACGTTTGTTTGATATCCCTCTTTTTTTTAGAGAAGTTTATGGAACATATCGTCACTTACAACGAATTTGCTGAAAATCCAGCCATTATAGACAATCCGAATTTAGTGGTGAAAATAGGGAACAGGTAGGAGCTTTTTTATTGAATATCAATTTGAATATAATCGTACTTATTTCTTCATACCTAATACTTTAAACACATTTTCCTCTCACAGATACTACAATTGGACTTTAGCTGCACCGTTGATTTTAAGCTTGCAGGCTTTCCAGAAGAATCTACCTAAAGCTACCGAAGAGGCTTGGGTTAAAGAGAGGATGCCAAAGAAGTCTGGCCGCTGGTGGTTCTGGAGGAAAAGAGCAGATAGCACTATCAAGCAGGTAATGCTGTTCAAATTATATAGTCAGCTTATCAGTTATTGGCAAATTAGTAGTAAAAATGGGTTATAAAATGTCTTCAGTCTTAAAGAGGTTTAAAAATATCTTTGTGTTTCATTAGCATAACCTCACCTAAACTTTAATTGAAGCAAATATATTCTGAGAAAAAGAAAGCCTATCTAAACACGTCCGTTTTAGCCCACAGATAATTAGTATTCTGCATTCAGCATGTTTTGCATCTAGCCAACTGAGCACTGAGCCTTCTCCTGTAATGAGAGAGGGGAAAAACAGAACAATCATCCAGTCTATCTTCTGCTCCAGCTCACCACACAGGTTTACAGAAGGGTTTTAGTCAGGGAACTGGGATGACCATGTCGAAAGCTTGATTCGGTGATATGTTGTAGATCACAGGCCTCCTGGATGATCCTGTCATAAACCAGTTATAGCTTCTTGGCAGAGGCAGACACAAAGAAAAGGCTTTTTTTTTTCTCTGGCATGTCCTCCAAGTAGTCTGTTGGCATGGAGGAGGTCTAATTATAGATTTGTGCAGATTTTCTTCAAATATCCAGCTGTGAGCCTTGAAGAAATTTTCGCCCGTCTATCCGTCCTCTCTCTGCGTGTGGAGACAAAATATCCTCGTGTCCTCCTCCAGAGAGGTTCATTACAGATCTCATTGTTTTGAATGTCTTATTTATTACCCTAAATATCTGTTTCTACCTAAATAAGCCTAATTTTTGAAAGCCACACTTTTCCTTATTTCATTTGTGTATTCTTTTAGCTTACATTTATTGATAAGTCCATCTTTGTCCACCTTTGTGACGGCTCATATATTTTAATTAGATACTTGCACGTTTTTACTCACATAAGTGTTTTACATTTCAAATAAAAATACTTTGATTTTCAATGAGCCTAAGCAAATGTATTAAAAAAAAAAAAAACACCATCTTTACACAGGGTGCCTGTGTACACAGACCTCACTTTAATTATCATACACGTTTAACACATTATAGGGGGGCACGGTGGCTTACTGGTTAGCACGTTTGCCTCACACCTCCAGGGTTGGGGGTTCAATTCCCGCCTTGTGTGTGTGGAGTTTGCATGTTCTTCCCGTGCCTCGGGGGTTTCCTCCGGGTACTCTAGTTTCCTCCCCCGGTAAAAAGACATGCATGGTAGGTTGATTGGCATCTCTGGAAAATTGTCCGTAGTGTGTGTGAGTGAGTGAATGAGAGTGTGTGTGTGCCCTGTGATGGGTTGGCACTCCGTCCAGGGTGTATCCTGCCTTGATGCCCGATGACACCTGAGATAGGCACAGGCTCCCCGTGACCCGAAGTAGTTCAGATAAGTGGTAGAAAATGAATGAATGTATGAAAGATTAACACATTATGCAGCTAAAATCCACTCACTATTTAGGGAGCAATTTCTTTTTTCTTTTTTTTTTTCGTTTCACAGAACTACCTTCATTTAAATACTTTTTCATTTCTGTCTTTCATCTCATGTTTTGCCTTTTGGCTTTCCTAGGCCTGTGGTTTCTCTGGTAACAGCCGAAATGTTTCTTTAATTCCTGGCACAAAGCAAGGAGCGATGTTTGTTTTTGTTCGCATCCGAAGCCACTTTATTTACTCAAAAGCATCTTCATTTGCTTGCACATCACCGTGTCTACCTCCATCCTACAGTTCGGTAATTGGGTGTTTTAGAGGCTCCGTGATGATGGATATAAACTGAACAAGTAGCTCATTACACTGAAGGTTTTTCATCAGGAACAAATTGAAGGGCTTTTGATAAGCGTAGACTTGTGTTCTTATTCACGTGGGCCTTTTGTTGGTGTGTGTGTGATTTTGCAAGGCCAAATAAGAAACGGTGGGGGTGGGGTGGGGTGAATCTGTGTTTCGTGGTTCATTCGATTGTGTATAAGGCATCTGCTACTTCTCATTGTCTTCCTTTGCTGCTTTTGCCTTTAGTCCGAGAATGCAGGAAAACTGGAGATGAAGGAGGAGCAACTGAAAGAGGGTGAAGCCTCTCTGGAAAATGATCCCTGCAAGTAAGACACCACATCACTTCCTGTCACATAGCTTACTGTCTGTGAGGGTTAAAGGGCAGAGTTTCAGTATGGTAAACAAAGGTGAAAACCAGATAGATTGCCTTTTGTTAACTGTTTAAAAAAAAGAGAGAGGTATATTTAAGACACTCAGGATGAAGCCATCTGCCAAATGCAATAAATGTAAATGATTAATTGAGCACTCAATTTTTTGTGAGCTAGCCTAGTTTCTTTTAGACTTTAAGCTCTGTGCAGTTTCAAGGAAGACTTGATTAGAACTAGTAAATGTTAGTAAATCTAAATCCCTGACCAAATGATTACCGTTTGTTCAGAGTGGAGTCTAGAGAATCGTCCAGCGATGAGGAGGGGAAGGAGGTGAGTGCAGCTGCTGCCTCTCTGGAGCGCTCGGCTCAGACCGAACCCCAGCCTCAAACCCAGACTAGCACACTTTCCTACAGGAAGTCCTTGCGCCTCTCTTCGGACCAGATCGTGAGTCTCCAATACTTTAAACTTCTCCGCTAATGTAAAAGAAGCTCTTTTTCAGCTAGTTTTGCCCCGGAAAATTCTCCAATGTGGTAAGACATCTAATGCTAGATAATATTCCCACCTACGTCCAACATGTGCCAGTCGGCCTATTTATATTTGAATAAATTTGCACTTTTCACATTTGCTATGCCAATGTATGTCATCCATTTATTCAAATATTATTTTTTTCTTTCTGTATTTTTTCTTTCTCTATTTTTATTTGTATTCTTTATTAATATTCATTCTGTATTTGTAGTCATTTTGTTCATTAATATGAAACTTACCTTAACACAAAATTGGCAATATAGACAGTGATGTCATAAAAGCTATTCCTTTTTTTTTTTAATACTATTTCAATTCATTTAAACCGGAGCCGATCCTGACCTCCCTGGGGCCCTAAGCAAAATTCTGCTTAGGGGCCCTCCTACAGTACCTGACCCGTGAGCCATGTAAACCATTTGCCACACATTCACACTTGACAGCATCTCCTCTGCTAACAAATTTCAGCATAGCACCTGTAAGTTATAGATAACTACTATTATTCATGTTATAAGCTGCACTTAAACGGCCCCACTTAAACTGCCTCCCTCAGATTCCTCTTTATCCATTTTCAAATATAAAATACTATTTATAATATGACTTGGCTCTTGCAATATTCAACTAGTGCATATGCAATAGCAGATATCAGAAATGACGTTTTTACTAGTGTAAAATGGAATTCCTGATATCAAAAATATGGTTACTACTAGAAATCACACTCTTAATATTTACATTTTAAGTATTGAAAACTGAATTCTTGATAACAAAAATCCCTATCATGTGCATGTATTGACCTGGCATTATGCCCATTCCAATGTAAAGCCAGTGGTTTCCATATTGCATTAACATTGTTGTAACCTTGATTGAGAGGCTATAAACATTGTCATTTAGGAGTGCACGACTGCATGCGCATATGAATGCATGTTAACGTGCGGTGCGGTTATCGAGCTGCAGTTTATAAACACCGTTGCCCTTGGGCGTTTATTCACGCGAATGTTCACTTTACAACGAGGCAGGGGGAGGCGGGGCCTTGCGTAATTTGGGTATAGGGCCGATTGGCTCTGATTTAAACTGGTCAAGTCTGACCTGCTATCAGTAGCACGACTGTTCCTCTAGGAGCTGTAAATTGGTCTAATTTTATTTTTTCTTTGCCTAGTCCTGATGAAATATTTCATAATCCTAAGGTTAGAACCACTAATTAGAGAAGTGGCTATAACCATAGATACAATAATGGCAGCAATTCTAACTGGTAACTGGCCTCGCTTGCAAGGTTTCAGTAAAACTGGCTATTCATGTGTCTGTATATACACTTTCTAACATATTGGCTGTATTTATTTATTTATTTATTTATTTATTTATTTATTCTTGTTTTAGAGCGAGATAGAATTTCGGCTTGTGACTTGTATTATTATTTAAAAAAAAAAGCTGATCTGTTCACCGTGAAACTTCTAAAACTTCGTAGACTCATTTTCCGTTAATCACTTAAACCATAGTACCTCCCTGAGTAAAACTAAGCTTAAATAGAGTTATGGGTTCGAGTAGGAAAATCCATTTGCTCTTATCCCTTCGCTTCTGTGTAAGTGGTGTTAAAAAGCTTTAGCCTTTTAGGCTTTACTAATCAATACGTGCAGCGGTTCTTCAGAGTCCACAAAAGGAACGATATCTTTGTCTAATGCCCTATTAAAGGCTTTTCTGTGAAAATAAGTTCGAATGTATCCCATAAACCTTTGCTGCTGTTATTTAGACTAATATGCATCAGAGTGAATCGTTTTGAAAGGATTGTGTAATGGCAGTTATTTTGATGTAGAGCTCCCTCTCCTGGCTTCAAATCATCACAATTAGCTGGTAAAGGAGCTTGAGTTAAGAGTGCTCGTAGCTCAATGTTCCAGATGTTGTGCTACTGACTACAGAAGGTCCTGTGTACAAATCTCATGACCGCCAACCTGCCACGCCTGGGCCCCTTGATCGAGGCTCGTAACCCTTCAACTGCTCAGTTGTACAGATGAGATAAATAAATAATTATGTGGTATCACGTGTAATATTCGATACTGTGATACGTCTGATGAACGTGCACGTGCTATATGAAGTAAACCCTTGATTTTAGCTATTTAACCATGCATTATTAAATTAGAAGCCTAAAATTTCACATGGCTGGATGTTTCTTGCCCTTCGCTGATTTTTGTAGCTAGTTTACAATGTTAGAGATCCAGTTGCAGTATATGATGTAATGAATATCTGTGTCCCACAGGCCAAGCTAAAGCTAAAAGAGGGGCCTAATGATGTGACCTTCAGCATAACCACCCAGTACCAGGGCACATGCCGCTGTGAGGGCACTATCTACCTATGGGACTGGGACGACAAGGTCATCATTTCGGATATCGATGGCACCATTACAAAGTAGGTACTTCAGTGATGCATCTTTCTCCTGCTTTTGTTTCTTCTGTGTTTTCTAACCGAAAGCACGATAAAGTGCAGTGCTGTTGCTTTTAGTGGGCCAGGTGCACTTTATATATAAATCTGTGCTGGTGAGACTTTCTCAAGACCTCTTGCTTTTCGGTTAGTCAACACATTGTCGTAGAAGAACAGAACAATTAAAAGCCATACAGTGTGTAAATGTTACTATTAACATTTCAATTACAGTGCATAATAATGAGCTGGGCTCTTAGCCTGTTCATGGAGGAAATGCCATTACATTCGAAAGAGATTGAATGAATACCAATTGGTGTTTACACAGTCTAATAAATACCTTCTTATTGAATAATCCGGTGTTTGTCGGCGCTCGCAGCACTAATTTTAGCTCAAGGCCAGCCTGGAGTTTTAAAGTTTTAATTGCAGTGAAGGCAGATGTTATGTGCATCCATATTCCAAAAAAAAGGACAGTTTTCTACCTTTGTTCATGCTACAACGGTGGGTGGGCAGTATTAAAAAAAAAAAAAAAAAGAAGGGAAGAAAGATACATAAGTGGCACTTATTATTTCGTGCAGCATCAATGTGGCAAGAACAGAGGACGTCAGCATAATGAGCCAATTTAAATCTAGCTCTGCTATACTGCCACTCGGGCTGTACACCAGATAATATGTTCAAATCAGGGACTCGGTTCCTCATTAGCAGATTACATGGCTTAATCCTCATCCAAATAGTGAAAGGTGTGGGTTTTTTTTCTTTTGTTAATATTTCAAAGAAAGTCACTTGTATGGCTATATTTAGATCTATATTTAATTTGTGTGTGTGTGTGTGTGTGCATCTACAGATCAGACGTGTTTGGGCAGATTCTGCCTCAGCTGGGGAAAGACTGGACTCACCAAGGCATTGCCAAGCTTTACCACTCTGTAGCTGAGTGAGTTCTTTACAGATGCAGTTCCTGTTCCTCTGTCATTTTAACGTAAAAATGTTAACAACTTTACACTGATTTTATAACGTCATGTTTTTAAATCCTGGCGTTGTTTTCTCTGCAGGAACGGCTATAAGTTCCTGTATTGTTCAGCGAGAGCTATCGGCATGGCCGACATGACTCGTGGCTATCTGCAATGGGTGAACGATGGCGGCACTATTCTGCCCCGCGGACCCCTCATGCTTTCTCCCAGCAGCCTCTTCTCTGCGTTTCATAGGTACAACTATTCAGATAACAAATACGACTCCTAAGTGGTGTGACAGGAAAACGGTTGCACCTTTTTACAGTTATAAAGATGAACTTTTTCTTCCTTCCAAGCCATTTTAAGCATGAAACATTTTATGAAGTATCGCTAAGATGCTGGGCCACACGTTTACATGCAAACATGTTCCTGGATTGTGAGCAGCGCGTCACCCTTAAAGCGTAAAGCATTGCTGAGTTTGTCTTCTTTTCCCTTTACAGGGAAGTGATAGAGAAAAAGCCAGAGATTTTCAAGATCGAATGCCTTACTGATATCAAGAACCTGTTCCAGTCTAACAAGCATCCCTTTTATGCTGCATTTGGAAACAGGACCAATGTGAGTTGTATAGCTTTTAGCTCTGTATTGTTATTGCCTGCCTTTAGTCGCTGGTGACAAGTGTGATGTATAGATGTATTCAGGATCGATTGAGGTGTGCTGTCTGTCATGCAACTCGCTTCAGCCGGATGGAAAAACAATTTGGCACTAGATCATAATTAACTTCATTGACGTTTCACATATCGTCTCCGGCAAAGTCTGTATTTGGGGCTGTCAAGCAAAAGTGGATATATTTATAGCTTTAGGAGAGTTGTGGGGAGATGCACAGTTGCACATGTACAGTGCTTGTAATCACCTGCAGAGGGCAGAATGCTCAGCAAACACATGCCAGCACTTCCAACAGAGCATATGACAAAGCTTTATGCAATATGTCTGTATCCTTGAAACATTCAGGACAGTTGCAACTTTTCTTTTCGAGACTTTTCTCACTACAAAAAACAAACAAACAAAAAAAAACCCACGGTTTCTGTTGGGAATATTATGCTTTAGGTCAATCGACAGTATAATAAGACGAGCAGTTCAAGATCTTACAAAGACCGCATGATTTAAAACCGATAAATATGGTTGCTATAGTAAACATTAAACTCCTTGTGTTGGTGATACTCTGCCTGGATGGATTAGGCCATAAAGTATTGGCTCCTTCTACAGACATGATTCCATCTATTTTTCTGTCTGACATTTGTCTTGTTTATGTATTTTGTGGAAAGCTGTTCTGTAACTTTCCATAGCCTGTCACGTAAGTCTGGCTCACCTTCTCGTTGTAGGATGTTTTTGCCTATAAGGAAGTCGGAGTGCCTGTTTGCAGGATCTTCACTGTCAACCCTAAAGGAGAGCTCATTCAGGAGCAGACCAAAGGAAACAAGACCTCGTAAGCATACCCACTTCTTACAGTGCTGTAATCGAACGGATCCGATTTAAATGACATTCAGGACTCATGGAGCTTTCACTGGTTTTTAGGACCTTTTAACTCGAACAAGAAGAAAGGGGTTTTTAAAATTGAAATGAATGCATCTTTCTTCTCCCTTCAAAAACCACATACATTACAATAAGTATCTGAAGCTCAGAAGTCTTTTGGCCTTTGCTGTCTTGCTGAAATGCAAAAGACTTTCTACACTCTCTCTCAAGTTATTTGCGTCAAAGTATTGTTCTTTGTGAGCAACGTTTCAGACGTTAAGAACTTCTAAACTCTTACTGAAACAAACATGCACTGGATTATGTATGCACTGGATATGCAAGGTCAAGTTTTTACACACACACACACACACACACACACACACACACACACACACACACACACACACACACACATAAATATGTGTATATATACATATTTATATATTAGTGAAACTAACAGATTGTGAATATTTTCATGGTATTTATTGCAATATTATGCTTTAATGCAGATTTCAGAATAATAAGCTAGGATTTATTTTTTCTGCGCATTTGCTTTATATGCTCAGTGACTTCCACGATTTTTCCAGCAGCTCAAAATTGTGTGTCTCTCTCTCTCTCTCTCTCTCTCTCTCTCTCTGTGTGTGTGTGTGTGTGTGTGTGTGTGTGTGTGTGTGTGTGTGTGTGTGTGTGTGTGTGTGTGTGTGTGTGTGTGTGTGTGAAATTTTTATGTAGGTACGGCAGGCTGAGTGAGCTGGTGGAGCACGTCTTTCCATTACTGAGTAAAGAACAGAGCTCAGCGTTCACCTTCCCCGAGTTCAGCTCGTTTTGTTTCTGGAGGCAACCCATCCCGGCGATCAACCCAGACGACTTACTCTCATAGGCTAGACATGCTCTCAGTCCTTGCCTCTGTTTGCCCTCGTATAGACTGAAGTAATAATCCTCTAAGGCAATTGGGTAAAGTCCTCGCAATTCCAAATGTCCTCACTACCTGTAGCTGCACTCTATCCAGCTGAGGCATCGTCTGTCCAAAACAATTGTAGAAAATCCATCCACACATCCAAAACGGAACGACGCCTCGCTCTCCACTTTAATCTGAAGTCCACGTTGAACTGTGGGGGTGGAGACGGTGCAATTTCCCCTCATTTTCACACACATCAGGGATATTCGAAGCCTGCCTGAGCTGAGTGCTGGAGCCTCTAACAGATACCCTTATTTCTAAATTAACCATTTAGTGTGTGTGTGTGTGTGTGTGTGTGTGTGTGTGTGTGTGTGTGTGTGTGTGTGTGTGTGTGTGTGTGTGTGTGTGGTACTTAATATAGGTGTATCATAGCCTTAGTGCTGGTGTGTCTGATACTGGCAGACAATAAACCCTCCAGGAGCAGCAGAGGTGTTTATTTCTGCTGTGGTTGTCCAGCGTAGGCTGGTGTTTACAGTCCTGTGGCCTAAGCACTTACCAGTTAGTGTGTGGGAACAATGTGTGATTAGTAGGAAACAAAATGAGTCATGTGGCAGAGCATGTAGGAGCACAGAACTGATTAACAAAGATATTTATTTACAAGCGCTAATTTATTTTGTTCTAGGATAATTAACTATTATTAATTATTATTATTATTATTATTACCAACACGCACTGCCTCTAACATGTGGTGGAAGAATTCCTGCATGACTATGTGTCCGTGATGAGGATTGATCAGAGGCTCTCTTGAATGCTGATGCTGCTATCAAAAGCAAGTCGTGCCGCCGAACTTTCAGCCACGCCCCTTTTATCCTTTTGCACCGTCTTCAGTCTGATTCGGTGCATTTAAGGCTTTTAGTCGTGCTGGAAAAGCCCTGAGCACAGAGCAAGGCTTCCATCTGTATTCCAGGTGTTTTCCACTCGTTAACAATTTCATTGTCTGGCTGCTTTCGAATGCCTCACTGATCGCACTTTCAGCAGCAGCAGCAGCCAAGAGAGCAGCACGGATCAGCTTGCAGTTAATGAAGGGATCGTCTTATCGTCGGAAGCTTATTCAGCAGCCTTTTGCATAGAAGGTTTAAAAGCCTTTTTTTTTTCTTTTCATGAGGTGAAAACAAGATTTGAGTGTTTTTACACTACACTCAACCTTACTTAATGTGTGTAATCAAAGAAATAGATCTGAAATGCTATAGGCTTTTGATTTCCCAAGAGGATTAGCTTTAGCATCAGTTGATATACCTATTTTTTTTTTTGAATATAGGTAAATATTGTTTTTTTTCTGCTCTAGCACTGTAATGCACCAATTTCAGTGTTTGTTTTTTTTTGAAGAGACTGATCGCAGCTGTTGTGCAGAAGGAGTGTCCCTTATTATTTTCCTGGACATCTTCCAACTGATGATTCTCTGTGGCCAAGGGAAGGAGCGCATCCTTGTCATGAATAGTTAATTATCAAAAGCTGGTCCGTGACTCCGTGTAAACCAAACGGTGTATGCACTTTTTTGTTTGTTTGTTTCTAGTTTCTTCTTTTAAAAGTAGACGTAGAGCACTGCGTGTTAGGTAGCATGCACACCGACTCGGAGCACAATAGCAAGTATTATAGTTACAATAGGATATTTGTATGTGGTAACCGTTGTTTGTTTGGTGAGGGGGAAAATAAAAGGGAATTCCATGGTTGTTTGATTTGTTTATGCACAAATGTATTATCACATTTGTTCTTGTTTTTGTTTTTGTTTTTTTTTGTCTGTATGAAGTGTAGAAGTGAAACGTCTGTTAATGATTAACAAAGCGATCCCATTCTTTCTATGAAAGTAATACTACTTGTGTGGGATGGACACACTCATGTATTGTTAAAAAAAAAATTGACAAAAAAAAAAAATGTTACCTCAAAGCAGATCGTTTATCGTTCATTACTCGTTTGCTTTCACGCTCATAATTTTATAAGCTTTTATTTGTCGACGTACGCTCTTTATGGAACAAAAAACAAAAAAAAAACAACCGTATCTTCGATTGTATTGTTTTCAGTGTACAAATTAAACATTACTGCATCTGACCACTCTAGATACCTTTACATGTATACTTACTGTATGGATTTATGGAGTTATCATTTCGGAAAATGACACGAAAATCTATTAAAATGCAATTGTTACAAACGTCTTCACAGTTGTTTTATTAACCGTCAGAAATCGTTTTTTTTTTTCCTTACGTTTCATCCAGGGTGATGTTTAGAGTTCAGGCAAAGGATTGGATGACAAAGTTAGGGGGGGGGAAGAGGACAGAAATGAAACGAATGCTTGAGATCGTGTGGTTTAATCAGATTCGGGAGAAAATAATCTCAGGATAAACATTTTCTTTATTTATGTAGCAGCAGAAAAATGAATGAATTGTTTCTTTTTTTTTTCCTTTGTCCAGCAGTGTAATAAATAAGATGAAATATCCAAAGGCTATAGAGTTTGTTTAAGGGGAAATATTTGTCTTCCCTTCTTATGGGATTTAGTGATAAATCGTGTTTTAATCGAGCTGTTTTACTCAAAGTTGAACAGAACCATAGAGCTTGTTGTGGTAAATATAAACAAATCTAGGACTTTTATACATCATCCTCTCAGCTTCATGCTGTTGCTTTATCCTTAAATTCTTGATTCTGACTTTGTCGCTTTGTCATTCCATTACAAAATATCATCGTTTATCACTAAATCACTATTGAATGCTCGAATTCTGGTGAGAAGATATCGGATGAAATAAAAACAACATGGAACCGGTGATCTATTCGTGTTTTCGAAGGTTTATTTAACATTTCCGGGAAGGTGAGGCGTCAACATCTTTGTGGTTTCATGGCAACATCACAAGCTGCATTAATTATATTCAGGAGAGAATATTCATTATGTTCAGCGGACATTGTACAACATTAACAGTAACTAGAGATGGTTGAATGCACGATGTGCATGTTAATAAATAAAACTTGCAATCTTTGGTTAATTCCTGTGGAATAAGAAGAATAAAAACCTTTAGGATGTGTTATCTTCAGAGAGGTAACAGCATCACATCATCCAGGCCTTTATTGTTGTCCTATTAACGGCACAACTGTTTTATTCCTTACGTTATAGCAAAATAGAGACGAGACATTTATAATACTGCTAGGAATTTTTAATTAAATGATTCTATACAGTCCGGATTGTTGATTAAAGTCACTCAGCATAGACCACCTTTTAATATTAAGAATTGCGGTGCAAGTAAATACATTATATGATGCAAATATTTGGAGTATGTCTAAAAAGCTCAGTGCACTGCTTCCCATGGTGCAACCGATGCAATGTGTGGCACTTTGTTTTTCTGTAGTCGAGCCAAAGCCAAGCAGTGATTTCGTTGCAGTGTCGTCTGGCTCGCCACGGGCTGCCATGTAAATGTGGAGAGCCGCACAGCCAGACAGTCGTCTGCAGTTTATTCGTTCCTTTTCCTATTTGCTAGATGTTATCTGTGAACCTGAGTGGAGTAGAGGAAGACCCCGCTGAAGGTGGAGAGGATCTCTTTGGCCTCGGAGAGGGCCAGTCTGCCGGCCGTACGCACTAGCGCGACTCGATCGCCTGCGCGCAGCGAGAGGACGAGGCTGAACGAGACAGAACTACCACACTGACAAGGCCTTGATGCGTGCTGTCTGTCGTGTCCTCCATAACCTGCTGAGTCTAGCTTCTGCACGCTGCGCTCAGACACAGAGAGCACAGCCTCGAGCCGCTCGTGCCGTGGTGCCGTCAGCACGGCCGAGATAAGATAACGACCGTTCGCAGGCACCGTGAAGATTCCTGCAGAGTAAGCAAGGAGAGATTACTGTGCTGCCTACTAGGACGGGCTGTTTTGTAATAAGTAAGTAAGTAAGTAATAATTGTAATCTTTACAAAGTGGTTCAAATGTGGATTATATATTTCAGCTATAGTTAGAGATTTTAAAGTATGAAGTAGATCCACACATTTTTATTTATTTCTTTATTTCATTTAAAATATACCTGTTTTGGGATTGTAGTGCCCTCCGTCATTAACTAGCACTTTATTAAAACGGATGATTCCAAAGTCTCCTAAATGCTCCTGATGTGTGAGACCAGCTGAGAAGGAAAAGGTGTCTACTGCCGTTCTGTCATACGACACTGCGAAAGAGAAAGAAAAGTGGTGGTGCTTAGATCTAAATACGCTCCATCTATGTATGTGGAGGAAAATAATAACAGATATGCACACAGTAATCCATTTCTAATTTACCTGGTGATGCAACAAGCCTTTGTGCAGGATTCCAGAGCACTTGGGAAGCTAATGGAAAATATAAAAGACAAAAAAAAAATCATACTGATTACAAAGAAAGATTGATCAAAGAAAGTATATTTTACCTACAGAGAAAAGCTTTGTACCTGGGACCGGGTAGGGTTTATATGCCACGGGATTTACAGGAGGATAGCTTGCTGTGAAGATGCAAGACAAAGATGTAAGCATTGGTTTTTTAGGTTTATTGTAAAACATAGTAGAAGTGAACTGCAAGAACTTGTATGATCTCTGACCTGGTGCACCTGCAAATCCATTGACGGGTTTGACTATGTCTTGGGATCCACGCTCCCGTCGAGAGGGGACTCTCTGCATGTATCCAGGCGGTCCAGCCACACCAGTCATAATGACTTGATTGGGCTGTTGGCGTGGACTTGAGGGTTGAGGCTGAAGAGGGGCATAGGGCTGGCGTACAAACGGACGGGATGTAGCAGGCACTGTCCTGTGGGGTATCCGCAGAGGAATGTGGATCTCTGGAATATATCTCCTCGGTGGGAAAGCAACGGGTTGCTCCTGCTTCACTGGCACTCCTGACAGAGAGAGAGAGTGAGAGAGAGAGGGAGAGGGAGAGGGATGACAGACATGGCTCATCTTGTGGGGGTAAAAACCTGGCAGATAAAACACTCAGGCAAAGAATATATCAAATCCAAATTGAAAAATCAGCCATCACAAATTAAAAATATGAATAGAGTAGACTAGATGAACGCATTATCTCATAAAGATATGCATTAGGGACGTAACACAATATGGATGTGATGTTCGATTTGAACAGATAACGTACAAAAGGATACAAATACAGATGGCAGCAAGAGGTGCACTGTTACTTTCCGTCTTTTATTCTCTCTCTCTCTTTTTCTCTCTTCTTCCTTTCTTTCTTTCTTTTTTTTTTTTTAAAGAATGCTTGCCAGAAAGGTTTACTGAACATCTGGTTAAGACTAGAGGTGATTGGGATCCCACAGGATGCAACAAAAAAGTCATGTGAGTGGAAGGTTTTTACTTTCACGTGCCCAGGAGCAAGCAATCACATACAGTATATGAAGCTTGTTGAAAAAACAAAGTCTACAGATAACAGTGTAGCACAATGCAGTGCAATACATCTACCACTTTCCTTGGTTCTGCTTAACTGCCTGGTCAAGCTTGTGGTGTCAGAAATTAGGCCACAAGTTTGTATTTTTTTTTGGTGAAGATTAGGATTAAAATGATTGCACTGGAGTGTTTTAGCTGAGGTTGAGGAACTGTTAGGGCTAGAATTCACACACCATGCTGACACTGCTTTTCAAACATGTTCGGGGACACAGTTAAAAATATTTCAAGTTTCGGTCACATCCAAACTGGGTTCCAGTCAGAATACAGATATTTGGAGTATACACAAGCATTTTTATAAACCTTAATTAGTTATTTAGCCCAACATTAAAATTCTCTGGGTGACCTGTACTGTAATAACTTCATATTATGTCCATTATAAAGGGAAAAAATGCTTTGCTCGAGGATTTGGCCTAATGGGCAAAAAACAAGTTCCATTAGTGGCTAGATGTTTAACTACCGTCAGCAGCCTCACACTGTGATGCTTCCTCAACCTAGCATGTGTTGTCCATCACACAAGGGTTTAGTCAACACTGTAATTGCATTTTTTCTTCCTGCTTACACCCGGCACGTGTACAACAAAGGACCGAATCCCATGAGCACCCAACCTATTTCCTGCGTCATCACTGTTCGTAACACCAGGTATCTCAGAAACACACACGTAAAGCCCATTTCCCATGAGATAATTGCTATCTAAGTGTTTCCCATGGGGGATCTCTTTGGAACTGCAGAGGAAATCACAAGCTACTTTGTGCAATGGCTCAGAATACTACACACAGATGTGGCATCTTAAACCAACAGTGACTCACTAAGATATTATCAAGCCAAAATGACTCCTGGTTCTGCAAAACTCCCTTCCTGTCTGACTCCCTCCCTCATCCGACACATGATCAGCTGTATTGAATTATAAAACTAATTCTATAGAAAAGTCTTCGGGAACAGAGTTGGTGACCGCTGGTGTAAAAGTATGCTATATACGGTGGTGTTGACTTAGATGTGGTGCTTGTGTATGGAGGATGAGTTCGGGTTTGATCACACAACCACTTGGTCTAGGGAGGCTATGTTTATAAATGACCAAAATGGGAAGACCGGGTTGAAATGGGATAATTGAAATTATCGGAAAATGCTGGCTCCCATTTTAGCCATTAGTTTGGATGGCAAAAACGGAAGGAAGGAAGTGATCTCACACACACACACACACACACACACACACACACACACACACACACACAGTTATTAACGACCACAGTTCTGCACCTTGCCCTAATGTCCAGACCCCAGTGAAGTAATCTCACTCTTGAACTGATCCAATAAGAAAACATCCAGATGGGTCTGTGGACCCTGACACAGAACTCTGACCCAGCACTTACTGATTTCTCCACCGAAGTATCTGTTATAGTGATACTAAAAATAGTCACCCGTCCTAAAGTCTCTCAGGTCATCACAGAATGCACCGATAGTGGGAAAGTGTGAGAGATACTTTGGCATTTTATACTCGCAAGATATCAATCAGCCGGAATAGCAGGACAGGAAAGAGGATAAGTGTAGATAAGCTGAAATATACAGCAGCATAGACAACTGTGGGGATTATTTTCAAGGTCCAGAATCTATTCCAGAATTCCCTCAAGTAGTTGTTTCTTGTATGAGCTGTGAGCCTATTAGTCTGCTACACCGACCGAAGGTCAGAATCTTCTATTGTGGTGAGAGTTATTAATTCGTGAAAGAGACATTTCGCTATAAACAATTTAGAAATCAGTTAAGAGGATTGGATTTAAGAAAGCGATCCACATACTTCCCAGCATATTGTGTCACTGAAAGAATAACTGTATGAACCGGATCCAGAATTGCACAACGGCGCACCTCTGCCCCAGACTGCTTGCCAGAAGCAATGAGTAATGTTTAAGACTCTGAAAAAGCGAGCCCAGTTGTCTTGTTGGCTATGATACTTCATTTTTTTCCCACCTTTTTGGGCCTGTTTAGAACTACAAAATGGTTTGAGTGTGCTCTTTCCCAGTCTGTTAGGGAAAAAATGCCACAAAAAATATTTCGTAGGCTAATAACTAACTCTTTTTTAGTGCACGTGTGATGTTTTAATTACACTGCAAAAAGGTATGAATGTTAATTTCTGAAATACAGGTGATTGAATTCCTAAGGAAAAAAAATGGTCACATTGCTGGTGACTCAAAATAAAGCTCACTGTATTGTATGTACAATACAGTAATATACATACTTAATATTAATATTTAGTAGTTATAGTTAATATTATAGAAATGTATGTTATTTAGGGTTAGCACGTTTGCCTCACACCTCCAGGGTCGGGGGTTCGATTCCCGCCTCCGCCTTGTGTGTGGAGTTTGCATGTTCTCCCCGTGCCTCGGGGGTTTCCTCCGGGTACTCCGGTTTCCTCCCCCAGTCCAAAGACATGCATGGTAGGTTTGATTGGCATCTATGGAAAATTGTCCGTAGTGTGTGAGTGTGTGAGTGAATGAGAGTGTGTGTGTGCCCTGCGATGGGTTGGCACTTGATGCCTGATGACGCCTGAGATAGGCACAGGCTCCCCGTGACCCGAGTTGTTCGGATAAGCGGTAGAAAATGAATGAATGAATGTTATTTAGGTATGTAGCCGGATTTAGTTCTATAAAACGAACCGATAATGTATTCTTAACTGAACACAGGGTTCAATAGGAAGTCTATAGGAGGACTATTCTTTTTGTTTTGTTTTGTTTTGGTTTGGTTTTTAGCGTGCCATAGAGGTTCACAAGGCATCTGGTGAAGATTAGCAGTATATGCATTAGTACTGGATCCCACGGAACCTAACAAACAAGTCGTGACACACAAAGGCACTGCGCAATACATTTCCAGCCTCATCAGTAACTGCCTCCGCAGGGTTGTTGTGGTTTAAATTAGCCTATTAGTTCGTATGTATTTTAGGATGTACAACTAAACCAAACTATTCTAAATTCATTAGAATATATCAATATGTCTATATGCCTTATATGATCATGTGTCTTGGAATAAATCGGACTTCTGCCGAACACAAACTTCATGCTTGCTTGGGAATTAAGAGTACTTTATATCCACCCTGAAATGATGACATCAGACTGTACAGGGAGGCTCCCAGGAATCAGCGTGCAGGCGTTACATCACGGACGGCTCATAGCCCAACATCTGCACCGGGGTGGGGTAGTGAGTCTGGTTTACAACACCGTACATCCAGAGGCCCAGTCTCTGCTGGGTAATGAAGACCAGACCCACACAAACATACACATACTGAACTTCCTACTCATTTCCTCATTCTGCACAGGGAAAACTAGGGAACGACCAGCAAAAGGACAGTGTGATGGACCGCACAACTCATGAGCTCACAAAGCTCAGAAAAGCAGGAGAAGGGAGAGGAGTTGGAGAGGCAGCCATTCGTCAACCTGCAGAGATTAGTTTTGCAACAGTGACATAGGAAAAATTTTGTTAAACCTACACTATGACTTATAGGTTTAATGAACATGTCCAATCCTGGAGCAATGCAGGTTTCTTTAAACATTACATAAAGCTAAATCTTTTCGACAACTATCCAAAACATAACATGGTTGGCATAGCAACATCACATCACGATTAGTATCACTTGTTTATGAGAAAGCCATGATTGTATCTGGCTCCATGCCAATGCTCATAACTCTCATTTTTTGCTATATGTAGGGAGGCCCGTTGCCTTTCGGCAGCTTTGGGGAATTGTTGGCTTTTGTGCTCGCGCTGTGGATAATTTAACACTCTTTACCTCTAGAATTAACTTCAGGCTGTTTCTCAAAAACCCTCCAAAAAATTAGAAGAACAGGACTGTGGATAGATAAATGAGTCATAAAGATACACTTAAATCCCAACAACTGAAAAGTGAATCATAATTCCTAAGCGTGGAAGCAATCCAATTTCCATTTAGGGGCTTTTTCCTTTTTGTCCTGTAAATCCAGTGGTTTTGAGACATGGTACAAGTAGAATATAATACATATTTACATCAGTACAACACATTAAGCCTGGTGGAGGAAGAAATAGTAGTAAATCTTGATCTATTTAATATACGATCTGTATCTGACCCTGTATTATTTTCTTTCTGCCCAAATAAAAATGATACCATTAATAGGATGGTATCACAAATTGTTTACTGTTTTTGCTTTACTTACCCTGCTGTTTCGTGGAATGGTTCTTAATGTTCGTAAGCTGTGTCTGAACATTGTGCAGAGTGATCTGGAGGTTACTGATCCCCCGTGAGTGTATTTGTAGTGTGGAGTTCATCTGAGCCACGTTTCTTTCCAGCTCCTTGTTCACAGCCTGAACTTGATTTCTTTCATCATTTCCCTTCCGACACAGTTCTTCTAGTGTAGTAATCCGGCTGCCTACTGCGGAGATCCCTTCAGCCGCACCCGCTGCCTTCTCCTTACAAAGGGTCAGCTCTGCAGTCACCTGGGATTTCAGTCCATCTAGTCTGCTGCTGAGCTCCTCCAACTGATTGTGGATTGGTTTGCTTGCCTCATAGGACGGAGGTGGTACCATTTTCGGTGGCTGAATCGGTACTACCTGCACTTCTTGGCAGCAACTAGAGTTCAGGGTCTGAATATCCTGGCTATATCTGCTCATGACATCTCCTAATCCTGTCACAGCCCCAGTCAGACCATTTACATTATCAGTCAGGGGCTTCAGCTTGTTGTGCACATCCTGCGTGCTAACACTGTTCAGCTGATTGTCCAGCTTCACCTGGTCAACTGCCCTGTCTAATTCTACAAGCTTTGCCGCATTGTTTTTAACACTAGTGCTCAGGACATCCAGTTGATTTCTACAGTGACGGAGATCCGTCTTAATACTCTCCAGGCCAGCTGGGTGTTGAGGGTTCGTGGAGGGCCCTGTGTTGCAGCCGGTGGTGCAGATCTGCTCAATGGCATTCAATTTATCCTCCAATCCCTGAAACACATACTTGAATGAATTAACCTGAGTTTGCAGGGCATCAACAGACTCGCTGAACATCCCTGGGAAGGAGGTGTTACTCATCTCGATCAGCATTTTTGTAAACTGGTCCTCCATAGAATTCAGTCTGATGTCCAAGAGCTCTTGGATCTTTGCTGTCTCTTCGTTCAGAGCCTTGGTTAGCTTCTCATCCACGTAGAAGCAATAGGTTTCTGCGTTTCTCTCCGTCACATTCATCTTGTCTTCAAGCTCCTCCATTCGAGGGCCAAACACATCTTCCAGCTGTAGCATGGACAGATGACTCAGTTCATTGTCCACACGGGCGTTTAAGACTTTCTGAGCATCTATCAGGAGCTGAATCGTATTTCGTAAATCACCGTCATCCTCTTTAAATGGAGCTGTTTGCCTGTGAGTACGCACAAGTCCATCGGACATAGCCATATCCAGACGTACCTCGCGTATCTCTTTCCTGAGCTCGGCCTCTTGACTGTCCAGCAGATTTGTCAGGTTGTCAAAACTTCCCTTCCATCCTTCTGTACAGGTCTTCTGACAAGACAATATCTTATCATCACATGCACTCTTCAGCTTTGTTATCTCATCCTTCATATCCAAAACCAGCTCTTTCTTTAATTTCTCAAACTTAGTATCAATGTAGGATTGAAGGATGTCTATGTCTGAGGAGGCAATAGCAGTAACCGTTGGTCCCTGAGAAGCATCCATTAGGATTCGGATCTGGCCACTGTTTCCAATCACAGCCTCCCGCAGCTCCTCGATTACCCCATCCTTGCTTTTCAGAGCATCTGTCACATCATTAAGCCTGGCCAGCACTTTTTCCATGCCCCTCTCCTCTACTCCTCTTGTGGCCTGGTGCCCATCCAGATGCACCTCGCTTTCCTCTATGCCTCCTGTTTTTGCACTGTCTTGCACATGCATGTTGCTGAGGAGACTGACGAGCATTTTGCTGGTGTCCTCCTGTAAATCGGTGCGTAGGTTCGCTGTCATGCTAGTCATGGCTGCCTGGAGGTCCAGAACTGTCTGAGAAAGGCGATTCACTTCTTCTTCTAGTTGACGTGTTTTCTCCACCTCTTGGTAGGTGTTGTACTGCTCTGCCTCCTGTCTCTCTGGCCCTATCACAAGAGAAAAGATGGATTGCAAATAGAACCTACTTATACTATAGGAATATACCTTTTGTATGTATGTATAATAATCTAAATGTCAGATACATTTGGTTTTCAAATCTTAGATCTAATAAACAGAATTAATATTTACTATCAAATCTGTAACCAATAGAGAAGACAAATTTCTTGACTATCTTACTTTGTGAGTTT
Source organism: Tachysurus fulvidraco (assembly GCF_022655615.1). Taxonomy (NCBI): domain Eukaryota; kingdom Metazoa; phylum Chordata; class Actinopteri; order Siluriformes; family Bagridae; genus Tachysurus; species Tachysurus fulvidraco. The sequence continues at coordinate 27,223,221 of NC_062518.1, read as the reverse complement.
TGTGTGTATCCAGTATATGGCTGATGATGTGGCATTGGTTGAGGTTTTACTAGCATCTGTCGATTTGGGATGCCTTTTAGTTCTTTGCAGTCTGGACCTTGATATCCTGGACAACACCTCCATTCCAGTTCAGTAACTGTCTTATAGGAAATTCTGTAAATGGGTTGGAAATGGGTGCGATACCTGGAAAATAAAACGGATTGCCAAAGCTTACAACGTTTAATCTGTTAATGAAAGACACATTGCACATTTTAAGTGGTTAAAAGACCAGACCATTTTTTTCCTAATCTTCAGCTGTCTTGTTTTAATGAGTCTGTGGCCAGTGTTAGCCTCAAATTCCTGTGTTCTTGGCTGATAGGAGTGTAATCTGTGTGGTCTTCTACTGTTGTAGCCGTTCTACCTCAAGCTTTAATGATGTTGTGCATACTGAGATGTGGACAGTAAAACATGATTATTTGAATGACTTTGTGTTGTCTCAAACCAGTCCGGACATTTTCCTCTGACCTCTTTCATCAACAAATTTTCCACCAACAGAATTGTTGTTCTGCAACTTTATGTTTTTTTTTGTTTCTCACACCATTCTGTGTGGAGAGAAGCAGTTTCTAAAAGTTTCAAACCAGCCAATCTGGCACCAACAACAATGTAATGGTCAACATACAGTACAGACCAAAAGTTTGGACACACCACCTTTTCAACAGGACACTGACCCCAAACACACCTCCAGGAGTGATGTGATGGGGTGCTGCGCCAGATGACCTGGCCTCCGCAGTCACCGGACCTGAACCCAAACGAGATGGTTTGGGGTGAGCTGGACCGCGGAGTGAAGGCAAAAGGGCCAACAAGTGCTAAGCATCTCTGGGAACTCCTTCAAGACTGTTGGAAGACCATTTCAGGTGACTACCTCTTGAAGCTCATCAAGAGAATGCCAAGAGTGTGCAAAGCAGTAATCAAAGCAAAAGCTGGCTACTTTGAAGAACCTAGAATATGACATATTTTCAGTCGTTTCACACTTTTTTGTTATGTACGTATACTGTATAATTCCACATGTGTTAATTCATAGTTTTGATGCCTTCAGTGTGAATCTACAATTTTCATAGTCATGAAAATAAAGGAAACTCTTTGAATGAGAAGGTGTGTCCAAACTTTTGGTCTGTACTGTAACTAAGACCATTTTCCCCATTCTGATGATTGATATGAACCTGAAATTTCCTGAAGCCGCTTGGCCGTATCTGTGTGATTTTATGCATCACATTGCTGCCACACAATTGGCTGATTAAACAATTGTAAGAATGAGTAGTTGTACAATTTTGCAGTAAGTGTTGTTCCTGGAAGAAATATATAAAATTAGAGAGTTCTTCCAGGCACAATCAAGCTAACTTTTTAAAATATAACCTCTTAAAACTGTTAAATAAAAATACTCCATGGCAAGTCTAAAAACAAACCAGTTCCCTTGGACCAAGTGACTGAACACACACAGGCACAAATAAAAACACAATCCCTCTAGCTCTGTAATAATGTACTTTGATTTGTACTTCTGAGACAACTCTGACTCCCTTTCCAAAAAGATTCCAAGTACACCCACCTTAGACTGCTAGAACCATTAATACGTGTGTTTAGTAAATATTTCAAACATTCTTCTGCATAAATCTGCATAAACACACCTGGTTCTCTATGCACATGATTAACTGAAGAGTAACACAATTAACACCAGTGAGACACTGGATTCCCATCAGTAATACAAAATGAAAGTAGGCAGTAGCATCATTTCCTGTGATGAGGATGGGACTGGGTCAGTTTTCACATCTGTGAGCGCAATTATGGATGAAAATAACGTGTGTCCCCACAAAAATCTCCCAGATCACAAGCCGTATTCTTTTCATGGTAACTTGTTCACTAAGTAACATGTCTAGAAGGAGCGTTGGAAGAAACCTCAATATGAAATAAGTTTTGGAACATGAGGTCAGACCTGCATGAACCTTTGTTGTTGTGTTGTGTTTATTCACGGTTGTGTTACACCAATGAATCTTAACAATTCTTACACAACACACACCGTCAGTCAAAAATAACACGATGCGTGTTAGCATGATTTTTCAATGAACTTTTAAATACCATAAAAGATGTCAAAACCTAAGCAACCGATTGGTTGAATATTTAGTAAATTGTGAAAAAAAAAGGATATTTAAAAAGGATATTTTGCAAAAATGTTTAGACTCAAACTGTTCACACTAACAACCCTAGAGTTGAAGACAAATTTGCTTTAAACGGTTTTATTTGTAGAACGCTTTTAACGTTGGACATTGTCAGACAGTAGCTTTACAGAAGGATAAAAATGCAGAATAATAATGATTTAAGTTTAAAAATTGTATATTTATGAACAATGAGCAAGCCAGAGGCGACAGTCGCAAAGAAAAACTCCCTGAGACGATATGAGGAAGAAATTTTGAGACACACCAAATTCCAAAAGGAGACCATCCTCCTCTGGGTGACACCGGAGGGTGTGAATACAGATAACATGGGTCACATTGCCATGATGGCTGCCATGTTAAGATCATGTGACCAGTCCCCATGGAACAGGAGTCTTCTGTCATATCCACAAAAGGCCATTGTGCCTTCAGGCTTTCATTCCAGCCAAATATTCATTCCAGGCACTTGTTAGTTGATTGAGTCCAAAATGAACTGATTAAATAAAGGAAAAACAGAAGTGACTCTTGCCTGATTATGGATTAGAATGGAAGTAGCTGTAGCCACACTGGCCCTTTGAGGACAAGATTGAAAACTCCTGCCGCAGAGATTTGTGCACTCGATGGCTGCTCCTTCTACATTAGACCCTGTCCCAAATGTCATCGTAATATCTGCTGTCATCTTTTAAGACTGCACTTTGGTGACATCAACAATGTACACACTAACGATAAGACCTCAAGCATGCACCAGAAAATCATTTGGGACAGTCTTTGTGCTCACTGTGCTATGCTTCAGCGCAATAGCTGAATAGTGAGTTGTGTAATTGGAAGTTATATAAGAATGAAAATCATCAAGGACCTTAATCAGTACATGAATAGTCAGCAATCTTAAGCAATTAACAAAATGCTGAAACAAAAAATGTGCGTTTTTTAAATCATGGATCGACCACGTACAGTATGTTGTCACTGAGGATGCTTGCAGCTTGCAGATGGTTGCCTCCAGTAAATCTAAGACTCACCTTGAGAAGGCAGCATACAAATAAAGGTCTACAGAATTTGAGTACATACACTGAGTTTATTCAGATATATAACTGTGGATAAGAACTGAGCCGGCTCAAATATGCTTTGCTTTTTAGCAGGATTTCTCGTAGAAACAGAGATAAACACAGCTAGGGTGTGTCACAAATACTGATTATAGCGATTGCTTCAAAGCACTAGAAACCAGTATAACTTTTCTGCTAGTCTTTTCTGCTAGTCACTGCTGTCAATATTTACATATTATATCTGCCAATTCATAATATAAAAAGTACAGCTGATTGATTGGCCTTTAAATTACAATTCTGTGAATTGTAAAAGCGAGGCCTTCACGGAGGCTTGAAATAAAGATTAGTGTGAACATTTTTAATGATACAAAACATGTAGACAGCAATTCAGATTTAAGCCCACGACCCTATACGGATGTGTGTTTTTTCTTTTGTAGAATATAACACAACAGAATTAATGAAGGAAGACTGTTATCAGATAATAATTAGCTGAGTTGATGTGGGTGAAATGGGTGCAGTTCTGTGCTCTGAAGACTGACATCTCTTCTCTGGTACCTTCAAGCTGTCTTCGAGTTGAGAACAGTGATGTACATTTACATTTCTGGCTTTTAGCAGACACCCTTATTCAGAGTGAGCAACTGAGTAACTGAGGGTTAAGGGCCTTGCTCGGGGAGAGGGAGAGGGCAGTGGACCTGGGATTTGAACTCATGACCTTGCAATCAGTAGTCCAACACCTGCAGGATGACCTGCAGGACATCTACAGCACGCGGTGCCGGACCAGGGCCAGGAAGATTGTAAAGGATCTCAGCCATCCCAACAATGGACTGTTTTCTTTGTTTTGCTTTCAGGGAAATGCTTCCGCTACTTGAAATCAAACACAGAGAATGAAGAGAAGCTTCTTCCCACAGGCCATTCAGAGTTTAAACCAGTAAACACCCAGGATCTAGTACTGGACCTCTCCATCTCCATCACCACTGTTATTCTCCTTTTTTGCTCTATGACACTTTAACTCTGGACTTGCATAATGCTTTATACACTGTATACACACCATACTGCTCATGGACACTTTAAGGACAATCATTAAAAACCATACGCATTTATGTATATTTATGTATATGTATGTACATTCTTTTTTCACATATATTTTCATATTTTCTAACGTTTTTATATAGTTTATACTTTTTATTTATCTATCTCCTTTTGGTTTTGGTTTTATTTTTTATCCCTAATTGCATTCCTTTTATTCTTAAATACCGGACGGATGCAAACAAAAAACAAAACAAAAACATTTCACTGCATGTCGTAACCTGTATGTATGTGTATGTGACAAATAAAATTGGATTTGATTTGATTTGATTTGGACACTTTGACCACTAGGCTTCCACATCCCTGTATAATTAAAATAAATGTAATTAAGATGCAAAAGAATGTCTAATAATTTTACACTCCATCAAATCCAGAAAAACACACGCACACACTGTTACTAAATAGCTTTCTGAATCACCATAGTATAAACACTACTAGCACGGATGTACAGCTCCCTTTTTGGTTGGTGGTGCGGTCTTTGGCTTCATCTCCTAAGCCACACCCTCTCCCTGTAGTATTAGCGTCACTCGTAGCTGTTCATAAGAATCAGGCCACGCCCAGTGCCCCGCCCATCTCGGTGGTACTCACATCACTGATGGTTCGCAGTCTGGCTGGTTTGCAGGGCAGGGCGCAGCTTCAGCTTCAACCGCTGCGGGAAAATCCGCGCGCACTGCGCAGCTCACGTTCCTCTGCACGATAAACGCGCACCAGTTTCTGACAAATCATAAAACAGTGGCGATTTATAATCATCCAAGACATGATTCAGGATGAAATTCATACACAGCGACACTATTATGTAGACTGAAATCAGAGAAAACGAGACAAATTACGCAATGATTGTATCTAATCACAGTGTGACGTTTAAGTGCGCAAACACATCTGGAACATCTGGTCTCATAGTTAAGATTTCAACCAAGACTATAACGTTTTGTTGCGTTCTTGTTAAAACGTCTAAACACTGTAAAACTCACTTATCCTGTCATTTAAAACAAACACTTATCCTGTATTAAGCAAACACGTTTTTCTTTTACGCACAAATGATCGTGTTAATGTCTTCGGCATTAAATACATGTAGATAAAGTTCAGCATCCTGGCATGAAACAAGCTTTTAAAGCATCATATGTTCAGTGTGTTGGAGTTGATACCCACTTGTTTCTGAGCCTGTGCGAGTTGTACTGGACACTTAAACACACGCTTCCCAAAAACAGCAGCGCGAGCCACAAACTGCTCAGATGAGGTTTAACACCCATTGTGCGTCCTGGTCATTAAAGAGCAACACAAACAATTACCAAAAAAAACCTTACTAGGGTCTGACTGAATTCAGCCTTTCCAAAGCCGAAGGACAAAAAAAGGACAGTCCGAGCGACTTCCCAAGTTTGAGGAAAAGTTGGACTTAACTCTACAGGGGTCCCAAAAAAAAAAGGTTGCCAGATCGTCCGTTTTTTGCCCACAAATGTCTTTTTCCACAATTCTTTATTTCCTGTCCACTAATACGTGCTACAATTCATGATGTTATATGTCACTTAAAACAATCAAACAAACAAAAACACCAGACTGTATTGCACATCATAACTATTTAAACTTTTATGCCAACACAGGTTGTATGTGTCCCAATCTGGCAACGCTTTACACAGACTTAATGTAGGCGGGACAAGTACACAATAGACACAACTCAATAGAGGACTTAAATGCCCCACAGCACTTTTAAACGGGCACAACAGTGTAGTGACTTGAGGCTATGTGTGTTTAGATCTCTGTGTTTCACAGTTAAACTTCTTCAATATTATTATTTTTTTAATAAAAAAAAAGACACAAAGAGGGAGAGAGACAGAAAGAGATAGAGAGAGAGAGAGAGAGAGAGAGAGAGAGAGAGAGAGAGAGAGAGAGAGAGAGAGAGAGAGAGAGACAGAGAGGGGGGAGTCAGAGAGACAGAAAGAGATAGAGAGAGGGGGGGGAGTCAGAGAGACAGAGAGAGATAGAGAGAGATAGAGACAAAGAGAGACAGACAGAGAGAGGGGAGAGAGAGATAGAGACAGACAGACACACACAGAGAGACAGACGGAGAGAGATAGAGAGAGAGACACACACACAGAGACAGACAGATGGAGAAAAAAAGACAGATAGAGAGAGAAAGGGGGAGAGAGGGGGGTAGAGAGAGACAGAGAGAGAGAGAGATTAAACGTGTGTCCAACATGACGTCACATCCACAGACACGCCCATGCACTAGACCCTCACGGCTGTCAGTCAACGCGTGTTGCGCGTAAACATTTTTTTTTTGGTTGCTGCAGGGAATGAAATCTCTCAGAAAATGGAGACGCTGTAAGAGAAATGAAAGCTGCATCTATCTGACTCACACTTAGTGACTACAAAGACATCTGATGACATCGGTGTGGCTCACTGACAGAAACGAACTTATCTCTTTGTTAAATGACCAGAGATCCGTCATCCTTATACACAGCTGTATATATATACGGATATACTGTAGATACTGTAAATATTTACATTTCCTTAGGCAACAGGTCACACCATTATGTTTACTCACTCACTCACTCATTTTCTACCGCTTATCCGAACTACCTCGGGTCATCTCAGGCGTCATCGGGCATCAAGGCAGGATACACCCTGGACGGAGTGCCAACCCATCACAGGGCACACACACACTCTCATTCCATTATGTTTATAATAATAATAATAATAATAATAATAATAATAATAATAATAATAATAATAATAATAATAATAAAATGCATTTTAATTGAAGCAATCTGTAATTACAGCGTTACACGACACGAAAAACGTAAATCAGCTTTCATGCAAATAAGTTACAGACAGTTAATAGCGCTTTTCCGCCAGCAGAGGGCAGAGTTGTTACACGAATCGCACCTCGCGGAGACTAATTGCTTCCATTAACGAGCCGCGGCGCTTCCTGTCACTGGTGCAACATATACACACATCTCCTGACGTTTCTGTTTCCAGTGTCCAACACTGATAAGTGAGACAAATGGATGCTCTAATGCTACGCATTCGAGTTTATAACTACTGTAATGTGTAATTTCCCAAAATGTGATTAACTGCAATATAGAAAAAGAAGTTATCTGACTTTTTTTGAGGCTGAAAACAGAGGCAGCACATAATCTTATTTTACTTCATAATCAGTTCTTTATTGTAGGAATTCCTAGTAGGAGGGAATTCCTATTGATTTTTTTTTCTCCATGAGAAAAATGGTCCTATTACATTGTTTTTTCCCATATTGTGTTTATATTCCATCTCGTGGACATATTGATTGGACCAAATAGCATTTCATACCTTCCATGAAAGCAACAGATCATGAATGTAATGAAAGAACTTCTCTGAATGTCTAAAACAAATGTTCTAATGTGACAAGAGTGCCCTGGGCTCTATAGGTGTTGCTTACATTGGGACACACATCTTTCTTTGTTGCTCCACGGCATAGGTTCCCAATTTTCTTTACATCGTTCTTGATGTGAAGTGGAGGCAAAATGGGGGCTCTACAGGTCCAGGACTGGAAATGATGTAATCTAGGAAGTGTGGTTTTTATTTATTTTATTTTTTTTTACTGCAAATAAATTGTTTATTCCATTCACAATTTACATTTGATTGGACATGTGGCACATTTTAGATGGAGATGAACTGCATGAAGACCAAATAGCCTAGTTCTAGTATATGGCTAAAAGTATGTGGACACCTGATCATCACATTTATATGCACCTTTTCCAAGTTTAGCCTGCCTTTGTTGTTTTAATAACCTCCTCTAGGCTTTCTCGGAGATTGTGCCCTAACCCTGTGGTCATTTATACTGCTCACACAGGTAGAAGAGCATTAGTGAGGTCAGGTAATGATGTGGGTGAAGAGGCTTGGTACACAATCAGCCTTCCAGTTCATCCCAAAGATGTTCAGTGGGGTCGGGTTCAGGGCTCTGTGCAGGACACTTGAATTCTTCCACTCCAACCTTGGCAAAATTCATGGAGCACGCTTTGTGTACAGGGTCATTGTAATGGCAGAATATGTTTGGGCCTCTCATTTCCATTAAAGACCTTTTGTACAAGTGTGTGCTTGTGAAAAAATGTTTGAAGAAGCTCCACCTTGGTGTAATGGTCAGGTGTCGACTTAAGTTTGGCTTTATAGTGTATGTCAATGTGATATAAAACAAAAACCTGCTACAACTAACAGAGTAAAAGCGTATTCACAAATATATCTGTTGCACACTAGTTTTGCACTGTGGGATGTGGTAGTACACTGGTTAAGGCGTTGGACTACTGATCAGTAGGTCATGGATTCGAATCCTAAATCAACCAGGGTGCCCCTGAACGAGGCCCTTAACCCTTAGTTGTATAAACAAAAATGCAAGTCACTCTGAATAAGTCTGTTTGGTAAACGTACTTTTGCATCTTATTACCTACAGTAATTTATATTATATATAGGAAGTACTTGTCCTATAGTAACATATGTACGGAAGAAAATAGCACTTGATAAAAATAGTAGTTTTTTTTTTTTTTAGAACATGTTCAGTACGTCATTAGGACTGCGTATGGTCGTGCATCGTGAACCGTATGGAAATCATAACGAAGTGGTTGAGATAGTGAGACACAGGAGCACAGGTGCGCGTGTGTGAGCGCGCAGCTCTCCAGGCGCGCGCTCCGGTCGTGGCTCATCGCCGGCGCACTGACGCTCTTCTGAGTCACCGTCATCTCAGCGTGTGTGCTGCTGCTCGCTCCCTGCCGACAGCGTGTCGCCTCTTGGCCGCGACTCGGCGCCACAGATCGGCCCGCAGGCCGAAAGAGCTCACGTGCTTCTGCGGCACCACCGGCGCAAACGTGTTTCATTGTTCTGTTGTTTATGTGACATTCTCCTCCTCCCCCTTCTCCTCTTCCTCCTCCTCCTCCTCTTCCTCCTAGCAGCGCCTCGCCCCCAAATCACTGGACGCTTTGTGCTTTTCCCAGAGAAGAGGGACAGTGCTACTCTCTCACAGCTCTCACTGTATCCCACTGAGAGGTTGTAGGGCATCATGCAGATATTGAGAGCTGGTGTTAGGTTTAAAATAATAATAATAATAATAATACTAATAATACTAATAATAAAGAAAAGCCCATTGGTGTTCCAATAAAACCCACAGTGCATGATGGACTCACATGTTGGCTTCACGCCTGTGTTTTTAGGTTAACTCCAGTCTACATTTACTTCCCATTTACATTTCCAAGTGTTCCCATGCTGTCTGTCTTAGTTCTCATTATGTCCATGGAGTGCTCTGGTTTCCTCTCATCTAATCTACTCATATTTATTTTTAATACCATGCTATTAACATGATAGCTAGTGTCCTGACTCACATGAGTCACTTTTGTTCTTGCTCCACAAATGTAGCAGTCGATTACAAGAAAGGACATTTAAATAGTTGCTCATGTCTGGTGATCTCATATCAATGCATTAGTGGTATATTAGATATCATTATTATCGAGGGTTCTATAGAAGGTCATTTTTGGATAATTCTTTTTTTTTTTTTTTTGGAACTTGAATTTATTGCAACAAAGTTTGTGAACACCATGAAGTGTGTTCTGAGAAAAATGCAATTATCCATTAATGGAACGAAAATGCAACATTTCAAAATGAACTGGACCTAATTAGTGGTACATTTTATCTAAAAAATATATATAAATAAATAAAAAAATACAGTGTGTAATTGTCATTAAATAAAAAAAAAAAACAAATTGCTTTATGGAACAACACCAAGCCTGGCTTTCCACTCAGATAAATAACACATTCACCTACACAAGAAAGCAGAGTGTACGTACTGTCTTGTTCTGATACTGTTTTGAACAAGCTGAGAAACACACACACACACACACACACACACACACACACACACACACACACACACACACACACACACACACACACACACACACACACACACACACTACCAGTCATTTGGGTTACCGCAGTTTAATGACTCTAAAATGTTAATATGGTCATAAGCCTTACTCCAGAATATTTGATTAGGGTCATGACAGATGCATCACCTAAAATGCTAATGAGCTAAAATGGTGCACAGGAGGGACGGTTTCTGTCACACAGTGAACAAACAGTATGGATCAGCTGAATCTATAAGATCCCTTGACTTTAACAAGACCAGCAAAGGGCACGCACTTCTACTCGGGTTGTGCCACAGCTCCGGACAAAAGAGATAATGACTTGTACTGAGCAGATTAGCAGCTAGATGAAGCATAATGAATCACTTGGCTTGTGTGCTGATTTTTTGTTTTTCTGTCTTTTGCCCCACCCATGTGTCAGAGCTCTTACACAACTACAGTTCATTAATATCTCAGTGCCACATTTGGTCTGTGTACCGAAGAGATGTAACGGAACTCGAAAATCTGGTCCTTATCGAATCAGTGTTTATTCAATAAAAATCTGAATAATGAATTAGATGTTTTTTTAATGATACTAATTGTACCACTATAACATTTTCCAGTATATGTTATTTCCTATATTTCCTCTTATTTCAAGATGTGCACTTTGCAGAAGGTATCAGCTGAAGGTATTCCTGATATTTTTCCTTGTAGTTACTAAAAGATTCGTAGCACTTTCTGAATATGAATAAATGAATATTAAGCCTGGTCAGGATCAGAGGTGAGCTTTTTAAATTTCATACACAATGCCGTTATGCTCCTACAAGACTTTTTTTTACTACTCGTGTTGCTGCTACACTTTTCTCCATATGTTTTCTACACATGCAGCATGATAGATAGTACAGAGTCAACAGTTTGCAAACGATTGTTTGCTCTAGTTTCTTCCATTCAGTACTGCTCTGTTGTCCTGCCAGTCTTCTTACAAAGCTGTCCTGTGTGTTTATATTCTTCTGTATTTATTATCTATTTTGCATCATCATTTGCATATATTTTCTCTCACACTGTCTTGTATTTGCAATTTATGTGGTCTTGCGTACAATGTTGTTGTATTATGCGTTGCAGTATAGTCCCTTAAGAGAAAAAACAACTCAGCCAGACTCTATATTTCACTCCAAAGTATTCTTTTAAGGAGGATTTGCAATACAAACCCAATTGTCTTGACTTAATTAGACTAAATTGCTATAGAAATGGATAATGTGTTCGTATGGATGTTTGCATATTTTGTTTGACGGTAGTTACTGAGATGACTATCATGAGTTATAATGTCTGTATAAGTCGGAATAATTCAATACCATAGAAATGTACTGATGGCATAATTCTTTATTTCGTTATCCACAATGACTTGGCTGTCTCACCTCATGGTGTATTTTCTACCTTCCCTGCTTTACTTACTCACTGTTTGCCCCGTCGGTTGACCCACCGTACCTCATACACTACAGTGCTTTTAAAACTCATTATGCCTTGTCAAACACGTCAAGACTTTTCTCTGCTTTCAAACGTCAGATAAAAGGATAACCTTGAGCGTTGGCATGGTGTGACTGTGCTCGCCTCCGTCGGTTTAATTAAGTGGTTGTGTTCGCATGAGCCCGCAATCCCTTATACTCAAATCCTACCTTTAATGTGTATGTGGATGATTCACGCTTTAAGACTGAAATGTCACTTGAAGAAAAAGTGCTAGATGAAAGTCACAAATCTCCAGATGTACAGTATGTATTACTTACAGTTTCCATTTCTGTCGTTAATCATTTTTACTTTAGTGACTTTTTATGAATAGCTTTCAAAAAAATAAAAAATCTCAGCATTCTTTAAACACACAAGTTGTTTTACCTTGACTTGAAGACATTAAGAGAATTCTGATCATTTGATTTGTTTCCTTTTAGATTAAATTATATGCCATCTTTGTATCATTATATTATTTAAACATGATATACACATTTACTTTATCTCATTGTCTGGTATTAACATGTATCTTAATGTGTTTATGACAACATTATTTGTGAGTTAACCAACTTGTTAGAGTCCTCAATATTTCTTCTGTCAGCATAAATTCATCCATCCTATTTTAGGCTCATTTGTGATGCTACTGTATCTAGCAATTGATCTTTTGTCCCCAGTGACTCAACTACATGAGTGGATGTCGGGATGATCCACATGTCCAAACAGATTGCAGAGGTGATGTCATAAGTTCTTACATCACTATGGAGCATACGGCCTCGCCGTTCGTCTCCCAGAGGATTGGCCATATACGGTATTAAAATCGTTTCCGACCTGATAATTTTTTTTCAAGCAGAACAACTTTTTGTCCTTCATAATTTCATTTGAATAATAAATAATGTTTTATCTCTTATCTATAAACCATATATCAAAGAAAGCACAGACAATGAGAGATACTCCAAGCTGTACTTACAGTACAGTATGCCCCTCTGCATCAAACAAAAAGGGCAAGTGTCCGGTTAAGCGTTAAATGAAATGTTACTAAAAGCTTCCTACGAATACGTCAGACTGTAAATCTGTCCTGCATTGAAAAGGTATGAAAAATGTTCTCTTCAAAAGGTATAGATAATGGCAAAGTTTTACAACCTAGTCCTTTGCAGCCGTTTGAGAGCTCAGATAAGCACTTTGCCTCGTAGTGCTGTGAGGCCAGGAGCTGTGGACTTGGTGATCAGTAAAGTCCAATCAATAATTCATGTTAAAGACCAGCTAATGCACATGCAGACAGAGAGCTTTTGCTATGTGTCAGCCACATAAAAGGAGCATTGGAACAGAGGCAAAAAAAAAAAAAAAGCTGAAATGAATGACCAGGCAAACGAATGACATCAGGACTGACAGGGTGGCTCTGTGGTACACGGGGTTTGACTTGTAACAGGTTAAAGCTGTCCACACTCTGCCAGGATCCACGATGCACAGGATTGCAGGGTCTGATTGAAATGAGATGGCCTTTATTTGATTAATGTCCTATTCCCCTATCTAAGTCTGAAGAGGATGCTGCGTGACAAGGCAATATTTCAGAGACACTCACGAAGGAATTTATTTTTATCGACCAGAGAAACCCAAAGTCAACAAAGCCACAAGAAGTGGGAAGAGGGGACAAAACAAGCTTATTGGAGCCTTCACTCAGAAAAGTCTCCCACCTCATCCTAATATTGCTGTAATGCTTCAAAATCAATAGTGGGCCAAAAAACAGGTCAAGTGTGCAATCTGTCCAGGAAATAACGCAAGCGGAGAGCAGAGGAGTCATCTGGAGGGAATGAATCCTTGCTCGGTCATAGAACACAGGGTTAATGCATTTCCCTCAGCCCCAGAAATGCCAGAAAAAGACAATGAGCTAATTATCTAATTAAAAGTGACTGAACCAACTGTCAGTTTCCTTTTCTCAGATCGCTCCTCCCTAGTTCTCCCTCATTTCCAGGACAAAGCATGGAAGTACAGCGCTCTATTGGCCATTAGCCCATAATGACTACTGAGTGGCAGAGTAAGCGTGCTATACAGTGACTGTGTCTCAGCAGGTCACAAGCCTAAACTGCCAGCAAGTGGCAATAACACGCATGCCATTCGCCAGACTTTCTCTCTTACATAACCTACTGGCAAATGATCGCACTGAAGAGAATTTTTGGGGTGTATTTTCTACTGTTCAGAAAGAAAAGCTTTTCATACATGTATTCATACAAATGCTTTTCATCCTGGTTTCAATCTGGACTGACAGTTACATACAGTTATATACCATGTCTGCCAAAGCTTTAAGCTTCTTATAAGCCTCATCCGACGCTATCCGATAGCTTGAATACTGCTCTCACACCTACGGATGCGATCTGTTAACTTGTTCGGTTTGGAAGATTGCGCAGTCGTGCAAGAAAAGCAATCAGAGCTTCAACGCATAAGCAGAGAGAGGAAGGCATTGTACTTGTTGATTAAAAAAAAAAAGCGTTCCCAGGGAAACGCAGATGAAACTATTGAAATGGTTCTGCTGAAGACCTTGGTCATTGTGAGGCTGCAGTGTAACACAATGTGCTTTTTACCTCTTTGTCGAGAGAACGAGTGTATGATTCCAGTACCCAGGTGGTATTCATGTGAAAACACACAAATATTGGCCCATGACATGAGAGGACATCAAAAAAATATGTAGATGCTATAATTTTTCTAAAGTCAAAGGTTTTAGCTCTTTGAAAAATCAGTGACCCTGATATTCTTCACTATATGACTAAATGGATACAAGTACTAACTTGCTGAAAGTAAACTTGTATTTGTTCAAGGTCTAATAGACAATAATATTGTTTATGAAGCTACAGCCACATATTTGATTATAGTTCATATCAGATGCTTTGGATTTTACTTTTAAAACTGTAGAAATTTGTTTGTAACAGCTCCAGGGTTTGGGGGTTTGATTCCTGCCTCCACTATGTGTGTATGCAGAGACAGAATGTTCTCTTTTGGGATTTCCTCTGCTTACTTTGGTTTCCTTCCCTATTTCAAAGACACGCATTGTAGGTTTCTATATATGTATGTATATATTTTTGTATATCTCCCTCTCTCTCATTTTCTACCGCTTATCCGAACTTCTCGGGTCACGGGGAGCCTGTGCCTATCTCAGGCGTCATCGGGCATCAAGGCAGGATACACCCTAGACGGAGTGCCAACCCATCACAGGGCACACACACTCTCATTCACTCACACAATCACACACTACAGACAATTTTCCAGAGATGCCAACCAACCTACCATGCATGTCTTTGGACCGGGGGAGGAAACCGGAGTACCCGGAGGAAACCCCCGAGGCACGGGGAGAACATGTAAACTCCACACACACAAGGCGGAGGCAGGAATCGAACCCCGACCCTGGAGGTGTGAGACGAACGTGATAACCACTAAGCCACCGTGCCCCCTTATTTTTGTATATGAGTTTGTAAAATATATAATTTAAAGCAATTTGATCATATATAGAAGGTGAATAGAATAGTCAATAGAAGTTGGTTCCTAACATGTTTACTTGCTTGTTAAATATTTTAAAATGTTTTCTTCCACACTTTGGCCTTGGAATGTATGGAAAAGTGTCCAGATACTAAGTTTTTTATGTGTTGCACCTGGAATTTTGAACTTCACTGGAAAACAGAGGGACAACATGGAGTCCCATGGCCACACAAGCCTAGGATTACAAACTGCAATGAAAAGCTCTGGCTTGTGTGATGTAAATGTCACCCTGTTGGACCCGGAGCAGTGTGAGGGCATTAACCGAGGCCAGGAATAATAGATATTGTGCAAGACAAAAGTATCTTTGTTTGTTCTATTGTTAGAGAATGCAACCTGCCACAATGTGTTATTCTAGCTATAAGGTAAAGTGGTAATAACAATGGTCTAGTTTTATAGTGTCATTAACCCTCACCAGTTCCACCATTCTACAGTAGATTGGTCTATGTTACTTATTTTGTGGCAACAAATCCTTTTCATGCTTTGGAACAAGGATTGGTTTTGGAAAGATTTTGTTGAGTGCAGACTAAAGGAACATAATATGACAGTATTATGTATTAGACAAATATGCTGTTTGGAAGACATATCCGATGTCAGCTACCACCAATCCAGTCCTCAGTAATGTTCTTGGTGTTCAGATCCTCATGGACATTCAATATTTTTATATGTTATTTATTTATTTATTTATTTATTTATTTATTTATTTATTTATTTATTTATTTATTTATTTACTGAAATCTATCCTGGATTTTTTCTTCGCTTCCATTCTACGACACAATGAATTCCAGACATTGTATCTGTGCCATCACAGAAAAGGCTGAGGTTAAACTACGAGAGTATATTTCACCTTATATGAGCTGGCTTCAAGCATTTAGCGCACTGCCTTGCAGAAATTGGCATGGCATTTTCATTTCACCTCGGGGTGACATCTACGTAATGGGAAACCATCACAGTGCTATCTAGGAAACCGAATGGATTTCAATCTCAGATGCATGCATTGATATGCAAAATCTGTGAAATGATCAGCCAGACAGATACTTCTGTTAAATGAATGTCACTGTTGCCTCAGAATAGCTCAATTTCTGCAAGTAAAAAAAATAAAAACAAATGTTATTAAAATAGGGCTTGATATTTGTACCTAAAGATCTTATTTGGCTAAATGTAAACACTCCTGGGTCACTGCTGCACCGCTGCCTACACAGTTCTAGTTTGCTTATACAAAATGTATGAAGTAATATCTAATTTCTCAAGTCGATAGTTGGGCTTCATACTGTATAACAACTCCAAAACTAAATACAGTTTACAGAAACTAAAGTGTTCTGAATTGTTTATATTACTATTCACTCAGATGAAGCTACAGGTTAATGCCTGTTGCTTGTGCTATTATTTTTCTCACCTGGTTCCAGCCAGTTATCAAATCAATTCAAAAAGGAAAAGCATCATGATCATTACTCACAGAGAACAATAAATCATAGCATGATTGTTTTAGATATACAAACGTTGTCCTAATGTACCGCATACGTTTCTTCAAGGATGAGACAACACAGGACCGTTGGATGCGATTAAAAATGGAGATGCGATTAAAAACACGCAATGTCACCTAGAGGTTTTCATTTTCTCTGCATGCCTCGGATAAAACCACTCTTATTGCTATTTCCGTTCTTGCCAGTGCAGGCTGTCACAGAAAATATTTCCCTTGAGTGAGCGAATACAGGCTTTTGGTAAATTTTATTAAACAAAGAAATTAGCTGCCTTAAATTGCCTGGTACTTACAGTAGATGTTTATAGGGTATAGAAATGAAGGCAAATAACAGCAATTCTGTGAAAGGTAACAAAATCTTTATTGTAATAAGTGTGCTGTCTTGTTATTTTTCTATTTTTTTGCACAATTGAAAATTAGTCTGAAATCTTTCACTCTGTTGCAAATCCAAAGTCCAAAAATATTTCAGCAGACAGTGCAAAGGTGAGCTTCTTGTCTGAAGCGTTTTATTTGATTATGTCATTAGCTGGTAATCACAGAGAGAGGGTTTGAGAGAAGGTTTATTGTCTGTGTTCTTTATCTTTTTGAGATCAGTTTCAACATGGTATTAAATAAGCTTTCATCAAGTATGATAAATGCCTTGTCAGAAGAAGTTATGAGAAAGTCTGGCCACAAGAGATCACATTCGCCTCGGGTTCTTTCACAAGTTGATTAACCACCTTCAGTCATGTATTATCCACAGGAG
This sequence comes from Tachysurus fulvidraco, assembly GCF_022655615.1. Classification (NCBI taxonomy): domain Eukaryota; kingdom Metazoa; phylum Chordata; class Actinopteri; order Siluriformes; family Bagridae; genus Tachysurus; species Tachysurus fulvidraco. Next base: position 27,205,801 of record NC_062518.1, on the reverse strand, counting down.
GCATGAAGGAGTAACTCATTAGGAAGGAATGCAGCACGTCTGAACGATTGTCTGTCTGTTGCTCACAACTAACAAGATTCAACACCAGAGCATTGTTTGCCACAAAACCTGTTGCTTCATAAAAGGAATATATTTATTCCAGTTAAGATCATGACGCCATTCTTTTCTGCAGTCGTCTTAAAGAGACAATTACGACGTGTCGTCTAAGACGGACGGCCTGCTCGTTTTTACACAGAATCGTGATATTTACAGAAACGATATCAGATATCTTGATAAAAAAAAAATATTGATATCGATATTTTCAGATATCAGATATTGTAAGATGTTCTTAATCCAAAGTAAGACATGATACAAATATGGAGTTGTTTAAAGGAAAAAACAAAACAAAGCAAAACAAATAAGCCTCTAAATAATAAAGGTAGTACACAAGATTAGCAAAACTTCCAAAGTTCAAAATGTAAGGCTTTTTTACGCATCCACATTACACTACTGTTAAAAACACCACGTGCAACAGAACTTTAACAGCATTTAGCAGACACCCTTATCCAGAGTTTCTTATACTTTTATCTTATTTATACAACTAAGCAATTGAGGATTAGGGGCCTTGCTCATGCGCCCTGTAGTGGCAGCGTGGTGTACCAGGGATTTGAACTCACGACCAGCCGATCAGCAGTGCAACACCTTAACCAATTCAATTCAATTCAAGTTTATTTGTATAGTGCTTTTTACATTAGACATTGTCTCAAAGCAGCTTTACAGAACATAAACATAGAGCAGAAGGTAAACATAAGGAATAATAAAAGAAATAAGGAATAATAAAAGAAAAAGAATTAACAGAATAAAAAATTCAAGATTATTATTACATATATAGTTCACAATCTGTGTGTATTTATCCCCCTATGAGCAAGTCTGAGGTGACTCAGGCAGCAGTGGCAAGGAAAAACTCCCTTAAATTGGTAAAGGAAGAAACCTTGAGAGGAACTGGACTCAAGGGGGACCCATCCTCGTATGGGTGACACTGGGGGTGTGATTGTAATATACAGTCATTTAAATGTTGTATTGGTGTAAGGATCATGGACTTCAGATTCCCTTAGTATCACAGAGTCTAACTGGAGATGTCTCAGGATTCATGGATTAACATATCTGCTGTTCATAAAAATGTGCAGGTGTATGATACTATAGGATGTATTATGTGTACGCCTGACTAAAGAGATGAGTTTTTAATCTACATTTAAACTTGGAAAGTGTGTCTGAGCCCCGAACACTATCAGGAAGACTATTCCAAAGTTTGGGAGCTAAATACGTAAACGCTCTACCACCTTTAGTAGACTTAGATATTCTGGGAACTACCAGAAGTCCTGAGTTTTGTGATCTCAGAGAGCGTGAAGGATTGTAACGTGTTAGAAGACTAGTTAGATACATGGGAGCTAAACCATTAAGAGCCTGGTATGTAAGTAGCAGCAATTTGTAATCGATTCTAAACTTAACAGGTAGCCAGTGTAGAGATGATAAAATTGGGGTTATGTGGTCATACTTTCTTGTCCTAGTGAGAACTCTGGCAGCTGCATTTTGGACTAACTGTAGCCTATTTATTAAAGACGCAGGACAACCACCTAGTAATGCATTACAATAGTCCAGTCTAGAGGTCATGAATGCATGAACTAGCTTCTCAGCATCAGAGACAGACAGGATGTTTCTCAGCTTGGCAATATTTCTAAGGTGGAAGAAGGCTGTTTTGGTAGTATGGGCGATATGATTTGAACCAGTGAGCTGTTGCTTCCCTGATAGCGCCTGTGGTTGCATAAATAATACAAATCAAATGAGGCTGAGGCTGATTACTTTTAAGCCCAGCCTGCTGATTCCTGTAACCATATTTTTCTCTAGAATTCCCCTACCACATTGTTAGCAGTAATTACCGGATATAATACGTCGGTTAACCATAATAGTTTCATTATCGTTCGGCCATTATTGAATAGAGCAATACAAAACATCGTATAATATCCTGACACACTGAAAAGTACATGGCTAAAGAGAACACACAGACAGCAAAAACAACACAAAAGTTTTTAGAAGTTCTGTGAAAATCCGCAATGGCAACGAATTTAAGTAGTTCATTTCATCAACGCAGGAGAAAAACAATGTGCCGGTGGTATGAACAGGTGCGCAGGCCAGAGACCCGTGTCGGAACATTGTACGGCAAAAAATTGACCTTTTCCTTAGGGAATGCAAAGACATGCCTCTGAAACTGTTTAGAAGACAAAAGAGTTCCTAGGTTTAAGCCTGGAAGAGCTTGTAATTTACAGAGTGTGAAACGGTCCTTTGGCATCTCTTCAAACAAACAATTAATATTTCCACACGATGCAGAAAGTATTAAATTAATTAGGTGAACGTTGCCAAGAAATATTCAACAAGACCACAATGTACGTGTAAATATCCTGTCCATACTGTCTCAATCTCCAAAGCACAACACAAATTATTTAGAAAGGGTTCAGGTAGTATTTAATGAGCATTTAAAGTCTATGTTTATCAGTGTAGATAGAATTTTATGCGGACTTGCTAATGGTCATTGGTTATTGTTTTATACTAATAGTCAAATGTCCCTTTGCATTCTTTTCTTAATGATATTTTGCATCTTTATATTATTCAGTATTCATTGTTCATAGCAGTGTATGATGCTTACGTTACTATTAAAATGAGTTAAAACACATTAATCAAGCTTAGTCGTTGATAATTTGTGGACGCTACTATTCAATAAAATTAAATAAAATAATCATCTACATCGATCAAATCATCTATATAATTTTCTCACCCTGGTTGTATATTAAAAATAGCACATTATGGTATTTTTACTATTCGCAGCCACTTCACCCTACAACATAACTTTCCATCTTCTGTCATGGTGCAGTTGCTAAGGAAACAGAAGGAAACTTCATGAGACGGTAATCATCTTGTTCAAACCCGACATTAAAAGATTGAGTGAGAAAGAGTGTTAAAAATGAGCATAAAAGTATAGATCAGTTGAAATGGAGGATGATACATGAGCATATGGTGAGCATGGGGGATGTTGAAAAACGCTAAAATATCACAGAATTATACAGTTCAGTTGATTGATGTGACAACCGGAATGTCCTGACAAAAAAAATAAAAAGGGTGACTATAAAGACGCTGAAGTTGAAAACACCTGTCATCTACTTTAAAATAAGGCAGTGGGATCATTTGTGACTGCTTTGTAGCTGATGGTACAGAGGGGCTGTTATAAAGAACATACATTCTGCTCCCAGGGTTTCACAGCTTAAATCCTGGTTACCTCTGCCAGGAGGTTATGTCTCTGCAGTACCATGAAGTAAACTAAATGAATGCTGAAGTTACATGTAGTTAATTAGTTCCAGCAAATTAACAAAGAATGATTGCATTGTCTTAAAATCAATGTGTTCAAAGGCCACCAAAGTCTTCGGATTTTAATCCCTCTCAAAATGTCAGAATGGAAGTAAGCAGTTTCAGAGCTACAAAGAACAAGAATTCTGTAAACAGGTTTCCTGTTCTTCTACCTTGTTAGACATTACAGGAAATGGCTTATATATACACACAAGACACACACACACACACACACACACACACAAGGGGGCAACAGGTCATATTACATGCAGCTGGAAACACATTTATTTCCCAAAGGAGATTCAAATGAAGGAGCAGTAATTATTTCCTCTAATCTTCCAGTCGGCTTTGTTCCCTTCCCCACAATACAGTGACCCATCTGGGACCGGCCGCAGAGACCGTGAGCATTTCCTGTGTGCTTATTCTATTGGACGGAAATAAGTTATTTAAAATGTTTAAGGAAAATAAGCATTTATTTTGCAATTAATGGGACCGCTTTTAACATTATTACATTTTAAAAGCCCCATTACATTTGCTCACGCAATTCATTAACAACTTATCAGTTTAAAACATCTTTCTTGTATCTCATGTAAACATTTCTACATTATAATTTATGATTTTGGCAACTTATCTTAGTCCTCTTCGACATTAGAAGCTTTTGTGGTCTACTGTTTAGAAGCTTTTGTGGTATACATCTGATCTCGTATGTAGACCACTCAACTTAGTGTAAAAAGTATTGTTGAAGTGGTGTATGGGAAGCATTGATTATTATCCTGAGAATATAGGAGTTCCATTTGGAAAGACATCATATCAGACTTCATACGCATTATTTATATAAGGTCTAAAGATGTATACACTAATTAACCAATATAATGAGTTTGTGTTTAATGAGTTGACATTAACAAGAAAAGAAGTCATCACATTCTCCACGTTTGCTTTAAATGTAGTACGTCAACCTGGAGTTTGAACCTCAATTAGATTTATCTTCCTTATAATCACGTGCAGCATGTTTACCTCACACCTCCAGGGTTAGGAGTTCAATTCCCTCCTTTGACATGTGTGTGGAGTTTCCTTATTTTCCCCATGCCCCAGTCCTAAGACATGCACTGTTGGCTGATTGCCATCTTTAGATTATCTGTAGTTTGTGTGTATATATGTGCTTTGAGTGGGGGGGGCACGGTGGCTTAGTGGTTAGCAGGTTTGCCTCACACCTCCAGGGTCGGGGGTTCGATTCCCGCCTCCGCCTTGTGTGTGTAGCGTTTGCATGTTCTCCCCGTGCCTCGGGGGTTTCCTCCGGGTACTCCGGTTTCCTCCCCCGGTCCAAAGACATGTATCGTAGGTTGATTGGCATCTCAGGAAAATTGTCTGTAGTGTGTGTGTGTGTGTGTGTGTGTGTGTGTGTGTGTGTGTGAGTGAATGAGTGTGTGTATGTGCCCTGCAAAGGGTTGGCACTCCGTCCAGGGTGTATCCTGCCTTGATGCCCGATGACGCCTGAGATAGGCACAGGCTCCCCGTGACCCGAGTAGTTCGGTTAAGCTTAGAAAATGAATGAATGAATGTGCTTTGAGTCTCCTGGGACAGGTTCCAGGTTCCCTCACAACCTAGTAGGTTAAGGGGTGTAAAGAATGGATGGATGAATGGATGAATGGATAATCACCTGCAGGAAACATATTATTTAAACATACCAGGCTTCTTTGTGTGGAGGATAGACCATTAGCTAAGGCTTTGATTGAGTTAGAATGACCACTCATGGCATTTCAGGTTGGATGTTTAAAATGTTTTCATTTATACAATATTTTTTTCTTTTCTGTACATGTCTCAGAGATAACACTAAGCCAGATAAATGTTCTTTTCATGAGTTAAGCACTAGTGCAAATTAGCACCTCAGAAGTCTGTGAATGATCCCAGTTGATAAAAAAAAAAAAGACTTCCAATGATTAGAGACAAGTCTACAAAATTCCTCACCCTGACTTGACCGCAGTCCACATGCCTTGAGGCGTAGGAAAAGGGTGTTTTGTTTTAGATCAGAACGTTCTCTCTCTCGCAGCTTCGGCGGGGTTACTGCAATGTTTGCTCACTCCAGTCCATCAAGATTTACTGCTGAGAACAGATCAGCAGTGGATTGGAAGGCACCGAGGTTTCACAGACAAAAAATAAATAAATGTCTGTCTGGTATTCAACCTGTCAAAGAGAACTGACTTAAAGGTGAAAAGTGTAACGTAGCAACAAAATGCTAAATTCCAATGAAATCTCAATTAAAAGACATACCGTTAATTTAATCTAATTTATTAAATAGAATTTTGCATTACTCTGACACAATTCAAGCTTTCTGTCAAGTAACAGCCATCAATTCAACATTCGTCTTTTCAGTTTGTTTAAAAGAAAAAAGAGCCGCAATTATTGCACTCGTATGTAGCTTGATTTAACACAATGTGCACTGTGTTCAATTTCATATATATTTAAATATACGTCATGGATATGATATCGATTTTAGATTTAATATTTGAGAGCAGAAAAACATAAGGACTTCTAAATTAAATTTCTTGAAGGTTGATCTCTGTGCATGTCATCATCCCTGTGGACAATAAATGTCAGTCTTGACATCATCATAAATCCAGTTAATTCAATATAAACTCAGTAAACATGTCTCTTGAAAAATAAAAATAAAAAACATGTTTTTATTGCAATCCAAACAAATACCCCCAAAAAAACCTGAAGATGTTTGGCATAATGGATGTAGAACTCTATATATGAACTTATAATAATGTACTGATATCCTGTGCAGTCCCAAACAGACACAGAAATTAGCATGGGGAATATATATGCTATGGAATATGTACAAAACACTGACTATGTATATACCACTGTTCATTTAATTCAATTCAATTCAATTTGAAATTATTAATTGTGTAGCGCCTAACAATGTTTTAAGGCAGGTTTACTTAAGTTTAGTATAATACAAAGATTCACAATTAATATTAATCAATTTTCTACCACTTATCCGAACTTCTCGGGTCACGGGGAGCCTGTGCCTATCTCAGGCGTCATCGGGCATCAAGGCAGGATACACCCTGGACGGAGTGCCAACCCATCGCAGGGCACACACACACTCTCATTCACTCACGCAATCACACACTACGCACAATTTTCCAGAGATGCCAATCAACCTACCATGCATGTCTTTGGACCGGGAGAGGAAACCGGAGTACCCGGAGGAAACCCCCCAGGCACGGGGAGAACATGCAAACTCCACACACACAAGGCGGCAGCGGGAATCGAACCCCCAACCCTGGATGTGTGAGGCAAACGTGCTAACTACTAAGCCACCGTGCGCCCCCCAATTAATATTAGACTTATTTAAATGTTTGTATTTAACCCCAATGAGCAAACCTGAGTTGACTGAAGAAGGAAAAACTCCCTTAGATAGAAGAGGAAGAAACCTTAAGAGGAACCAGACTCTAAAGGTAACCCATCCTCATTTGGGTGACATTGGAGGGTGTGATTATAAATATACAATCCGAAAGTTGTGTATCGATGAGGAGGTTGTTGTCCTCAAAAACCACATGCAGTTGACATCTAGTCTTAACTGTGCTAAATCCTTATGAAGCAGAATCCAACTGGAGCTGGAACATCTCTAGATGATCTCTCAGGATCCTCACAGGGTTTGGCTTCTTCTCACTGAAAGTCCATAATCTTTATGACACAGAACACAACTAGAGCTGATACGATCTCTGGATGCCTCTGAATGGGTAGAAAAAGAGAAGCAAGTGGAGAGGAATTAGCGTAGCTGCTGTTCATAATATTAACCAGCACTACATAATAATGTGCAATTGATCAGATGTGCTGGAGCACAGGATTATGGGAAGTATTATGAATATGCCTGGCTAAAGATATAATGTCTTTAAACTGGGTATACTAAAGTTTGGGAGCTAAATATTTCAATGTTCATTCTGCCATAATCTTAAGAAATACCTGTTTATATCTATCTCTGACCTCCTGTGCTACTGAAAGACTGAATTCTTACCAATGGTTACAAAGCATGTTGATTTTCATTTATACTTTATACATTCACAGCTGCTGGGTGAAATTTTGCCTACTCCTGAAGAAAAAAATTCAATGCAACCAAGAACACAAGGTGGGTTGTGCATCCTACAGATGCAACTGTCAAGTCAACACACCTTCAGAGAATTCAATGCAGCAGAAATAAATCCCAATCCACATAATCCACTGTAAGAAGAGTGAACTAAATATTTATGACTCTAATAATGTACCGATATCCTGTGCAGTTTGGGATATGGCCCAAGTATTTGTGAGACTGTGATATGATTTTCATTTCCAATATTACAGGAACATAATGGGAAATAATAAATAAAATATTTACTGAACATTACTGAGGACCAGGTGAAAATGCAAAACCTTGTGTTTGCTTCTGTGTAATCTCATAGCACTCTATGTATCTGCTCATCTGCTCATGTCTGCAATGGAAATGCCTCCACAACATAGATAGAACGAGACTAACACACTTTTAGTTTTTCATTTAAAATGCAATGCAGAGAACAAAACTATCGTCTATTATTTTTAATCACTCAATCTGTACTTCCAGTAGTTTTACTAGTGAGCGTTTAGTTTAGTATAAATTTAGGGATTTCAACTGGAAGTCTATGGACACTTATAACTTACAGGTGGACAGACATCAAGACAAAAAAAAAAAAAAAAAAAAAAAAAAAAAAAAAAAAATATATATATATATATATATATATATATATATATATATATATATATATATATATATATATATATATATATATATTTTGAATTGAGATGCCGGATGCATTTAAAATGAAAATTAACTCTGAAGAACTACCTGCATTAAGAGAACATAAGGGGGGGGGGGGGGCACGGTGGCTTAGTGGTTAGCACGTTTGCCTCACAGCTCCAGGGTTGCCTCCGCCTTGTGTGTGTGGAGTTTGCATGTTCTCCCCGTGCCTCGGGGGTTTCCTCCGGGTACTCCGGTTTCCTCCCCCGGTCCAAAGACACGCATGGTAGGTTGATTAGCATCTCTGGAAAATTGAGTGAATGAAAGTGTGTGTGTGCCCGGCAATGGGTTGGCACTCCGTCCAGGGTGTATCCTGCCTTGGTGCCCAATGACGCCTGAGATAGGCACAGTGACCCGTGACCCGAGAAGTTCGGATAAACGGTAAAAAATGAATGAATGAATGAATGAATGAAGAGGACATAAGTGAGCTTGCACACACATCTTAAATATTTAAATTATGTGTTTAATTTCACAAACTGGCCAAGGAGTGTCCGCTGATAGGTCTCCTAAGCTCTCGTTTAATTAAAATTTTGCCTCAAAATAACCCAAATCATTTTAAGCCATTTTTAAAGTCATATTTCTTTTCTGTCTGAAATGTTTAAATGAGAAAAAAAAGACAGCTTCTCATATGCTCCTCCCGTAAACCTTGTTTACAGCCCAATCTGTTTCCTAATGATCCATTACACTGCTGGTGAAAAATAATCTTGCCTTTACCCAAAGGGAATCATTGCTGAGAAATGCTCACTTTCAATTATTTGAATTATTTCTCCTTAATAGTCGCATGTGGTTTAGAGTTGAGCTCATCAAGAGGACTCGATTTAAGTACAGACCACATTATGCTTCCCTCAAATTATTCCAAAACCCCATGATTCCCTATAGTCAGGTATTTTTTTTAATTACTCCATCACTAAAATCCTGTTTCAGTAATAAGTGCAATAAAGGGGTTCTGTGCACTCACATTCACGTCTAGTCCAATCTACCACCCATGTGTGAGAATCTATCGCTCTACCTCGTCATCCCGTCCATAGGTGACACACAAATCCATACCATCATCATGACATAGATAACGCAAGGTTTTATTTGTTGTCTCTTTTCTCTCTTTCCTTCCCTGAGCCCACACAATCATTAGAATTATTCCTAAAAAGAGGCGAGTGACATTTTAACAGTCATCACAAAGAGGAATGAGTTTCATTAGATGCAATTTTCCCCTTTGAGAGTATTTCAGCTGTGCCACTATTGTGTCAGGCAGAAGGCAGCAGGAAATTTACATAGAACTGTTGCTTGCAGAAGCGCCCAGGGCAACAGTACATAAAAAGCTAGGCATCTATGAGGAATCCTTCATAATCAGTCATAATCCTATCAGTAGACTAGCAGGGCCTTAATCTAATCCTGTCTTTGCTTCAGAAATATTCGGCCATTTGGTCATCTCACTTTGACTGTGCTGATGAAAAGTATAAGATTCTCTGTTCACAGGTTCAAAGACTGATATTAAAAAAAAAAGATTATTTATGTGATGATTATTTGTCAGATGTTGCTGTAGTTGAATTCAGCTAAAGCCAAAAAATGATGAAAAACATTTTGCTTTTGTCCAAAATTCTGCCATAAAAAAGATTCATATCGTTTGAATGCTAATAATAAAGGGATTAAAGGGACACAATTAATTTGTCAGCAATTATTTCAGTCAACAGTGATCACTTAAGTCAACACAGTGATGAGACACCAGTTAATCAAATGCTGTGATTGACATTTACAAGACATAAAACTAGGATGTTCAATGATCATAGCGATTGTTTATTTTCCATCATAAACTGATCATCTCTGATATACTGTCACTAAAGTTCCAGAAATAAATGTAGACCTAGGTGGGCAATTTACCTTCATTCATTCATTCATTTTCTACCGCTTTATCCGAACTTCTCGGGTCACGGGGAGCCTGTGCCTATCTCAGGCGTCATCGGGCATCAAGGCAGGATAGACCCTGGACGGAGTGCCAACCCATCGCAGGGCACACACACACTCTCATTCACTCACGCATTCACACACTACGGACAATTTTCCAGAGATGCCAATTAACCTACCATGCATGTCTTTGGACTGGGGGAGGAAACCGGAGTACCCGGAGGAAACCCCCGAGGCACGGGGAGAACATGCAAACTCCGCACACACAAGGCGGAGGCGGGAATCGAACCCCGACCCTGGAGGTGTGAGGCGAACGTGCTAACCACTAAGCCACCGTGCCCCCAATTTACCTTCAATATAGGATAATAAAAAATCAGATTAACATCTTTACAAAGGAGAATAGATGGATCATAGAGTAATCGAGGACATTTACATTTACGACGTTTGGCGGACGCCCTTATACAGAGCGATGTATAAAAGTGCTTTGACGTCTCTATGGATGAATACATTAACACCTCTAGATTACAGATTTAGGACTTTTTTTAATGTCTCATAATCTTGCTTATAATGTAATAACCTGGAAAGTTAATTTTCTCAAAAAAAAAAAAAAAAAAATAGAAGAAGAAATAATCTGAATGTTGATTGTTGGTTGAATGAGCCTTCAGAATAGCCTTAAAGATCTGTAGGAATAAAGGTTTGTATAAAAATAAATATTATTTTATGGTTGCATTTATATATTCAAAACTTTTTAACATTTTTATTTATTATATGTTCAATTACATGCTAATTCCATCAATTCTGTATAGAGATGTTGCTTTTAAACACTGAGCTGATGTCTTTCAGTTGAATGGATTTTTTCCCCTTTTCTCTCTGGGAGTAAAAATTGCTATAAATTAGCAAATGACACGTATGTAAAAGTCAACAAAATCTTTTTATTGCAGAAAACAACAAAATCTGACCGAGTGAATGGTTTTTCTTTGTTGGCATCGAGTAAAGATGCTAGCTATCGAGTGAAACGAGCAGATATGGCACAAAAACCTCTGGGAATACGTTTAACTTCATCACAGTGTTGCAGGTTCAGGAAGAGAAACAGTGCAGAAGAGAATGATCTGGGGGGAGGGGGTGTTGCATAGAAGTCTTTTTTATCGCCAGATTAAATAACTATGGAATTCTTTTTTCTTCTGGAGCAGTGAGCATTAAGGTCCTTGTTCAATTGCCCAACAGTGGCAGCTTGGCAGTGCTGGGGCTTGAACCCTGACCTTCTGACCAACAGCCCAGCACCTTAAACACTTGACCCACCACTACCCCTTATCTGGAATAGGAGTGGGTGGCTAGAGTTAGACCATAATGCAGAATACATTACAGTGCTGTAGAGCAGAGCATTACACTGGACATCCTGTATCAATAACAAACAGCTTGTACAAGAACATGAACACATATTCAAGGCTCAATTGACCAGAAAGTGTCAAAAGATCAGATGCAAGACACTGTATCTGTAAGTACATAGTCTCTTTCATCAGCAGTTCATTGCTGGCCCCCAAAAAACACAAAGTTTCTTTAAAAAGGATCGCTACCCATGTCAAGCTGCTTGTAGAATTTCAATCACTATTACAGAAATAGTGATGTGACATACGGCTAAGTACGGTGACCCATACTCAGAATTTGTTCTCTGCATTTAACCCATGCAAAGTGCACACACACAGCAGTGAACACACACCCGGAGCAGCGGGCAGCCATTATACTGCGGCACCCGGGGAACAGTTGGGGGGCCCGAGACTCGAACCCACAACCTTCGGGTTACAAGATAGACTCTCTAACCATTAGGCCACGACTGCCCCGAAATAGTCTGAAATAGTCTGAAATAGACTGTAATAGTCATATTGGATGGACAAACACAATTAGTTTGATTATAGATTTGAAAGATGAATTTCCACATTCATGTGGTTTAGAAGGGATTTCCCCACTTCATCAGCAGAATGATGTATCCTTCCCTTTGAGTGTTCACAAAGTGTGTGTGAGTTATTTCAGAGCCTCTGCAATGTTAGGGCCTGTGCATACTTCTTTATCTGGATAATTGGCTACTAGGTGGACAGTCCCATCAGCAGGACGTGCTGGGACTAAAACAGTGACTTGGCTGAGGCCTAATGCCTGGCAGAGTGTGTGAAAAAAAGACAAAAGCATAAAAATGTTTAAAAATTATTCCTAAAGCCAGTGTATTAACATCCTGAAATCTGTGTGAGTCACACTAACACATTTTCAGGAACTCCTAAGAGTTTGTGAAGTGAACAGATGCATACCTGTCTGACTACCTATCTCACTGATATAGTCAGATATGTTTTGTTGCAGCAATCTGACGCAAAGGGGTCTGCAAAATTAGAAGGGAGCAGAACTAACATGAATAAAGACCCAGAGAAAAACTTGCCAATATGATTCATAAAACAGATAAAAGAACTAGAACTGCACAAGTATAGACATGAATATATGCCCTTATCATTGCTGCAGAAGGCAGTGCAGCACATGGGACAGTGTGTGTAACCAGTGTACTGATAGCCCCATTCTGTCTAAACAGACAATTATACTGAATGTTAAAATGAATGATAGGCCTTCTGTGCCTGCTACCAGTCAGTCCAGACCTGCAGTCTCAGACATAAAGCTCTCTGTGGTACAACACACCTTGGAATTATAGATCTGACCCCAGGAAGTGACCCCCTTATTCAGCCATATACATAAAGAATGCAAGTTCAGAAATAAGAAATAAGAGTTTACTCTGGTTTCCTCAAAAAACAAAAAAAAGGTAAAAAAGGGAGAAAATTGCATTTTTAGATTTTGTTCCAACCACAGTACAGTTTCTGTACTTCTGTAATCTGATTATAAACTTCATTAATTAGGCTTGGGTACTTTTTTGCAATGGCACATAGCCAAAGAACTTGATCAAAACCTGTCTAAGAAAAGCATCTTACATCATGTTCAGACATCTTAAGCAGACTCAGTGCTTACTGGAGCAGTCTAGCAGAAGATATCAGACTTGTCCTTCTGTTTCCATTTTTAAATCAAAGTTTGTTTGATATATTTCATTGCTTTTAGAAATGATTGAATCCATTTCATATGTGTGTATGATTTTTGGAACCATACTATGTGTGTATTTTATTTGTCCAATAGTATGTGGATCCCAGATTATTAGACTCATATGTGCTAGTCCATCCTATTCCAAAAGTACTGATATGGAGTTGTTTCCCACAGATTTGTAACTATAAAAGCCACCACTCTTTTGAGAAGGTTCTGGAAAGGATCGTCCACAGAAGCATTAGTGAGGTTGGTCACTGATATCAGGCAAGGCAAGGACGCCTAAAGTGCTGTCAGGATTCCTATTAATATGTTTCTCCGACTTTGAGCACATTTGGAGGTCATGATCAGGTGTCAACATATTTTTGGCCATATAATGTGTATGTTTGAATATAGTACATGACATTTGTACAGCACACTGGTGAATGGACATTTATTTAAGAAGAATCACTTACTTACTCAACATGATCTTTGCAAATGGACAGCCAAGGAAATGTTAGTCAGTAAATAAAGCTGTCTGCGTAATTTATGTGAAGTAAGGTTTCTTAAATTAGACATATTAAATTAAATTAAATCAAATAAATCAAAACCCCAATTTTGCCCATATCCCAATATTTTTTCCTCAGCCACTGCAACATCTGGTGTGTTTTCCCAATCCTCCACACATAGATTAAAGGTTTGATAGCTCCGCCCCACACATGCACCAGACAAGTATAACCCAGACAAGTATTATGGCGGAACCTGTTGGGGCAGCTGACCGAGGGTATATTTTTATCGATAAATGAACTCAATGAGTAATACTATGGTAATACAAATGTGTTTTTGTAGTACTGTGTGTTGTAGCGTGAAAGGTTTATTTCCGTTTCACGCGGAAGACGTTCAGTTCTCTCCAGCGCTGGAAAGCTGATCGTATATTAACACGTCCTACTTCTTGCCTTATCGTAAGCCTTTCTTCGCTTACTTTCTTTGTTTTTATCCTCCATGTCAATGTTAAAACCACTTTCTGCCAATGTCACACATGCGCACTGAACGCTCTCTCCACCGCATATTGACAAGCCCCGCCCCTTTCTGCTCATTGGCTACACGTTAGTTTTGTCTTTGTTTTGTATGGCGGTCCAACGCAGTTTTCTGAAGCGTTTCTCAAACAGCGGAGACCCCACCTTTAAACAAGGCACATTAATAGCACATTTCATCAGCATTTTTTCTTTGCAATTCTAAATGCCCTGCTCCATATTTTAGAAAGTAACTTTAAGGTAAATTGTTATGAGCGGTTTAAATGCACGCAATAACCATGGTTTTTGTTTAGGTGGATATACTGTAGTATGAGAAAGAACAATGTGCAAGTACATAGCTGTAATTAATGCAGGAAGCTTTCATTGCAAGGATTACTACTTCAAAGGATGATTAATTGTCCTACTGAAAACCTCATCTAGCTTTTAAAAAGCTTTAGGCACCATATAATGTACAATGCAACATTAAATAAAGTGGCTTAAAGTGCCATAAGTGCAATAAATTGCCAAAAAAGGTTTTTTTTAATCACATTATGGATTGCTTTATGGCAGTGGTTTTTATGTTGGTTAATTGCTGAAAATATACTTCTCTTTATCTTTGAAATTGTCTTCACTGCCCTAAAATAATGCATTTTAGACAGCTGTCATAGAGCATAAAAACTGTTAGTTTATATAATGTCTGGTTTTGGTATTCCCAAATGAGATATATCTCAAAGGTCATGATATGCTGGCGGACCAAGAAGCATTCTCTCAAAGTTAAAGATTATCTCAGCGCTGCAGCACTTCGGGGATGCCAGACACCGTCTCACTAAGTGTTCATTAGTGTGATCTGTGGGATGAGAAAGAATGGGATTTTTTCAGTCAGACTCAACAGGTCAAACAAGTAGTTATTAGTGCTTAAATCTCCTTCTTTATAAAATTACATTAGTAGCCCAAGGCTGCTTTTCGATAAGATGAGCTTACACCATGTATGTAGTTGCATGCAGTTTGCAAATTTCATGACAATGAGTAGTCTTCGGTATGTTTAATATTCATGGTTGTTCTGTTGTTTTTGCGCATTTAAATCAGGCTTTGCTCATTCATGGAAATGTGCTTAGCCATTTGTGCAGGAAGAGTAAAAGTCATCCTGTTTGTCCAAATGTAGCCTCCAGAGAGGGAGGCAGTGAGCGGGTCTTCCGAATACTTTCATGGCTGTCTGCTTTTCCATTAAAAAGAAAATCCCACAAGCATACAAAAAGACAACAATGTGGGCATGCTAATTAGAGCTATCATCTGCTTGACAGGCACTAGAACTGTGAGATGGAGCATGTACTGTAGCATCATAAGTGTCTGATGTGTTACACTTCCCCTATTGCAAAACTCTCATTTTTGTTCAAAAACAAACCAAACCCATGTAACTCTTTTATTTATTTCTTAAAATGAATTATATTATGAAATGATTTGTTAGAGTATTATCGTGGCACAGCTGGTAATGTTGCACCTGCACAGCTCCAGGCTCCATGCTTCAATCCTGGCCTCAGTTTACCATCTGCGAATAGTTTCACGAGTCATCCAAAATTACAGTTTTAATAGTGAATGTGTGTTAAATGTGCACGTTAGATTAGGACCTCGTATGCATAACACAGAACGTATGCACAAAATAGAAAATAGATTTTACTCAAACATTCTGCTTTAAATGAGAACCGAACTAAATGTGAAATTTAATGACAACCATTTCGGAGCTCTAATTTTAGCTCCAATTGCACTATTAAATATCAATGCAACACTTTACAGAAGAAGAAGAAGAAGAGAAAAAAACGTCCACTGGGTATGACACTGAGGATAATGAGGGCACATTCCCTTAAAACTGGCCTACATGCATGTTTGTGTTTGTGTATATGTGTGTGTGTAAGACAGGGAGAGAGAGGGAGAGGGGTGGTATGTGGTGTATCATACAAGGGCTGAAATGGCTGTAGATATAATGGGCATCCATCACCCACGCAAACAGTGGGGGTGCTTGGCCTTTTGTGCTCTCTGCTACTTTAGATACAAACACATATACACAGAGTAGGTTTCCAATCTCCCTGCTCAATTAGTGAGCAATGACAGTACTATCCCTGCCTAATGGCTACTTCAAACAGTGTGGCACAGTTTATAATAGAGCACACACACACTTCATTAGTCTCATTATGATCCACGACTTAATCTGAGCTTAGCGTCCTTGAAGTACATGCTCTGAATTTGATTCAGTTTTGGTCAATTGGTGTAGGTTACTTTTGCTTTCATAGATTTAAATGAATTTGTGTTTTATCAGAGTGGTTTAAAAAAAAATCCAAAAACATCACAAGTGACACAAATTTATAGAACTTCTCTCTTTAATATCTTTAAAATGGATCAGATGAATTTTCACAGGGTGGATATTCTGTATATTACTAACATGCTGATTTCAGTCAGCTACTAGAGATCAACAAAGCAAACAGGCTAGAGCTTTGAAACAAGACCACCTGATGAACCCATCGATTTTCCACCATATCACTTCTGGGTGGAGGCAGCAGTCTTTTCTTCCCAGAGCAACAGTGAAAAAAGATTCCCGCTTAAACATGAGGGATTTTCCGGAGTGGATATGAATCGCCATGCTGCAGTGCTGCAGGGAAATGTGCAAGAAGATTTTATAGGCTTCCCCCAAGTGTGATCCTTTATCCTGCTTTCATTAGCAGCTAACAGCCTTCTCCCTCTATCTCTCTCTCGCTCTCTTTCTCTCTCTCTCTCTCTGTAAACAGCACATACAGCACATTGCTGACTGGCACCTCTGAGTATGTCACAGGAGAAACCCCACCAGAACACAATGCACAGTGATAATCAGATGCAGTACAATCAAAAAAACTCAGATTTTACATAGGACTGTAGAAATGGAAACTTATTTCCAATTTAAATTCAAGCAACCAAATGCTAATTTAACACGGAAGAGATACGTTCTATGGGTTCCTACTCAATTAACATCCAATATAAGTATAGTGTATAAGTAATCATTTGGGAATAGCATCAAAAACATGTGTATGGATTTTTAATAGAATGGCCAGGAATCAGCTGTGACCTTAAAGTTTGATGGATGTCTTGCATGGTTGTGGAATACAAATGCAGACACAAGGCCCCTCTAGGCTTAGCTTAAGGTCATCACCAGTGGCTTTAGTCTGGGTGTAAAAAGACAATTCATTTCCAGTGCCATTCATTTTCAACATCAGAGACCTCCGCTCGCTCTGACTCAGGCTCTTGCCTCCATCACTGCATAGTTAAAGATGTCAGAAGGAATTAAAGGAGCTATGGTTGTAATTAAATTCTGGGAAGGCTGACATTAGAAGAGGTGCTGCTCATCTGCTTAATTGACATCTCCATTTGGGTTTGTGCTGCGTAGCATCACACAGTCACGCTCTCCTGTTCGTGAAAAATCACACACACATTTTGGACCACAGATGGAAGGACACTGAAAAAAAAAAGAAAGAAAGAAAAGAGATTGGGTAATCATATCTATGAAGGAAGTGCCTTGAGTAAATATCCTCTTTATATGAATTTTATCAAGTAAAGAGAATGCTTAGGGGAGGCAGAAGTGGGAAGCTAAGCTGTTTACCTCTGCATTGTCCTCCTATAGCCTACAAATACTGCTTTAGGCTGTTTTCACATATGTAATTTATGTGGTCCCTATGAGGTCTTACAAACCAGCTCTGAAAATCCTCTCAAAATTGAATTTCATGATCTTTTCCAGGAAGCATTTTCCAAGACATGTGGTTTAAAATCATGTTGTGCTGCTAGATTTCATTGGGCAAAGATTTCTTTATGACTAATCAAGACAAATTCAGAAACTCAGCGAAA
Source organism: Tachysurus fulvidraco (assembly GCF_022655615.1). Lineage (NCBI taxonomy): Eukaryota > Metazoa > Chordata > Actinopteri > Siluriformes > Bagridae > Tachysurus > Tachysurus fulvidraco. The sequence goes on along the minus strand of NC_062518.1, from coordinate 27,187,792 downwards.
TCCTGACCTATTCTAATGTTTAAACAATCCAAACCAATCTTTGCACACTGTCCTTTAGAGACAAAGCCAAATTGCCTAAGACCTTTCGTTTGCAGAAAAGCACACCTCATAAATGATCACCATTTGCATTATTTTATTCTTGAGGGCGTCCAGCAGCTTGCTAGGGACACTCTTTAATCTTTCTTTTTTTTTTTCTAAGCACATTTTTAGATAAACCAGGGACCTACTAGTGAGATTATAGCAAGTGTGAGTGTGAATCCTACACATTGTAATTGAGTTTTACACATTTACTCTTTCATTCTGGGAAGGCTTTTAGGAATGTAAACTCTAATGCAATCGTGTCTAATTAGATGTTGCTGAAATGTGAGGATTCCAACTGGGGAACTTATTGTGCTCTCTTATATACTGTTTCTTTAGGCCATTCTGGCATAATGTCTTTTCAGAGAAAGGCTTATTTTATATAAGGTACATTTATATATAAAGTCAGGTCAAGTCAAGAAGCTTTTGTTGACATTTCAACCATATATAGCTGTTGCAGTACATAGTGAAATGAGACAGTTTCTCCAGGTTCAAGGTGCTACATAAAACAAAGACAGGGCTAAGGACATGTAAGTAGTCTTAGCCACATAGAGTGCAGCTGTGCAACCTGGTGCAAACAGTGCAGGACAAGACAGACAAGACAGACAAGGCAGTGCAGGACAAAAGACAGTGTAGACAAAACGTTACAAGACAATACAAAAAGTACAAAAAAATACAATACACAAAAGACAATAAACAATAACAGAAACAGCGCTGACCGACCAGTGTAAATACTGTGTGTGAATACTGAATGTTCAAACAATATTTCATGCAGCAACATTTGAATGAACACAGCAGATCATATATATATTTATATATACTATTTAGGTTCTCTGAATTTACTGTGAGATGGGAGATAATAACAATACACTTGTATAGTGTACTATATCATTTTGTGCTTTTATTAAAGGGATAAAGTCCCATTAATGCTTCCATGCTGTTGCTTATTATTCAGTTATTCTGAAGTCAGTGATCAGTTCACACAGTTTTTGTTGTCACGGTGTTGCCACCAGATTTCCTGTAAACTTCACAGTGTTAGCCTAGAGCTTCATTTCAACTCAAGTGCACCAAGGATATGAGCTGTGATCTATCTAAAAACATTGATATTTTGAACGCCTTCTAACCAGATCCCACTGGAGTTCACTTTTATTTTCATCTGCTCCACCAGGAAGCAATATAGAGTGTACAGCGGGCTATACAAATAATATTTGCCACTGTGTGTTCACATATGCTTTAATTAACTTATTGTGAAATAAGAATTTATTACAATATATTTAAAAAAATAATCTAGCAGTGTACTAGTCTAGGCTACCTGATCAATATAAGTAGATGATTATTTTTTTGAGCTCCATAAACGTTTGTGTCAAGAATGTACACAAATGTTTGCCCATGCTATATCTCTACACCATGAACTTTTGCTAACTGGAAAGACACTGTCAACTTTTAAAAGTTCTCTTTCTTTTATTTATAGAAACATCATCAAATGCATATTCTAACAAAACCTACAGTACATGCTTGACTCCTGAAGTTTCAGATACTACTGAAATGAAGATATCAATCATTTTAATATAACAGAATAATTATTCTAAGCAACATATTTCCAACATAATTAGAAGCTGTACCATTTTTGCCATTCTCTAAAACCAATGGAATGAAATGTACTTGCGTCCTCCCTCAAAACAAACCCTGTTTACTGTAATTTAAGTCCACTGTTTCAGTAGAGGGCCAGAAGGCTATATTTTTTCCATATCCTGGATTCCATTTCTAGCCTCAGTTGGAGCATTTCAGCTAACGGCCTGTTGATGGCCAATTACACACCGCTCCACTCCTATTTGAGGTCATCAATAATGGAAGGAAGTGATGACATGTCTTAGCCCATCTTGGCATTAGCAGTAATTTAGCGATGGAGAAACCAGCAGCAGTCCCTGCGGCTTCTCTCCCCATGACGGGAACAGAAAGCAGGACTGTGGCCTGGTCTGACTGGCACAGTAAATAAGAACTTGCTGGAACTAGGAGTGATGACAGATGATGAAGATATGTGAATGACTGGATGATGCATGGAAGCTCATGCTGCTTTAGGGGTGCTTTGCTCACCTTTATCCCTTTGTGTCAAAACCTTTTTGGTCATAAGCGGAAACAGTGTAGGATGATGTAAAGGCAGGATTGGGTAGACACATAGAATAACGATGTGGGCAACAGGGACTGATAATTATGGAACGAGTTCAAGGTTAATGAGCAAATAATCCCTACACCAAATGCTGAAATCTGAGTTTCTGTTAATTATATAACTGCTGCTGGGATGGTGTTGGCAGCTTAATTCTGGGCAACAAAAATATCAAATCCAACCAAGTAACCAAGTATGGGTTACTGCAAGTTAAACGCATTTCTTTCTTTCTTTCTTTCTTTCTTTCTTTCTTTCTTTCTTTCTTTCTTTCTTTCTTTCTTTCTTTCTTTCTTTCTTTCTTTCTTTCTTTCTTTTACAGAAATCAAGTCAGACACTGAGCACTTACATGTAAAGACACAGTATATGCCCTTGTTTGTCACACCTATTACTCACACATAACAAAGCGAGAACAAGACATTTCTCTTCTTCCCAATCCGTTTAGACTACATGTCAAAATAAGCCCGAGGCTTTCCCTTTTGCTTGAATATCACACCAGACAGAACCATACATAAACAAATATTAAAAAAATTCCTCATGAAGTCAGTCAGGAACTGGAACAAATGTTAAATAAACGATGGCCATTTGAATTATCTTTAAAGTATAGATTGGATTAATGAACAGTTTAAATGCTCAATCAAAAAGTGTGTACAAAAAAAAGAGCACTACAGTATACTGAGAAAATCATTACAGATAATCCTGCTGTAGCATCACAGGTATTGTATCATTACAGTAGCTGCACAGTAGATCACTTTTTAAATATTTTATCGACAATCATTTGAAGACTTTGACAGAAAGAAAATAGTGTTGGGTTCTGTGCTGAACTCGGAGTTTGCACTGACCCATTATTTCCTCAGGAGCTCTCAGATGCATTATTATAAACTATTGTAGAAAGGACATTATTTACATTGACATTATTTCCTGTCCAGTGTCACCCAAATGAGGATGAGGTTCCCTTCTGAGTCTGGTTCCTCTCAAGGTTTCTTCCTCATATACAGTTTTCCCTTGCCGCCGCCGCCGCCTCCGTTCTTGCTCTTTAGGGATAGGGATAGATATATAGTATTTTAAATTCTAAATTAATATTTTATTTTAAATTCATTTTAAACTCAAATTGTATGCATTCATTTATTTATTTATATTCTTATTTTTTTCATCCTCTTCTTTTTATTACATATATTTATTTCTTTTCTCTTCTGTTTCTATACTCCTGTAAAGCTGCTTTAAGAAGACAATGGGAATGGTTTAAAGCTCAATACAAATAATTGGAATTTGAATTTGAAAGTAAGGGTGAATTTGGAATCGGGGAAAAGAGATAAAAGGAAAAAGGCTTAAAAATCTCTTTACAAATGTGGAAAAATAATTCATCCTTTGTATCTCTGTACAGGATGTATTATATAACACCTGTGGAAATGTCTTTTGCGAAATATTTGACTTTTTCTTTGTGGCTTACTATCTGTTTTATTATTTTTAACTTCTGTTTATGTCTAAACAAAAGATATCCACCTTCTCTTTTTATTTATCGTTCTAATTTTTAACAGACTGCTGGCTGATTATGAATCTATCTATCTCTTCAACTAATGCTTCATAAAAACTGTTTATTTAGAGATGAGGTGAGAGAAGCATGCCAAGCATTAGAGTATTAGTTATGAAGAATTACTTCCAGGAAAGAAAATGTCATTTGGGACAATGAAATATTAAAACACAGCATAGATGATGTGGAAATTATGATAATAAATGAACAGGTTTGTTCAGAAGTTTCTTGACAAGTGTGCCACACATCTGTTCGTATGATCAGCTGAAATAATTGGGTCTCAGTGGTGCTGAAAAGCAGGCTGAAGGTCTCAGGTTGATATGGCAGTACAAAATGTTCACTACTGTTTAAGGAGCATTTTGAAATTCTGTGCTGAAATGCTGAAGCCACATACAGTCCCTAAGCTGCCTAGATATTTTGACTGCAGGAAGAAATTTGACCGCAAAACCCTGTTAACCTTCATTTTCTTCATCCTGTGGTCTTAAATATATTTTTGTTAATCACACTTCACGATTGTAAACTCCAGCAAAGTCTCTCTGTTTTAGATATACATAGTACTAATCATTTTGTTGAATCAGATTTAAAAAGTTAACTGAGTATTAGAACTGCTTAGACAATAACAATGAGCGTCAAGACAAGTCAGACTAATTATTATACGTTTTGACAAATGAGCTGATGTTTCCTGACACTGCCACTAGAGCCCACCCTAAATCAAAGTGAAGGGAACAGCACCCCTCTCTGAATGCCAGGCATTCTGCTAGTAATTATATTCCACCTGCTTTCATGAAGCTGACTAAACCTGACCGTCTGTGACTTTTTCATAATTCGCTCTGGGACTTCAGTGTTGTGTTTCCAAGATCAGTTCACCTTCTTGTAATAAGTGTAGCATCTTTCCCAACTTAAACCTGTAGACCGCCAATTATTTCTGTATTTTATAGCACATCCGTACATAAGCCATTGACATTAACATGTTCTCTGGCAGCCTGCCCTCGGTTTGCTTTATACTGTATAAACTTCACAGTAAAGTGACGTGATGCATGCCTAAACAGAATAAAATTTGGTGTTCAAAATCATCAAAATGTCCTTAAAGGTTTTGTTAGCGCTAAAATAGATCCGAATGTTTGTTCCGAAAGGTTCATTTCATTCATTTATTCAACATTTCATTTATTTCGTTATAATCTCACTGTAGTCATCCACATGGAGATGATTATTATTATTAAGCCCGGGGCACTTCATATCTGCCTCCAGGGTTGCATGTTCTCCCTGTATTTCAACCCCAGTCTAAAGACATAAATCATAGGTTGATTAGCATCTCTAAATTGTAAAAGTGTGTGAATGGGTGTGTATGTGATTGTCCACTGTGATGGTCTGACACTCTTCAGGGTGTCCCCTGCCTCCTGCCCCGAGTCCCCTGAGAAAGACTTTATGCCCCTGTGTAGGATAAATGGTACAGAATAATCTTACACTTGCTGTTCCTCAGCTTTGGCACAAGAACTTACTTCGGGAACACTTCCTGACACAATCTTCCCATTTTATCTGGGATTGAGACCGGCACTTAGAGTTAACCCTTGTGAAGGTTCCCTGTGAAGGAATCGAACCTGGGATGCTACTACTGGACCACAAGGCACAATAGGTACTTTAATTCAGAATGTTATAAAGTAAAAGCTGGCTTGGTGGAACAGCAGGTAGCATTGACACTTCTCAGCTCCAACAGTGACTGGTTTGATTCGTTCGGAACATTCGGAACTTCTGGTTTGGGTTTTGCATGTGTTACCTGTGTCCATGTTTGGGTTTCCTCCAAAATATATTTCAATAAGCTATGCTAAAATTGCCTACTGATGCGCATGAGTGTGAGAGTGTGTGTCTATCACGTCCTGAAAAGGCCTGGCATCTAGTTCAGTGTGTATTCCTACTTCTACTTTGTCCATTTAAGTTAAACTATTTTTATTGATAGCTTTCTTGCTGCTGTATTATAGTAATAATAGCTAAACTGCAGAGTCAGCATTAATTTTCTTCAGGACATGCTGATGTGAAGTCAAATTAAAGTAGAGTTCAATTCAAGCCAGTTTTATTTTTAGAAACAGACATAGTCACAAAGCAACCGGATGTAGATGTAGATTTAGATCCCTAATGAGCAAGCCAGAGGCAACAGTAGCAGACAAAATCTCCTTGAGTTGACATGAGAAAGAAACTAGACTAAAAGGGAATCCATCCACTCTATATTGTGATTATGAGTCATTACTCTTCCACAATTCCACATGGGTTACATTTTATCTGTACTGGCATTCACAGAGAACTTGTGCCCTGTCTTTTCCCCATAGCACTGGCTAAGGACTCTTTAAATTCATAGCTCTTTCACTGCATGAAAAAGGGCCCCAATTGATCCTAATTCGTCTGTTGTGTGGCAGTGTTGCTGATAATACTAAAAATATTTGCTAAGTTAACTCTTTTGTAGAAACATTTTAGCCCGCTCAGTTCGCCTTCCCCATCTGTTCAATGTGCCTGTGGCACTCATAACACAATACATGCAAATGTGCTCATAGGATTCGTACAAATTTGACAAGGCCCAGATGGCAGCTCTTTCTAAAATGATTTGTAAGACAAAAGGTGCACTTGCTTGTTTGTGACTCTTCTTGCAATCCACTGATGTATAATCATTAAAGCTATTTGGAAAACTTCAGCTACTACTGTTGGAAGATTTTCATTGTGGATCAGTGGTGGCTCGAGTGTTTATGGCACTGGGTTGTTGATTGGAGGCTCACGGTTCAAACCCCAGCGCTGCCGCTGTTGGCCCTTGAGCAAGGCCATTAACCCTCACTGCTCCTGTGCTCCGACCCAAAGCTCCACAGTGGGGATATGTGAAGAAAAGAATTGTGTTGTAATGTATATGTGGCGAAAATAAATGGTTCTTTTCTCTAAGAAGCCAGAGAGGAAAGGAGATTTAGAACATTTTGCTTTGGGCAGCCTGAGGCACTTCTTTCTCATGCCACAGATTGAATTAAGGCAACCTTGAACCTTTACATGAAATACGTTTAAGTGCGAATCAAGTTATTGTAAAGGAATTCCCCCAATTGTTTAGAACATTTAATTTCCTTCCATAGACATATCTTTCTCTTCACACACACACACACACACACACACACACACACACACACACACACACACACACACACACACACACACACACACACACACACACACACACACACACACACACACATACACACACAATTTTAGTACTCATATACTCATATACACAGTCCTCATATACACATATATACAACCCCCTGAGAGAGAGAGAGAGAGACAGAGAGACAGAGAGACAGAGACAGAGAGAGGGGAGAGATTGTCAGGATTTGGCTTAATAACTCAAGTGACCAAGTCAATTAAGACAGCACCTTGTTTGACAGTGTGCTGACTTTAATAAAATACCCGGTACATAAAATCCAGTATGTTTGATCGACAGATGAGCTTACAGATTAATAGATTTCACTGTTGTTCTTGGTAGTGCTTAGGGGTAGTGCAGAAAGAAATCAATTCCATGATACAGTTTACTCATATTTTACTTGTTATCAGTAGACGGGTCCAAGAAAAAACCCAATACAGGAATATACTTTACTGAGAGTGACTTCTGTTTCGGTCTCTAAAAATATTATTAGTTAACGTATTTAGCTGTGGGAAAAATTTCAAATGACAAATTCATATTTTTCTTTCTGATTTAAATCAATATATAAAAAATCAAGATGAAGACTCTCGCCATTTTAACCCAGTCCAGGATTCCTGTTGTCGGTGAAGCCACATCTTTCTGTGCACTGTAGTATATGTACAGTACTGTACACTGCATACGAACTTCTAAATGAAAGGAGTTTATGGAGTTGAGTCCAGGTGATGCTGACCAATCAATTTCATTTTGCCTCAAAGCAGAGCTGCCTTCACAATTATTGATTGGCAATTTTGCACACAAGTGTCTGGGTTTATGATGCCAATATGGAAAGCCTTTATGGACAAACTCAGAATAATTATCACGTTCACATTTGACTACCATTCACTAGAGAATTCGCAGATTGACCAAACTGCAACCAAAAGCTGGGGAGGTTTTCTTGTATGCACCACCACAATGTAATGTCAGTGAGCATGTTTTCTACTTTGAGCTGAATATACAAAAAATCCTTCTCATTCCAGTGCAATCTGAGTTACCTACCATCTCAATCTTGTATCCCATTTGTCATTTTATGGACTGGTGTTTTTTTGCTTGGTTTGCTGATGCAGTCCTTTTAAAGACGCTCAGTTGAGTGTGGGTGGATCTCCTGCTTAAACCTTATACATGCTTCTTAGTCGGTCTTGGTATTTGGTTGACTAAGGTACAGTCACATGGAATTTTCAGGATCTTCCACCAGACCGTCTGGATCCCAATCTCATTATGGTATTTCTTGGACCAATGTAGATCCTGAATTTTGCCTGTATTTAGTTTGGTAATATTCTCTGTTTTTAGATTACCACAATTGACCCAGATTGCAGATTTGACCACTCTGCCGAGTGCACATTTATGTCTATGAATTGTTGACATCTACCTAAAAATAGCTAGCTTTATCTTCTTTCAAATGGTTTGAGTAAGTACCAAACATAAAAGTTGAAATTTTTTTCATAAAATACACAGAAATGAGACCAAAAAATATTATCAGAAGAATTAAAAAATAATTATAAATAGGAAAATGGCTTGTGAGTCTTAGAGAGTGTTTATATGACTGAGGTCTAGAGTCTGGCTGTACATTATAGAAGTAGATGACAGTACCCAGTGCAATAAATGACAAAATAGTATTTGCAGAATGATGGATTGTGAAGTATTTTTCAACCTTAATAAATATGCAAGCAGGAACAAACTCGGTGGAGAGGAATAGCAGTTTTTATTGAATCGTCATTCATACATTCGTGAATACACAGCGTTGCCCCATCAAGGTTCAGTCTTCAACTGCCCACATACCAAAAAGCCATTTCCAAAAACATCTTACCTAAGCTTCAATCCCAAGGTGAGCATGAAGATAAAACTGTCTTCTAAGCAACACGTCAAACTTGATGGAACATGCAATTAAACATTTGAATACATGAACAGCTAGACTCTGTCACATTGTGGGAGTTTGGAGAATCTGGTCAAAACACACTGTATCTTTTTTGTTTATAGTCTACAGTTAAATAGTCAGCTTTCAAACTTTTGCATGCAAAAGTTAGCTACCATTAATGTTGTCTGAGAGATTCAGTAGCTAGCACCTAAACTCACGTCTACACACAAACACACACACCCACACACACCCACACACACCCACCCACACACACACACATCTATCTATCTATCTATCTATCTATCTATCTATCTATCTATCTATCTATCTATCTATCTATCTATCTATCTATCTATCTATCTATCTATCTATCTATCTATCGATCCATTAGTAATAGTAGCAGTTACAGTTATTATCAGTTTATTATAAATTATGATCAAATTTCTACCTGGTATGATGAATAAAAATAAAAAAAGCATTTCTATTCAAAAAGTGCTGACTCTGAAACATTCACTTGCTTATGATTAAATGTACAGTTTATTTGCTGCTCATATAGCATGTTAATGACTACTGAATCCAGAACTGAGTGATGTCGATGGTATCACGGTGATACTGTGTGATCTGTGTGCACTGGAGCTGAACTTGAGCTAGCTGTTACTACAACAATTACTTACAAATTTATTATTTAGTAAACTAAACTAAACTAAAATAAACTGAACTAAACTAAAGTGAACTAAACTCTTCTGCAGCTACAGACCAAATAATCATTACAGTGTTGTACAATTTGAGCTTGCCAAGTGAAGGTAACGGCAAACTTCCAAAAGATTCCCTACGGTTTCTGTACTTTGCAGATTGACATTAAAACACCAGAACGGTGAAAGTTTTGACAGTGACAGTCATTACACAGCAGCAACTGTAGAGTTTCCACTGCACCTTAACTCTATTTCTGAGCAATTTTTACTTTCTTGCCACAACATTATTATTATTATTATTATTATTATTATTATTATTATTATTATTATTATTATTATTATTATTATTATTATTATTATTATTGTTGTTATTATTATTATTATTATTATTATTATTATTATTATTATTATTATTATTATTATTATTATTATTATTATTAATAAGATTTTTTAATCTTAAAAAGGTTTTTGATCTTATGAGAAAAAATCTCTTAATATTAGTTGATATTAAAAAGCTATGTTTTTAATTGGGATATTCTGTTTGATATAATAACTCATCTGGGAATTTATGAAATTTCATGGCATGTATGGCTTAATATTTCAAAAGCATATGTGATTAGTGTAATAAGTATTGTCTCTACTTCATTTTCATGCTGTTCCTGCAAGTTCTTTAGTAACAAATGTTACTAAAGGCATGTGTTGTCATTTTTGCTCAGGGTTAAGGTATATTCTATATATACGATAGATATTGTCTCGAATTTAAATGAAAAATAAATACAGGTATTTATTTATTTTATTTATTTTTTTCAGCAACGATATAGACAAATTCATCTTGATTCTTTAACGAAGCTGTCATAGTTGGCCAGTATCTTTTGTAAGTCTCCTTGGAAACAGCAACAGTCTTTATGGTCCTATGTTTAAACCTTGGAATTAAGAGGTTTCATTAAATGTGGGGTCTCTGCTGTTTGAAAGCCAATGTTGACATTTGAAATCACCAAAACAAACACGCCCCTAACCCAAATGGGTCCCAACCCTATTTTGATAGCTCCGCCCCACACATACACCAGACAAGTATAACCCAAGTATAACCCAGACAAGTATTATAGAGGAACCTGTTGGGGCAGCTGACCGAGGGAATATTTATATCGATAAATGAACTCAGTAAGTAATACTATGGTAATACAAATGTGTTTTTGTAGTACTGTGTGTGGTAGCTTGAAAGGTTTATCTCCGTTTCACGTGGAAGACGTTCAGTTCTCTCCAGCGCTGGAAACTTTCTTTCACTTTCTTTCTTTGTTTTTATCTGCCATGTCAATGTTAACACTGAACTGTGCACTGAACACTCTCTCCGCCCATACTGACAAGACATGCCCCTTTCTTATCAATGGCTACATGTTAGTTTTGATTTTGTTTTTTTTTGGCAGCCCAACTCAGTTTTCTGAAGTATTTCTCAAATAATGGAGACCCCACCTTTAACTAAAAGATTTCAGATTACACCAAGTCGAAAGGTATTATGTAGGGAGTATTCGCAATTGCTGATATCTATCATGATCAAAATTCCCTCTTCTCTTGTTGAGCTCGAAATTAAATCAGAAAGAAAGCTGTTCTTTTGTAAAAGGATGACATGGAAAGATAGATAACACTTATAATACAGTTAATACTTTGCAATAACTATGGTATCTATGCTGAAAGTATGTTGAAACTTAAGAGGAAGGAATGGTCATTAACACATTTTCTTTCCTATTAATTACAAAGGACTACTAGTTAATTGTTCAGGTTTAAGCAGTTTTTTTTCTGAGTCTTAGTTACTTACAGTACATACTTTTACATATAGTTACATCTCCTGCAGAATTACTAGCTAACTATGGGCCTTTTCTAATAATCGCTGATGTAATACTGATTAATCTCATCACCGTCGATTCCGCATGAAGATCCAACTTATTACACTCAAACTTTTACCTTACTTCAGTATCTAAAATATAATCATTTATATCTTAATTTAGGTCTCCTGTGTTATTTTTATTTAGCTACTCAAGGTCTAATGATAGAAATGGCCAAGAATAACAATGGATTTTAGTTCCTGGGGACTATTGAAGACTACATGCTTCAATTACTGCTTAATTCTCAGCAATTGTGAACTCCTACATACATAATTAATAAGTAATCAACTAGTAATTCCGAGTAAAATATGTGTTAATGAACTACACATAAAGAACTATTGATATGTTTAGTTCCTGCATAGCTAACTACAGATTGGTGAACAGTTTTGCCAAGTGTTACAGAATCGTCTTAGAAAATGACAATTATTAATTAGATTACTCTGCTCAAGTTTTTTGATATTTACAATTGACAGAATACAATTTGGTCAAACATTACAAGTGAATTGGGAATAATGAACAAATCTAATTCACGTTACTTACTCGAACATTTCAGCCTTATAAAAAAACTGTTCTGGCTTTCAGAAATCATGAGACATACAGAAGAGTGATTATTAGTAGGAAGAGCGAATGAAAGTGGGGGTGAAACAAAGACGTGGTTGATCAGGGAATAGTCTGTTTATACATTACTCCTCCAGTCATTTGCTGATGTCACTGACTGATGAAGGATTATTTAACGTTCCTTCATGCAACCTATCCACTTATTAATAAACATTATATGGTTTATTTTTACTGATTAAATTTTTGCCTAAAACTATAAGTAAAAACTCCATTCGGCTAAACAGAGATTATTATATATTAACGTATTATAAATTAATGTTATGTGATTGTTATTAATGTTAGTGTTATTAGCATTAGGATTTAGTATATTGCACAAAAAAAGTATAATCCAGTAGTTTATACTGTATGTTAACATAATTAATAAGGTATGAGTACTCTATCTCTGACTATTGGTATCACAGATTGGTAAGTGGGAATTGTTGCAAGACCGGTTATCATCAATATTCAGATCACTGCTGGAGAACATCAGAAAATTAAAGCTAAATCCCTCTGCCCTTTAAACGCAAAAATAGATTAGTTAAAGGCGTGCCTAGCATACACTCCATCCTTATGTATATTCCACAGTTATGTAGAAACACATTTAGCAAAAGGTGATTTAGTAAATAATATGTTTTCTTTTATATAGGCACTTACTTTATATTATATTATATTCACATTGTTTTTGGAAATCTTAGTTCAGTAGCTCTAACTAGACATTTAGTCCTGTGGATCATGCTTATTATATAAGCTGGAATATTTTGCACCAGTATCAAGAATAAGGTGATATTGGTGTGCATTGAAGGAGAACTTTTCTTGATTTAGTTTTCATTCATTCATTCATTCATTCATTCATTCATTCATTCATTCATTCATTCATTCATTTTCTACCGCTTATCCGAACTTCTTGGGTCACGGGGAGCCTGTGCCTATCTCAGGCGTCATCGGGCATCAAGGCAGGATACACCCTGGACGGAGTGCCAACCCATCGCAGGGCAGATTTAGTTTTCAATTCTCTTTAATTATGCATTAATGTAAATGTATTGAATTGACTTCAGCGCTTACAACACTGTGGCTTGTTAAATCGTGTTAAACATACATAGTGGCATATTGAAAGCTCTTATTTTACATCTGTATTGCCATTTGATTGATGTCATACCTGTCCAACTTCATTATACTGGAGTCCAGGGGCAAATATTTCCTAACTGACTGTCAAGCGTAATAACTCATATAACTGTACTGTCTGGGAAAATGAAGCACGACGTTATTTAAGAAGTTTTGTGGTACATCAAGGTTTTTCGCTCATTCTTAACAAAGCATTCTTTCCCTCCACAAATGCAGGGACATTTTTTTTCTTCTTCTGCTGAAGCTGTTGAATCTAACTGCACTGTCAGAGAGAATGGTGTGGCCTTGCTGTTGCCTAACAACCACGTTCCTTCCAGCCGAGGATGAGAGATGACTTTCACTAATTGAATTCCACCTCTTTTGAATGTATTGACACTTAGACACTATTCAGAGGACAATGATTCTCTGTGTATGGAACTGCAATGAAATTGCCAGCATGATGTTTGTTCCAGGTCAAGGCTGATCATTCAATGCATATTGACGCATTTCAGTGTTCTTTTTCTTGTTCAAAACAAGATGAGAAACGAATAGCTGAGGCTCCATTGGCAGAGTGATATAACTATTCCGAAAAAAAAAAAAAAAAAAAAAAAAATATTTGGGCCTAGACTTAGACACATAAAACATTAATGATGACATAGAGACTTTAGACATGGCACAGCTGAGGCACCATTACGACAGCTGAACCCTAAATCTACACTGACGTCATGGATGACTGCAAATTCTCTTTTGTAATATCCCATCTTAGACTCTTACACTGGAGTGCCGGCTGATTTAAGAGATCCATTAGGCTAAACAAGGAAAAGGTCAAGAACTAAATTTTTGACAGCCCTACAGAGAAAAAAATGGCCAGTTTTAAATGCTGTAATAGCTATATATAATCTTTTTCTACTTAAGAAGCATAAAATCCATTTCATGTACAACACACACACATATAATAATAATAATAATAATAATAATAATAATAATAATAATAATAATAATAATAATATTTTGAACCAAGGTTGCCAGCCTGCTCCATCCAGAGTTTCCTTTTTTTTCTTTCTCCAAAAAGCATTTCACTGTACAATATGTCATATTGTGTATGATTCTGTAAAATTTTAATTTATTAGAATTATGCATCTGGTAGATGTTTGCACTAAGTTGCACATGTTGCACTTTTATGTGGCTAGGACAACTTAATCTCAGTCCTTAACTCTGTGTTGTTCTATGTAGCGCTGCCTTGTTTTCTGTAGCACCACGGTCCTGGAGAAACATTGTCTCATATCACTATGTACTGTGTCAGCTATATATGGTTGAAATGACAATAAAAGCTTCTTGACTTGACTTGGAAGAACTAGGAATAACACTTACTACATTGTGTATAGCTAGAGTAACTAGCAAACATGTCTCTGTTTGATTCGACTGTTTGATTCTTTTCCCCTTTTCCCATGTTACGGTGACACTGCTGTGCATTTGATTCTTTGAAATAAATGAGGCACACTGTGTGTATATAGATTATAAGCATCATAGATTTAGCTGATTTTGCTTGTGCTACATGATCTGATGTGAATAATATATTTCATCTATAGAAAGTATATTTAAGAAATACACCTTTTGTCACAGTTGCAACTCTTCAGTCTTCATTTCCTACCATCACCTATAAAATGGACTGATGTTACTGTGGTTACAACATGCTGATTTCTGAATGTTTGTAATTAAGCTTTTATTCTCACCTTTTCCTCTGTTAGACATTGCGTGTATCTCGGTAAGTCTGGCAGACGTCTCATCGTGGATTCCAATTTATCACCTGAAACTAAGTCCCATCAAGACTGAACTGCTGTATATCCCTGAAGATGCAAGCCATCTCCCTGGAGAATGCTATCATTATGTCATATCACAATGCACAAAACCTTGGTGGTGCCCTAGTCAACCATCATTCTCTTCTCTCTAACCTTCATTAAAATGTAAACATTTTTATGATTGTTGTCATATCACCACACCAGAGGATTGCGAATGTCACACATCATGTCAGGGCATGCACATTTATTCTAATCATAAAAGTAGCTACAGGACGCGAGAAGAACAAAATGTCTTATGTCTAACAAATAAGTAACAGCAAACCCACAGAAGTGCTAGAATTCATATATAGTTCTTATTATAAAGGCATGTGCAATAAATAATTAGACATGCATGAGGTATCTTACATAACATTCTCTATGAATAAATACAAAATCAACAGAATATTATGTACAACTCTTAAATATTGAGAGAAATCCACATCACCCTGCTGTCACACAACACAAGCTGAGCTTCTATACAACGACTAAAAACTTACAAATGATTATATCTGTCGAGTTAGAAATAGAGTGCTATCACTAGGGATCTTATAGCATACTGTATGTCTGTTTCATTATTTTATTGCTATTAGCAGTTGAATATCAGCTGTTCTATTAGAACACATAGCATCAAGCACTTCTACATTTGTGCACATTTTCAGATGGAAAAGCCGTAGAGCTTTTAAGATATTCTTTGATTAGTTTGGTTGTGAATTTTGGCGATTTAAGGCAGGACAAAAGTGTGTAAAATTAGCGTTAGGTCTGTTAGGATGGCTCTGAGAACAATTGGTGGCAACATCACACATGAATCGAATAAGTGTGGAAAAGTGTATTTATTTATTTAATAATGATCATGTGCTGCACTTCCTGGTGGTCCAGCGGCAGTATTGTGCGCTTTCATTGGACTGAGTTCGATTCATGAGCAGGGAGCTAATAAATTCACTGAAGGGCTAACTCTCAGTGCTGGTTCCAAGCCTGGATAAAAAAATGGGAGGGTTGCGTCAGGAACATCATTCGGCGTAAAACCTGTCTCAAATCAAATATGCAGCCCAGATGATCCACTGTGGTGACCCTGAACAGGGAAGAGCTGAAAGAACAACAACAACAACAACAACAATAATGTGTGTGCTAAGAAAAAACAGAAATAACCCAACTAAAGTTGTTAACAGGTGAGCACATCAGTGTCATGTCAGGGTTGTAGACAAAACCAAAACAAAAGTATGTCATAACATAGACAGTACCAGGAAGAATTAGCTGGTTTATACTCCCACATTACCTGCATTATCTAATATGCAATGCTAATTAGATCATTAGTCAACACTGTACATGATCATTCTTCTTTTTGACTTTGCAAAAGTCTGGTAGCAATTAGTAAGCCTATAGCATAACTAATCAAAAGAGCTTTGACTACTACTTTACAGAAAGGACATCGCCATTCAGCTTTTTATTCAAACGGTCCCTCATGTGCAGTTCATTAATGGACAGCCAATACAGTGAAACTTGGAATGCAAAGAGAATACAACGTTATTTGCAGCTTCAGCTCAGCCTCTTCCTTTTCAAGTGCGATAGAGAGGCTGTGCTTTGGCTTCAAGTCTTCTCAGATATACAGAGGGAGTTCTCACTTGGCGAATCTGACATAAATAATCTGGCACTATTTGTTGAACATAAGGTGCAAAGGCATCTCGACCAATCAAGTCGGAATGTGTTGGAAAATATTTTTCTTAAAAATGCATAATTTTACATGGAAACATGACAGTAGATAATTTACATCAAGCAGTTGTTCCTTCAATATTAAACATTATGTTATGATTTCATAGCTCATCTATATTTATATGTCACATACATATACATAAAAAGCACCAGTGATACACAAACTGCATATTTGTGTGTACAGACAATTTTTACAAATTACTTTCTATTTTTCTTACTTAAGCATACACATAGAAATACTGAGATTAGCAAGAAGTTTTACCAATATTTATTATTATCATCTCTGTACATGCACAATGGCAAAAGTCTAGCTTATTGTTTAAATAAATAAATAAATAAATAAACAAACAAACAAATAAATTAATTAATAAAAAAAAATAAGAATAATTATATGTTTTATATAAAAATGTTAAAACATGAGAGTTTAAATTGTTTGTCTTTTGTTTTACATTGTGGTTTAAGGTATTCCGTACTATACTTAATATTTTACATGACAAGTTCAATGCAATCAGGGCTTATATGGATTATACACTATATGGGTTAAAGAACATTTGTAAATTACAACCGTATGTATTTCTTCCCCATGTTGTTGCAAAATTGGTGGTATTTCCTTTCACTAGAACTAAGCCCCAAAGGGTTCCAGCATTACAATGCAACTGTCGACAAAGGTGTATAAAGACCTGGCTCATCAAGGTTAGTGTGGACAGAACATAGTAAAAAAAAAAAAAAACACAGTTTATTAAATAAAAGAAACACAGACCAGACAAGACAAAACAAAAAACAAAGATTCCGGGCCGCCATAGGCAATGCGGCACAGCTAAATACTAAAGACAATTTGACATATAAGGGACAGGTGTGCTGAGACAGGAAGGAATACACAAGGGCGGGGAAGACACGTGAACACGAAACATAAACAATACACAAGCGCGGGGCAGACACGTGAACAGGAAAAGTAAACAATACACAAGGGTGGGGCAGACATGTGAAAGTGAAATGTAAACAAAAAGCACATGGTCAAAGTCCGGGCTAAATCCTGACAATCTCTCAATCTCTCTCTCTCTCTCTCTCTCTCTCTCTCTCTCTCTCTCTCTCTCTCTCTCTCTCTCTCTCTCTCTCTCTCTCTCTCCCTGGAGAATGTTATGAACTACTGTACCAGCTGCATTTTGCTCACATTTTGTCATGTATATTTCTCCCATAAAATCTTTATAGGATGATATAGATATGTTTTGCTATGATGGCTACGATAATACGTTTAATCTCAAGACCGGACTTCTGCAACTAGCTTCAGCCATGTTTTCCCATATGTGCATCAGAATGATGCAACTGATCCAGGATGTAGATGCAGGCCTGAATTTCAAATCTCTCCAAGTTATCCCACTTCATCCCATTTCTGTGTTCTTTCATTGATTCTCTGTAGCTTCCTACATCAGATTTAAAATTCTAAAAACAGACCTTCCCGCAGCTATTTAAAGACACTTATCAAACCCACTCTGCACTATGGCAGGCCTGACTTGCTATCTCTCAGGACACTAGAATTGCATCAAGACCTTTCTCCGTGCTGGCACTTGGATGTCACTGGATATCATAAAACGGTGACTTTAAACAAGACCCACAATTTACACAATGTACTGTACAGCTTCTACAATAGCATGAGCACAAGTTTTTGGCATCTGCCGAATGAAGTAAATGTAAATGTGCTCAATTTTCAGAAGCATTAATTAAAACATCCAACATGTACCCTTGCTATCAACTTCATTAATATTTCTTCATGTTACAAACACCTCATTTACATAATTTAATTACACAAAGCAAACATCTTGCTAAAAATCTGAGAATTAAATGATCTTGTTTTTAAGTCAACAGTCACACTCACAAACTTGCTATTTTTATGATCAAACTGCATGTGAAAAAACAAGGTGTAATATCCTGGAGTAAAATGTTCATAACTATTAGTGTAGGTGGAAAATGTGGCTGCAAATGTAAGAAGGTGTTGGGTTTGAATAAATACATTGTACTGCTGATATCTCAAATTAAATCTGCCTTTTGTTTAAGAATTGACATACTGACATACATCTGAGTCTGGTTCTTCTCAAGGTTTCTTCCTCATATCATCTCAAGGAGATTTACCTGCCCACTGTTGCCTCTGGCTTGCTCAGTATTAATACACTAAAATTAAAATGTGAAACATTTTTATTCAAAGTTTTTTCCATTCCTGTAAATCTGCTTGTGATAACGTCCAGTGTTAATGGAACGAAGCACCAGACATGGGACTTGTAGGATCCATACAGTATGTGGCGTTTAATAACACAGCGCAAACAGTCCAATATCTGCAGGCAAAATCAAAAATAATAGAACAGGCAAAAAAATCCACCATACCAGAAAATATAGAAAAGTCAGCTTCAGAAAACAGTAAACAGCAATAAAATCAGAAACAGGTAGTACACGAGTGTCAAACAAAGATCGAAAGAAACACAACACGGAATTGCAGGTAAACCAAACAATACTTTGCGTCGAGTGATGGTGTGGGTGCAGTTTATATACTCGATGGACTGAGTGACACCTTAAGTGAACGTGGGGGTTCAATATTTCAGTGAGGGCTTCCTCTGGCGACTCGGAGGGGAGATAGCAGCTGTAGTGTTATGTTACAGCTAAAAATGCTACTCAAATAAAATTGAACTGAACTGAATATAAGGGACCTGGTCACTTCATGTGTTTTCTGTGATTGGATAGCTATCCGATCATAAAAAGACCAGGTCTATATGCCCTCCGAAACGTTTTTCGAGACGGATATAAATCCGATTGTTCAAACCACTTCAGGAGGTGGTCTGGGACGCATTTCAGATGAAACTTGACAGGTGTAAATGAATGTAGTCCTTCCAAACGGAAGTATGTCACTCGCAAGTGACTCGCACCAAAAACAAATAACATGGATGACTTGCAGTCACTTATTGCTCTTTGGAGCGATGAAAGCGTCCAATAAAAGCTTTGTAAAACATATAGAAACAAAAGTATATGTAAGCATATACACCAAAGTGTGTTCCATTTCAATTACCCCGGAAATGAGGTAAAAATATATTTGCATTTTGGGCGGGAGTAGAAAGATCGCGTTGATATCTGATTCGCCAAGACGCATTTATGTGGCCTAAAGTACATTGAACAGTTTTAACAAATCAGATAGCTATCGGATCAAAAGTTAGGGAGGCCAGATTAAGATGGTTTGGACATGTTCAGAGGAGGGAGAGTGAGTATATTGGTAGAAGAATGTTGGACATGGAGCTGCCAGGCAGGAGGCAGTGTTGGGGATGCAGAAGATAGGGATCGGTGGAGAGAGATGATTCGAAGTGGTGACCCCTAAAGGGAAAAGCCGAAAGATGAAGAAGAAGAAGATAGCTATCGGATCAAAGAAAACACATGAAGTGACCATGTGTAAAAAGGTCCTGAATATCACTTACAGATTTGATAGGTTTTATTGGTCGAACTAAACAGCCTACTGGCAGAACTTACAGCAAATATTCCTTTATCCTCTGCCAATAAATTGTAAACCAGTATTTTAGTTATAGTGCCACAAATAGTGCATAGTGTACACATTTTCATTTTTAATGCCAATAGACTGAAGTCATGCTAAAAATAGGTTAATGTAGTGATTGCAAGGCATTAAAGACAAAATGTGTAAAGGGTCAATCAATGGTAAACAGGCCTATAGACGGAATTGCTGTGCATTGCAGTTTCACCTCCTCCTTCCCATTAGCATTTCCTGGAAATTCCTATATTTAAAAGTCCTATCAATACCAGCAACTATAACAGTATATAACTATATTTAATGGTTTAATATCGATAGCTATGTTTAATACACCCCCCCCCAACACACACACAATATGACAAGTGCGATGTTCTCTGTTAAGCAATTTATCTAGATCACTACATAGACTACTAATAATGTTTAATTACATTGTAAACAAATACATATTTGGGCTCTCTACCACATCTGTGTGTTTTTTTATTTAATAGGACAATTAAAGCATCATGCTGGACAGCTTTATCAAGCTCAGTAGATTTCAGATCCCAGAGCCATTTAGCATTAGGGTCAAATTTAGTCAATGTAAGTGGTTAAGAGGATGGTCTTCTGCTTGGAAGTTTGTAAGTTCAAATCCCAGAGTCACAAAGCTACCATTGCTGAGCCTTGAGCAAGGTCCTTAACCTTCACCTGCTCATTTGTAAATGAAAAATGAGAGAAATGAGAAATCATGGCATCTGCCAAATGAGACACATGTAAATGTTAACATGTTACAGTGCTACCAGTCTAATATATATCAGAAGGTTCCTTTAGCTATAAGTTGAATTGATTAATCATGTGAATTGAATGGGTTAATCCCAACCTTAATAGCTTCCTCTGTTGATTGTGTTTAACCCCAGATTTAATGACCTTCAGGAATACAAAGAAAAACTTACTTCTTACATTTGGATAATAAGCCTAATATTTGAACTGATGGATCACGCTCATAAAATCTGTACTGAATGGGTCCATGCAATCCAGTGGTTTGAAAGGGGTCATAGCTCTAAACGGTTTCAGAACAACTGATCTACAGTATATAACCCTTTTCACACCAACAGCTACTAATAATTGCACAAATTTATGTACTATGTATGCAAAATTAATTAATTTCACTCGAGTGATGTTGGAGTGAATATCATCACAAGTATGACTTGGCTGCAGGCATGAGTGCTGCAGGTAATTATAGCATACTGACATTCACTACATGCCAGTTTGATATTGCTTTTATACAACGGATCTGTAAACGAGATATTATTATAGAGTAATTGAAATTTTAAAAACTTGACGTTTGTATCTTTTTTGCTTTGAAAATAGTTCCTACAGATGCCACATGGCTAAAATGCACATACTGACTAGCAGCCTGTAGTAAGGGCAGTAATATTTTCAGTGAACACAGAGTGATACAAACAGTGACATTTAATGCTGCTGTTCTAAATATCAGCTGACAAATATATATATATCAGAATGGCAAATCAAACTGAAAATACCTTGGTTGTTCTGTAGGGGACATTTTGCTGTCATTTTTTGGGCCACTGTAAATACATATAATGTTATTCTGAATGTTTACCTCAATTTTGTAATGAAAATTTCTTTTCCGTGATGCCACTGCCCCCTTCCGCAGGGTATGAGGGCTCATTAAATTGTTTAAATGTGTGAAAATTATATGCCACCTCATCTGCCTTCACCAGATTTCAGCTCAATTGATATACAGTGCAAAACTGAGTGTAATATAGTTTATGATATACAGTACAATAATAAGCGGCTCACCTCCAAGAGCCCAGAAACAGTTTGTCTGCACATCAAATAAGGAACTTTTGTTCAAAAAGTGTGATGTTTCTCTAGAAAATGTGTTTATTATATGTATATTTATATAAAACAGAATTATAATTACACACAGAACCACACACACAGTTGATCTTCACGATCAGCTGCCATTTTATTAGAAATGTGAACCTGTACTCCTGAACATGTGTGCAATTATCTACCAACAAGAGCATGTAAATACGGGGCAGGAGCTTCAGGTAATGGTCATATCAAACATGGAAACGGCAGATAAAGTGAGCTCAATGACTTTGACCATGGCTGGCAGACAGGTTGGTTTAGATATGGCCATACTGGTTTGAGCTGACAAAAAGATTATGGTAACTATTTACAACCATAGTGAAGAGAAGAGCATCTTGGAATGCACAGCAAATTGAACCTTGAATCAGATTCTACTCAGGAATTTGAGGACACAGTGTTCATACTGTAGGTGCTATAAAAATGGACAAAAACATCACCTGGTCTGGTTAAAACCCAATGTTTGCTGTAACTTGCATCCCATTATGAGCACAATGTAACCATTTTCCCAAGCAAACGTTATATCCAATTAGTTTAGTGGGTCAGAGAAATTTAGCGGCCTCCCAATAACCAGATCTGAATCCAAAAATGCACCTTTCAAATGTGGCAGAATGGAAGATCGTATATTATGTGGAAAAAATAGGTAATGCACATGGACCCACCACCATGTTTGCTTTACATTGTGTTCTTAGAACAAGGGGGAGGAGTCAATTGGCACAGCATGATCAGCTGCTGTTGTGCATATGATCACGGCAGACAAGCTTTTTTTCTAGTGCCGTTGCTGGGTTAATCAATGTTGTTTTCCTATGGCCTTATGGCACCTCGAGCGCTCATTAATAAATTTCATTTTGAGGAGATCACTAGTTTAGCCTGGGTCACAACAAAGTGGCAATGCAATTAGAACTTATTTGGCATTTGCAAATTGAATCTGCTTATATTGGTTTCTCCACTAGAGTAATTTATCATGCGTGACGGCTTCACAAAGCAACATAAGTTCAAATGTCCAACATATACTGACATGGCATTTGATTTGAAATGAACTAAATACAAAAATTTACCCACAATCCCAATTTGTTAAGACTGTATTGTGTGATTTTAAATAATAATATCATATTTCATATTTCTTTTCTTAATAATACTTTTTAAATAAGTTTCTCTTATATAGCTCCTTAATTATGCTCTTGGAATCCAATTTATAAGACTGAATATATATAAGAAATTACTTGCTTTATTGCTGTATTGAATCTTAAAATAAACAGCACTAGATGAAATAATCATGCAGTTTTTACAATAAACAGACAATAATTCTCTGAGAGTCCTACAAAGATATAGATTATACTGTATAGAATATCAATTGAGCAAACAGCCCATGCGTTAGAAGATAATTAAGTCCATGTGTTTGTAGAAGTAAGAGAAGATCTACTAGTTAAAGGTTGAAGTCTGGTCTAAAGAGCTTATTAGCTATTGATCTGGGTTAAAAGTACTTTCTGTAGCCCTGGGTTGTGTATAAACTCAGCATATTCAGAGGATTTTACACTTTCTCCCCCCAAATCAGCTCAGTTTCTTCACCTGACTGCATGTGAATTTATATCCATGGCATTTGCTAGCATTTTGTGGATTTGTTTCCATGGTATCAGATTTTTGTGTCAAAGTGTCTTAATGACATTCAACAGCTTCATGCCTTTGCTTTTGACTGTTCTCGACTCTTCTTTGATAGTTTAACTGATTTTATGTATTGAAATTCATATGGGATGTGATACACTAACATCAGGCTATTTTGTAAACTGCTCTTTATATCCTACATATATTAATGGGGTTTAGCTAGGTTTTACAAGTATTTACACATGAGGTCATTTGAAATGTATGTATGTATGTATGTATGTATGTATGTATGTATGTATGTATGTATGTATGTATGTATGTATGTATATGTACTGTATGTATGTATGTATGTATGTATGTATGTATGTACGTATGTATGTATGTATGTATGTTATGTATGTATGTATGTGTGTATGTTAGCTAGGTTTTACAAGTATTTACACATGAGGTCATTTGAAATGTATGTATGTATGTATGTATGTATGTATGTATGTATGTATGTATGTATATGTACTGTATGTATGTATGTATGTATGTATGTATGTATGTATGTATGTATGTATGTATGTATGTATGTATGTTATGTATGTATGTATGTGTGTATGTTAGCTAGGTTTTACAAGTATTTACACATGAGGTCATTTGAAATGTATGTATGTATGTATGTATGTATGTATGTATGTATGTATGTATGTATGTATGTATATGTACTGTATGTATGTATGTATGTATATGTACTGTATGTATGTATGTATGTTTGTATGTATGTATGTATGTATGTATGTATGTATGTATGTATGTACGTATGTATGTATGTATGTACATATGTATGTACATACATATGTACATACATACGTACATATGTATGTACATATGTACGTATGTATGTATGTATGTTATGTATGTATGTATGTGCGTATGTTAGCTAGATTTTACAAGTATTTACACATGAGGTCATTTGAAATGTATGTATGTATGTATGTACGTATGTATGTATGTATGTATGTATGTATGTATGTATGTATGTATGTATGTATGTATGTATGTATGTTTGTATGTATGTATGTATGTGTGTATGAATGTATGTACATATGTATGTTTGTATGTATGTATGTATGTATGTATGTACTGTATGTATGTATGTATGTATGTATGTATGTTATGTATGTATGTATGTGTGTATGTTAGCTAGATTTTACAAGTATTGCACATGAGGTCATTTGAAATGTATGTATGTATGTATGTATGTATGTATGTATGTATGTATGTATGTATGTATGTATGTACTGTATGCATGTATGTATGTTCATAACATAATTGTTTGTTTTTTTTGTCCAAGCAATAATCCTGACAAAATTATCCTGGTATTTTTAAAGCAAAAAATGTTTTTCTTTTTTTGTTCACAAGATCATAATGATAAACCTTGAAAGATGTATTTGACATTCAGATATTCAAGTGAACACTGAGCATGAAGTTTGGCTTTGGAATCCTCTGGGTACTGCTGAAAACTAAAAGTTTAATAGAAACCATGTGGCATCAAGTAAATTGTTATGTACTGTATAGGTCAGTCCACAGTTCACAACTAAATGGGATTTGGAGCTCCCTGCCACCCTCCCTGCCAGAGCTCCTGATAAAACTTTTAAGGCAATGCGTTGCTCAAGTTTAGTAGTTTTAAGAATGCCCACAATTCCAAATGCTCTTACAATATAATTATTATTTTTATTTTCAAAATAATTATTTTTTAATATATTAACATTATTTAATTTCAGGGTCTGGTCTAGTCTTTTTGTGAGGTTACATCTTAAATGGAATCACAAAGAGATGTGCTCTGCTTTTTTTGAATCACAAAAATTATCTAAATAGTTTTCATCTATAATCTATATTAGTTCGGTCTGTATTGTGACAAGCAATATACAAAAATCCCAAATAGCTTACAACAGTATTCAGTTTATATATTCAATTTCTCTTTTAACAACAGACATGACCACAATGCAGATTTACAGTTATCTGGAAGTATATATTTATTCAGCTCCAAATGAGTAAACAAAAGGTAACTGTTGCAAGGAAAAACTCCCTGAGATGACATGAGATGGATTTGAAATGACAAAGGGGAACCTGCTTTCTTCTAGGTGATGCCGGATAGTGGGACTACAAATCTTCACTCTCTGTCAGCTGCATACTATAAAATGAAATAGTATTAATAATGTGGAAAGGATAATTACTATGAGTATCAAAGTCTTTGTTGATTACAGCAGCATTTTCTTTGCTAGAGGTCTACAGTATCCAGTAGAGATAATCCACCATATAAAGAATTGTAAAGAAGAGTTTTGGTCAAAAGTGAAGTGAATAACCTTAGGATATCCATTTGGGACCATTTAGAGAAACAGTAAGTGAGTCAGAATTACATGGCTGCAGAAGCCAGGTTTCATACTAAATGTAGTACACAATGTACTGTAGGCAGTCCAGTTTATGGCTTAGTTAATTTAGCTGCAGTAAAAATAACTTTGCATCACATCTACTTATAGAAATGACTCACTCATAAAATTGAGAGATGTTTGACATGAAATCTTTTCTGATGGTTCGGATAAAGTTTCTATTGATCTAATGTCTTAAAAAGAAGAGTGGCACCGACTCTTGCATCCACATGAGATTATTAAATGAGAGTGAGATTATTGATCGATAAGATTATTCAGATCAGGTGTTTTGTGAACAAAAGATCTACAAAAAAAGATTTGAAGTTTGAAGTCTGGCATGAGAAATCTTTTTGGAATCCATTCGACATAATACCACGAATAAAGAATATGTTTTTGGTAAAATTGTGAAAATCCTTAAGTTATCCATGTAAGTATCCAGATGTACACAGACTGGAAGCCAGTTTTCATTCTAAATGTAGTGCACTTAAGTAGGTAGTACTTAAGCTATCTGAAATCCAGTTGAGCTGCTGTAAAAATTGGCTTTGAATAAATTGACTAGATGTCAAACATTAATTAACTTCTTTAACAGTGCGACAATGCTATAAGTCTGATCTCTCACAATATAATTAAAATTTCATAATGTATAAGTAAATGAGTCTATAATGAGCTGCTAAAAACAACAATTGGTATTTAGAGGAAGAAGCTATTATTTTTGTCACATATACATTAAATTCAAATTTAAATATATTTGTATTGCACATTTAACAATTGACATAGTCTCGAAGCAGCTTTACAGACCGTAAACATAAAACAAAAGGTGAATATAAATAATATAATACAAAAATTCAAGATAAATATTAGATATATTTAATGTGTTTATATTTATCCCCAATGAGCAAGTCTGGTAACTTAGGCGACTGTGGTAAGGAGAATCTCCCTTAGATGGATGGAGGAACCAGACTCAAAGGGGAACCCGTCCTCATTTTGGTGACACTGTAGGGTGTGATTAGAAATATATGCTAATTCATACGTTACAGCACTTTCAAATTCTTTGCTTCTCATATCCAAGTTTTGGAAGTTGGGGTCAGAGTGCAGGATGAGCCATGATACAGCACTCCTTGAGGAGAGGCGTTCTGAAATGTATTAAAAAGTCTTTCCAGAAGAGTGGTAGATATTATATCGGCAATTTGGAACTAAATCTGGAATAAGATCAAAAAGCACAAAAGTGTATGATGGTCAGGTTTTCCATATAGTGTGTGTTGGCCATATAGTGTATGATTAATAAAAGAATAAAAAAGAATTTGTTTGTTATTCCCGTCAAAACTTGTTTTATTTTTACATTTGTTCCTTTTGTCTAAAAAAAATGTAAGGTTGCAGTCATTAATCCAGTATTCTGAATATTTCTAATGAATATCGTCGTACTAGCTAACGAACTGCTAATTTGTAAATATCACACTATTCTCATTAGTGGTTTCTGTGGCATCATTCAGAGACAATTCCAGTATCAGTTTACCAACAGTAAAATCTGTTGTTATGACACTGTTTTCATAAAATATAAAAGAGGATCTTTCTGTAGGGATTGCAACAGAAGAAATGTTAAAGTTTGTGTTTACTTAGGCTGTTTCACATGACATTTAGAAATTAGACATTTATTGGTCTCATATAGAACTAAAGCACAGTGAAATGCTTTTCTTTTCATATCCCACCTTGTTAGCCGTGATACCCCCCCCCCCGTACTGTACTGTATGTATGTATATGTGTATTCATGTATGAATTTTCTCTAATTTTGTGCACTGTGAGTGGTTGTTAATATCTGTTTACCTGTTGCTGAAATCTGTTGCAAAAGAACATTGGATAACATTTATCAAATCAGCTAACTTAACCCTTGTATGGTGTTCGTATTTTTGTTACTCAGCCAGTGTTTGTGGGTCTGGTGAACCCGCTGCATTTTTGGGTTTTTAATTCAACACAATCAAAACTTTTATGTTAAAATACTCAACAGATGTTTACTTCATCCCAATTACAAGCAATATAAACAGCATATATGGTTAATATTTGCCCTTTACCTTTATTACATCACAGTTTTTAATTAAAGTGCTACTCGTTTTTGTTGTTTTTTAATAAAATGTAATAAAAAAAATCTATTTTAAGTTATGAGTGGAAAAGATCAACAAATTTACAAGGAAGCAAAGTTTTTCAAAACTATTGATGTTTATGAATATGGGTCCTACAGACCCGAACAACATACAAGGGTTAAACTAGCTTTGATCAAATCAGGCAACTTTAACTACCACCGTATGATGTAGCCCCAAAAGATACCATATTTTCCATGGCTGGGTTTTAAGAAACACTTAAATGCTACTTATCTGATTCTCTTCATTTTTATTGAACAGTGCATCCAGAGTATTTGAATATTATCCTTTGCATTTAAAAAAAAAACAACAAAAAAACCCTTTGACACTTTTTTTTTTTTCATTGTAACTTTGAACAAATGTTTTAAACTCATGGTATCTTAAGTATGTAACCTAGTGAACCAGCATTAATGTATTCAGTGTTAGAGATTTAAGCACTTATGTACGTCGCTCTGGATAAGGGCGTCTGCCAAATGCTGTAAATGTAAATGTAAATGTAAATGTAAATGAATATGACATGCCCCCAAAAAGTCAATAAAGTCTTTAAACTTTTAAAAAAAAATTGTGCTGACGTGATATCAGGTAATGCCTTTTCATACCTGTAGAGTAAACAATTATAATTAGTCAGGCACATTTTCCTTCAGCAGCACATAGAAATGTAACCCATGCTGCAACCATGTTTCTGTTAAAATGCTAGTTAGCAGGAGGCGATGTGACTGGGCGAAAACTGCCTGTGACAACACATATTGTTGCACGTGAGCATCGAGTGCCTACCATTGATATTTTTAAATTTGCAAATGAAGGCTGTGTGTTGTCTTAGGGTTTCCCATGGCCAGGGTGGTGTGGGTCCAAATTAAAGGACTCTGTGGGTTGTGTCCATGGACTGTCTTTTGGAACAGGGAAAATAAGATATATTGTTCCTTACTGCAACATGGCTGATCAGTCTGGAGTGCTTAATTAAACAGTCATGAAGGAGCCAGAACACATTGTCTGTGATAAAAGACCATTTAGCCAACAGCAGATTTGACAGAATCCCAATGACCTGCCAACCCCCTCCTTTGGGAAGTGGGTTTTGGTCCCACACTGTTGTAGTAGCAGGCTAAATGGTCAGGATATCTGCTATGGTGTTATTTGTTTTAGGTTAATATTAAGTTTTAAAGCTAAAGCATGTAAAAGAAAGGGTCCAGTTGGCCTAGAAATGAAGTGAGCTGTTGTTAAATTCAGATAAATATGTTAGGGCAGCAGTGATTTACTGTGGGACTGTGATCATAGGGAGACAGAAAGGCTCCAAATTTTGAAAGACAGAAGGTGCCAGAGCTCTTTGAGAAACAGAGGGGCTGTGATCACCGAGAGACCGAGGGATGTTGATTTTTGAGAGACAGAGGAGCTGTGATTCTTGACAGACAGAGTGACTGTGATTCTTAAGAGACAGAGGGGCTGTGATTTTTACGAGACAGAGGGATGCTGATTTTTAAGACAAAGGGGCTTTGAACATAAATGGAATACAACCATAGGGACAAAAGGGCCATAGCCCTTCTCTGTTTGATGTTGCACTTTCTTGTGATTTCCATGCTGTGCCATTGTTTCACTCTGGGTTTGTTTGTGTGATGATATCATCTTGCTTATACCTGCTGATAGAGGCCTAGCACTGTTACCTTTTTAAGAAATAGAATTTAAACAAATAGAATAATCAATTTTGAACATTGTTGTTATGTTTGTAGTACAGCGATGTGTAGCATGAATAATCTCTGAACACAGACAGCAGAAAAGAACTAGTGCAAAGATTTTATTTTCTTAAAAAGATAGTGAAAAAGAAGTGCGAGGTCATGGCATAGGTGGTGTGGATCGGGAGGTGTGTCTCATTAGGTTTCACGGGGTAGGCATAGTGGTGCTGGCTGGCAGGCAGGCATCAAGAGATCTGAGGTGTTCCTGCAGGTGCATGGGAAGAGCTCTTTCAGTGTGACACAGGAGGTGAGCCTTGCTGTCAGCCCCTATAATGGAGAGACAGCCCACACACAACATCAATTGGCAGACAGATCCTGCTTGCCCTGCTGCAGCCATAGCACCCTTTTATACTCTCTCGTCTTCTCTGTAAGGGTACGGAGCTTCCACAGTCATTATCAGCCGCCAGCTGTGCTCTATTCATCCTACCAGCCCTTCTTCCTCCAAAACAGTGTCGCTGAAACGGCAATGCCCATTCAGCGCACTTTAAGCAGTCATGTGCGGAGCATGCCGTTCTCTGTGTGATTTCCTGCATCGGATTTGTTGCATGTTGTTAAAATGTTTTTGCAGTGCTTAAATCAGTAATGCACGGAGCAGTACTTAAAAGAGGAAGTATATGAAAGCCATTGAGCTGCAGAGCACAGGGTCTTCGGGACTTTGGTTGCCTGAATGTGTGGAGCTGCTGGGAATTGTAGCTGTTTAGGTCAAGTTGAAACACTGTGCTGCATGATGATATAAAGAAATATAGAGAAAATTGACAAGTTCCAATCACAGGATAAGCGCCCATTATTATCTCTCATTATTAGGATGGCAAGAAGATGATCTTTCTCCCAGAGATCTCTTTTCCAGTCCAAACAAGCTTAAACTGCATTCTTAGCGGCAGGGTTAACTACTCCATATGAATCGATTCAAACTGTATTAAATATTGTTTAAAAATAAAATATTTACGAAATATTCAGCAGTGTTATTGCTATCAGTATACAAATCAACCAGTCTGTGTTGCACTGATTTTGATTAAGAAACTAAAAGTAGGGCTGTACATCTGAATTACCTGTAAAAAGATGTATTCCCTTCGAGTAAAGTGTTACAAAGATGGCAGCGAAGCCTAAAAGGTGTGACAAATGTCCTCGGAGAGCTGAAGTGTTTATGAGAGGCAATATAGGAAGCAGGCAGGGTTACACTTCTCAGCAAGCCCTCGCACCTATACTCCTGCACTTTTAATTAAACAAGGCAAAGTGTAACCACTGTGGAAGTAGCAAACATGAGCAGCAAAGATGCTCCCAACATAAATTCCCCCTGCTAGAAAAAAACAACAACTCACAATACATTTTAACATGAAAACAACATTTAACATGATACTCAAAAACTTTCAAAAGTGCCTCTCCATCAGATTACTGTGTGTGTGTGTGTGTGTATATGTGTGTGTGTGTGTGTGTGTGTGTGTGTGTGTGTGTGTGTGTGTGTGTGTGTGTGTGTGTGTGTGTGTGTGTGTGTGAGAGAGAGAGAGAGAGAGAGAGAGAGAGAGAGAGAAAATGCCACTAACCCAATTATAAAAGACTATACAGATTATTTTACATATAAAGGAACATGAGGTCCATGTTAAAATTGCCATTACACACATTCTAAATAACAACCAGATCTGTCTGTTAAATACCACCAGACTCCATTAGAGCTATTTTTCATAGGTAAATGACTACCATCAGTAAAACCACATAAACCACATAGAACTATTAGGAATAACAAAACTTACTGACCTACCATTATACAGTATACCACTCAAAATACATTCAAATCAATTAAGAACTACTGGAAACAGCACTACTGGCACTAATGCCCTCCAGCGTTGCCCAGATTGTTACGAAGGAGCCATAAAATCCATTTTTACTATAGAAATAATAACCTATCAATAATACCAAAATTTCACCAATCCTTTAAGCAGTTAAAAGAAGTTAAAAGCTGAAAAGTTAATTCTCAGTTCATATCTTTCTTGAAGACAATGTGTAAAAATGGTGTGTTATTATCGGACCAGGAAAGCCTGTTTTATACAACTATTTAAATAAACCTGCTAAAAATGTTCTGTTTATTAAAATTAGTCAACAAAACACTGGGAGCTTGTTAGAAATGTAAAAACAACCCACAAGCTGACTTAGTTTAAAGCACTATCACATCTTATACTTTTTATATAATGCAAGCATTTGTCGCACAGACAGAACAGTAGTTTAAAACTAGAACTTACATTTCCTGAAGAAAATGTGAATGGTGCTTGCATGTGGCAAGTTCCACTCATCGTTCTGTGTGTTGATATGTATGTCCATGTTGTGTTAAATTTTGATTTTCACGTGACATCACTTGACATCACGTGACTTCATCAAATTACACGTGAGGAAGTTTCCCTCATTGTTCTGAGTGTTTTGAGATGTCAGATTTCCATGTTGTAAAAAGTTTTTTGATTTTGCCTATATTGGGGGCAGGGCTGCTGCACAACCGATAGGCCAGTCGGTACACCCATTTAAAACTTTGTTCAGAGTATCACCCTAAAGGAGCTGGTCGAGTTTGGTGTAGATAGTTCAAAAGCTTGCCGAGTTATAAACCTCCAAAGTTTATCATGGGAGTCTATGGGAAAAAAGTCCATTTGAGACTCGTACCAGAAGTATTCATTCATGGGTCTAGGACTTAAGCTGCGGGACAAGTTATGTGCCGAAATTTTGTCTGGAAGAGTATGCACAATAGTAAGAATGTTGCTTTGCAAGCACCATTAATTAAACGTATATAAATTTGTCATACAATAAGGTGGCCATATCGCTACATCACTATTTATGTAACAACTATGAAAAATAAAAAGATAAAAAATACCCAATATTCATATGTCAAGAACACATGCATTAGGGTAAATGTGCAAAACCAGACAATGTGCTATTTTGTTTAATATAAAACTGCAAGCCTCTTTAGACCGCATTAGTTAATCAGCTTGCATGTTTTTGTGGCTGCTATCAAGTGTAAATATATTTTTACTCGTAGAAAGCTTTAATTAATCAGTGGATCAGCGCATCAAGCTGTTTCTCTTTATAAAAGTTTAGATCCTAGAACAAGTCTTATGATAATAGATGCACAGTGTTACATCCCTAAAGCAGACCTCCAGCCTGAGACAGTCATTTAGAGAACTTGTGATTGATAAGATGATCTTTTGCCTTTGGTCACGAACTTCATTCATTTTGGATATGGGGCAGTAGAATAAATTAATAATGTGGATAACTAATAGGTATGATTAATCACTCTTTAAACTGAATGGGAAATGTGACCTCAATGATTTTAAAATAGAAATGGTATTATATTATGAACATGTACATCATGTCGCTTCATGTCTGCAATATATCAGATCGTTTTTGGCTAATACTTTTTTTTTATCCTATTAGAATAGAATTCAGCAAATTCATAGAATAGAATAGAGTAGAATTTCTGAAACTCATCCTCCACCATTTCTTCTTTTCACCAGTTCTGCCCCTCCACAACCTCCTCCACTTCCTAATGCATATTTATTTATATGACTTTCTATTGTTTCCTTGCAGCGCGTTGGTGAGGAAAAGATGAAGGAGCAGGTGGTGCAAAATGAAACCGCAGACAAAGTAACTCTGGAAAGGATGATCAAGAGGGGTGGATAGAGAGAATTGCTAAATATAACGCAGCCAAGTGAAGACCTCTCAGGGACCAAATTGTGTGAGTCATTGCTTCAGATGGCCCCCAGACCTGCTCCCATTCATTTATAACTGACATAATGTTTGATCACCTAGTTCGTTTTAGTTTTCTCCAACATACAGTTTTTATATGGAATATTAAGGCACATTATTTGACATTACATTATCTTTTATTCTCACATGCTGCATGTACATCAAATATGGCAAAGGCTCGATTCTGAAAAGGTCTATGAAGCAGATAGTAACGTTAGATAGCGATATCATTTCAATGATTATAAAATATCTTCATATGCAACTTTTTAGCTGGATCATGTGCTGTTGCAACGAGGCCTGGTAAAACATCAGCAATTTAAAGCTCTATCAGGATGACCTTCTATCAGGATATGCGGTATGTGCTCATAAAATACATGACATGGCCTTACTGGTGCTGGGGTTGCAGCAGAAAAAGGTTAGAGAAGTTATTTTTTACTCAGTTTGGTGTTCAAGAAATTTAGAACTGGGTTTTTACCCTAGGTTGCAGTGTTTATGTCTGTTTAAAATGTGTTCACTGAGCGCTGTGTAATATTTAGCAAGTTTGAAGCTAAGATATTTTTTCCTGACAGATTTAGTGCTGTTTGGTTTAGCTATTTGTGTAGACGTGTAGGAAGGATTGGCTGGGCTATGATGCGAGGCTCCCAGAGCTGCAACCGAGGGTGGCTAAACAGGATTTGAACTCACTGACTGAGTCTGAGATTTCATTCATGCCAAAACTCCAAAAAACTCTGCACAACTGAAGATCTGTATTATTTTTTCCCCTCCCTGGCTGTCACAAGCTTCACAAGTTAACTTTTAACTGTTTTCTAACTGTTGATCTAATGGCATTTTTTTTGATAATGGTTTACTCTAGAAACTATTCTCAGTTCCTTACTTTTAGTCTTTTTTCCTTTGAAGACAATATTACTGGTATTTCTCCACAAGCCACTACAGCAGTTTCAACTTGATCTTCTTGTTCTTTGTGTATCCAGTGTTATTAGTGTTGATCTTGCCTTCTCCGGTTTTGACCTTTTTACTGTAATAAGTAAGTCTGCCAATGATTGGACCTTTGCTACAGAGCATGCTTTCTGAAGCACCATAGTACGTACATGACCCACGACAGTCTCACATGCTCAAACAACATCCTGTACATCCTGTACCTCATCCTTTAAAATATTTATATATGTAAAATCTTGTGGCAGCAGTACAATTCAGAAAATCATGCTAATACAGGCCAGCAGCTCCGGGCATGTTCAGATCGACTATCTGAAAGGGAAATGTACTGTAACATTTGTGATTTTGACTGTGGCATGATTGTTAGTGCCAGATAGATATTTTTCTCGAAATTTATAAAGTTTCTTGACTTTACTGAATTGTTTACAAGCAAGGTCAGTGGAGATTAGCCAGGCTGGCTAGAGCTATTAGAAGGCTACAGTAATGCAGGTAACCACTCCGTATAATTGTGGTAAGCAGGAAAGCATCTCAGAATGAATTATGTGTGGAAACTTGAGGCAGATGTTCTACTACAGCAGAAGACCATGTGGGGTTTCACTTCTGTGGGAAGCTGAGGGCACAGACTCGCCAGGCACAAGACTGGAAAAATGTAGCCTGCTCAGATGAATCCTGATTTGCGCTGAGGCACACAGATGATTAGATGAGAACAGCATAAATCCATAGACACAACTTGCCTTCTGTCAGCAGTCCAGGCTGGTGGAAGTGCATCTCTTCATGGCCACATTTTACCAGCTTCTAATGTCTATATCCAGTGTGATAATGCACCGTCACCTCAAACTGGATTCAGGTACATGACAACGAGCAAAGGGTTCATCAATGTTCTTTCCAGTCACCGGATCTGAATCCGAGGGAACTCCTTTTGGATGTAGTATAATAGGAGATTCAAAGCATTTAAGTTTGCCTAAAAATGTGCAAGAATGTGAGATGCAAACACATCAACATGAACCAGAATCTCAAAGAAATGGTTCTAATGTCTTGTGTATTATCATGCACCCTGATTTAGAGTCCATTAACCTGGAGCATTGATCTGTGTTTTTGCGTTAGTCTTTTGTAGGATTTCTGGATGAGAGAATACATAAATAACTAGCTGCAGTGAATGTTCCAGATGGACTAATCAGAGAGAAAAGTTTGCAGTCGCACCAGACACTATAAACAGCCAACATTCAACTCTTCTGTCTCCTTTGCCTCTTAGGTTGGCATACCTGATTATTACAGAGCGCACTGGATTACTTCGATGCCACTAATGAGCAGACACAGGCATTTCCTCTCTGATGTGTGTGATTGATGTAAAGACACGCTCACCACATGCCCTCCCAGCATGCAACAGGGTGTGAAAGAAGTATTGACCTGGATCATTACTGTTCCGTCTGTAAAACTGATCAGAGCTTTGCACACGCCGTTATAAAGGTGAAGAGTTTAAAGAAGAAGACTTCAGCTTAAAAAAAGAAATATATACAGTACTGTGCAAAAGTTTTAGGCAGGTGTGAAAAAATGCTGTAAATAAAGAATGCTTTCAAAAATGGAAGTGTTAAACATTTATTTTCATAAATGAACAAAATGCAGTGAATGAACAAAAGAGAAATCTAAATCAAATCAATATTTGCTGTGACCGCCCTTTGCCTTCAAAACAGCAGCAATGCTTCTAGGTACACTCGCACACAGTTTTTAAAGGAACTCGGCCGGTAGGTTGTTCCAAACATCTTGGGGAACTAACCACAGATCTTCTGTGGATGTCGGCTTTCCCACATCCTTCTGTCTCTTCATGTAATCCCAGACACACTCGATGATGTTGAGATCAGGGCTCTGTGGGGGCCGTGCCATCACTTCATGCTGGTTTGAAGGCAAAAGTTAGTAACACCAAATATTGATCTGATTTAGATTTTTCTTTTGTTTGCTCACTTTGCATTTTGTAAATTGACAGAAATAAACACTCATTATTTATATTTCTGAAAGCATTTTTTTTACACCTGCCTAAAACGTTTGCACAGTACTGTACATGTAGTGATTCTGATTGTGTATTATAAGAAAGAATTACTCTTAGCTGTTCTCAAAAGCTTCATGCCTACTGATACATAGAATGCTATGGCATTCTATAACTTTATATGCTGCTTTGTAGCAGAGCTGCATTATCAGTTGATGACTAAAACAAAGAAAGAAGCTAGACAAGACAGTGTTAGTTATACATCTTAAACTATTCTGCACTATTCCCTACATATAAAATGTCACCAAGTGTTACAAATCTCATTTTTCTCACGGCTTATAAAAATACACATCACTCTTTGTTGTATTCCGTCACAAGGAAGCCGCGAACATGCTTATTTCTCTCCCCGTTCCAGTCTGAGCAGTGAAAATAATCTCAGCAGGACTGGGATAGTTGTATTTCATCCATCATCCTTTCCTCTGACGGCTCACCAAAGAGAGCACAATACGTTTAAACACGAGGTTTGGTTGTTCTACAAGGCTACTCACCCCTGAGAGATGAGCACCATGGTGCAAAAAAAAAAAAAAGAGCATGCTGTCAAAAGCTGAATTTAAATTTGAGACATGCTGTTTTTTTAGTCAGTATACATGGATCTGTATGAAGCTTGTTCATGAAAGGAAAGCAAATGATTGCTTTTCTGGAACAAAGTATCTGAACAGTCTACCATGGTTGAAACAAGAAAAAACATCACCTGCAGAGGAAAAGCATTTCCAGTCAAGGAAACAACCTGACCTTGAAAAAAACAATAACGACAAAAAAAATATAAAAAAAAAATTCTAATTCAGATTTCACTTACTTTTTTAGTAACACTTTGTTATTGTATGTGAGGGCATAGAAAGCATTGTTCAAAAGTTAATTGTTTATAAATAGCTATATATATATTGCTCTCACTCACTCACCCACTTTCTACCGCTTTATCCGAACTTCTCGGGTCACGGGGAGCCTGTGCCTATCTCAGGCGTCATCGGGCATCAATGCAGGATACACCCTGGACAGAGTGCCAACCCATCACAGGGCACACACACACACACACTCTCATTCACTCACGCAATCACACACTACGGACAATTTTTCAGAGATGCCAATCAACCTACCATGCATGTCTTTGGACCGGGGGAGGAAACCGGAGTACCCGGAGGAAACCCCCGAGGCACGGGGAGAACATGCAAACTCC
The DNA here is from genome assembly GCF_022655615.1 of Tachysurus fulvidraco. Classification (NCBI taxonomy): domain Eukaryota; kingdom Metazoa; phylum Chordata; class Actinopteri; order Siluriformes; family Bagridae; genus Tachysurus; species Tachysurus fulvidraco. Next base: position 27,150,015 of record NC_062518.1, on the reverse strand, counting down.
GCACACACAAGGCGGAGACGGGAATCGAACCCCCAACCCTGGAGGTGTGAGGCGAACGTGCTAACCACTAAGCCACCGTGCTACCCACCAAGATAATTGTCATGGCTAATTAAATGTGGTCATATTATCATTAATTAGTTAACATTAAAAAGTATTACGTAACTGTCACAGTATTTTTCATGCAAGTTTGATATTAAATTCATATTTGAAATATTAACAATTTATTGCTATGTCAGCCTCGTGTGTGCAGGCATTTATACAAACAGCAGAGTTATTTAAAAATCACTTGAATTCATTCATTATTGTGTTTGTTTTAAATAATAGCTACATAAGTATGAGGATCAACATAACTGGTAATGTTTCTGAGCTTAAATTATTGCTTAATTTTTACAAATGGTGGATCGGTGTATTACAGCCAATAACATGCTAATAGCATTTCCAAACTTTCTGAGATGGTTCTTTGTTTATGTGTTTGTGCTTATCAGTTTATTGTTATATCCTGGTTGTATGTCTGGCAAACACTTTCAAAACAATACCTTTGGCTGTCTGTCCTCTCCAATAAAATTGTCTTTGTGGCACACTGAGAAATGATGCTACCCATGCTGATTTCCGTCATCCCCGTAAGCAGTCATTTGTCACTCATCATGAAACTTGACATGATCATTAGTTATATAGCAGAGAACACGATGTAAATGTGCATTCAGCAGGTTTCAAAATGGGCCTTCTCCTATCATGACCTCCAGTATGATGAAGACACACTGCCGCTTGGGACAGAAGGTGTTAGTGTGTGAGAAAGACGAAAAAGTCTGTTTAGTTTTGCTTTATTTACACCTTGTTAAATAACACAGCCCATTCCTCATGTGGTTGAAACTTCTCTAATACAATAAATAATAGTTTGATAGATTTTCTCTTCACAAGTACTGGAAAGGCAAGGCCAGTTATTTTGTTTTTGCTATCCACTGAAGAACTTTGCATAAATCGTTAACAAAATCCACAGATTCAACAAGACATCGAGAGCATAAATATGGACGCCATAGCACAAGATACACAGCACTTCTCAGCAGTAAGAATCAGATTATAATTCACAAAAAACAAAAATGAGCCACAAAGATATGGAACTGAAAAGGCCAAAATGTGGAGAAAGAAAGGATTTGATTATAATCATCACTCAATTGTGCATTGTGGTGGTAGTGTCATGGCTTGGGCTTGCATGGCTGCTTCTGGAGCAGGATCACTCAGACATGCACACATGTAATTCATGATTGTAGCAGCAGAATGAAATCAGAAACATTTACAGAGAAGTGCATTCTAAATACACTGCCATCACAACAAAGGGGTAAAAAGCTGAAGGTTTTAGACTGACTTTCAATCAGCAGACTTTAACCCTTCTGAGCAAAAATTCTCATGAAAGAGGAGACTGAATGAAGAAACCAACTAAACAAACCAGACTGAAAGAAGCCAAGTGGTGGTCCATGAGTGCTTATATTTCCTATTACCATATTGGGATGTTTCATTGTTTGTATCACTCTACTGCTCTTTGTCGTCCATGTAAAAATGTTTAAAATAAATAAATAAATAAATAAAAGGGGAAGTCGTGGCCTAATGGTTAGAGTGTCTGACTCCTATCCCTAAGGTTGTGTGTTCCAGTCTCGTGCCGGCCATGACTGAGGTGCCCTTGAGCAAGGCACGAACCCCCCAACTGCTCCCCGGGTGCTGCAGCATAAATGGCTGCCCACTGCTCCGGGTGTGTGTTCACGGTGTGTGTGTTCACTGCTGTGTGTGTGCACTTTGGATGGGTCAAATGCAGAGAACAAATTCTGAGTATGGGTCACCATTCTTAGCCGTATGTCATGTCACATTTAAATCCACTTCCTGTTTTAAAGCCATTACTACATTATTAGTGACATCACCAACTGACATGGCAAATTTTCCTGAATGTAACATTCGACATATAAAATATGAAAGCTTCTCATAAGCAGATGAAAAGGAAGAAGGGAAGACAATTTCCCACCTTAAACAGAAATGTCATACTAGGCTAACTAACCAGCTAGCCGACTCGCTAGAAACAGACTGTATCTTCTTCTGAATCTATTTCTACTAGCAGACTAAAAATAAGCAAAATATTTGGCTATATTTTCTGTGACATTTCAGTTAGTTAATATTCATATCTTATTTATACAATATTGTGTGTATAAAAACGGTATCGCACTCACAATCATGGGGTTACACAGCATGACAGAATAGAGTATATTCCACGTGTACTGTAGAGAACAGTTAGCGCTTACTTAAACGTACATTATATTGTCAGGTGATTTTAAAATATAGCAGTTTTAAAAGGAGCAGAAGCTTTATGTGCCTTGGAGGAAGCCTTAGTTGTTTGCTACCTATGATACAATATGGGAGAGGAACACACAAACACACACACACACACACACACACACACACACACACACACACACACACACATATATATATATATATATATATATATATATATATATATATATATATATATATATATATATATATATATATATATATATATATATAAAAGCATCTGACAAAGCAGAAATCCCAGTAAGCCTTTATGTAGGGAGCAGAGATGTTTGAAAGGTAGCTGGTTAGATATGGATATATAATTGAGAACTCACAGTAAAGCAAGATTTAAAATCCTGAGGGGATTCCTAATTTAATACCACAGCCTTTCACCCTTTTAACTAAACACAACTGACTCCACTCTGTGCTCGACCAGGACCTCAGGTTTTCCTTGGTGAACAGAAAGAGCTTTTCATAACAAGATGCTGCTCCCTGGTTGATCCACAGTATATTGTGTTTATATGGTAGGTCAAGAGTTTGTGTGAGTTTAGTGGAAAAGTATTTCCTGATGTATATTTCTGTTTAGAGTATCTAGGATTCTCAAGAAAATATGTGGGTCTGTGTTCTGTCAAATGTAGGAGAAAATTGTGGCATCAGTATTATATGAAATACACAGTGATATGAAGCTTTTACAGTAGCTCACGGTTTAGCCATTTTATTGAGTGTTTTCTAAACCAACAATTTGCTTTACTAGGAAAGAATCCGAATGAATTTGTTTGTAGACTACATTTTCTTGGGCTTGTTGATGAGCTGCATTTAGTATTCAATTTCTCAGTATAATTGAGCCATATGCTTTGACAGAAAATGGCAGCATTTTAATGAGTCTGGTTGTTTTTTTGGGGTTTTTTTTTTGCTTTCTGGGGATTTACTCTAACTAATAAGTATGCATGTCCACCTGGTTATATATTTTTTCATTATAATTATATATTTTTTATAATCTTTTCCCCCTAAGCATAGGCATCTCAAGTATTCAGTTAATAAATAAATAAATAAATAAATAAATAAATAAATAAATAAATAAATAAATAAATAAATAAATAAATAAAAGCCTCCTGAATGCAACCAGCTCGATCAATGACTCCCTGCTCTGTTACCGGCTCCTTGCCAATCACTAAAATAGCATGTGAGCATTTGAAGCTTGATCTATCTGCCACTATTCTTAGACTAGACCTTTCTCCTGACCTAAACAGAGAAGAGAGCTGATGAATTAGCATCTATCCAACAAGATGTACATTGTCTTGAGATCAATACTGACTTTTCCTCAGCTGGGCAGCTTAAATGCATTTTCGAAGAAGACTGCCAGTCGTATATGGATCGCTTAACACCACTGGCACTCTGTCTTTATTTTACCCGCAAGCAGCTACAAAACTGTATAATGTTTCAGCTGGCTGCCAAGTAAGTGCAATATCTGCATTCAGAGAGGAAGTGTGTGACTGGACTGAAGTATAACAGAGTTCATGTTGTTCCCCTGTTATTTGAAGGAATTGTTTTTTCAGCATGACGGTTATTGTGCATCCGGAAGTAGTGACTCAGAAGTGATGTCGCAGCATCACTTTACAGGGGATGTCTGATGTGTGAGAGTGGGCTGACTTTCAACAAGTTTGAGAGAAACTGTGTGGTAGTGAGAAGCGAAGCATTACTCAAAGAAAATATTTCTAGAATATTTTGTAACTTTGACGTACTTTTATCCTTATATTGTTGTTTACGAACTGCCAGAGGATGTACAAAGGAGAAAAAATATATTTTTCTCTACCTTGCAAATTTCATTTGCAGAAAGTGGTAGTTTATGTTGCTGCTGCTAATGCAAACTTGTTTCTCAACTCTGCTCATTAAAAAAAAAATCCCTGCGTGTGAGCAGAGTGTTGCTGTGGCATCGCTATAGTCTTCTTATCTTCTCGGTACAATCAGCCTATAACGCAGGAAATGATCTATACAGATGCCTTATCTAAAAGCACAGAACAAACCTGCAAGGCAAATGTGCTATTGCACTGACTGTAGATCCATACAACAAATTATATCTCTCTAATAAAACGATGATATTGAAGTCATCCAACAAACGTAATTGGCAGTAGTGTCATGGCACTGCTCCTCAATGCTCTGTAATGCAGCAGTGGGACTTGGACAGAATGAAGCCTTATTAACAGAAACATTCAACATTTTATGTTTTTTATTGGTTGAAAAAAAAAAAAGATGCAATATACATCCAAGAAATATCTGTGCCTCCCACTCAGGTTGTTTTACCTTTGAGGAATTTTGGACACATATGCAATTATTATGAGCTAGAGGTAAATATTATTATATTGTGGATAGAAAGAGGTGACTTTTATTACAGTGATCTCTACTAAATCAGCTTTATGGCACTTTGCAGTGTTGCCCTCAGCTGTCTAACATGGATTAATGTATTTTACGGCTCTCTTTCATTCTTTATTTTGAGCAACATTTCCTTTCCATTTTGTTTACTGGAGAGTTAATTTTTTTTAGGCTAAATATGACTCCAGCTTCTGTCCTGTATCACTGACAGTTTTACTCTGTTGAGGGACCCAGATCACCACGCCTGTGAATCTAACATCTGCTGTCAGTGCTGTCTCTCTCCTTCTAGTGTCCCATCAGTCCCAAGTAATGCAGTGTAACAATCACTGGCCTCATTAGTTGTGTCTCTGACATTTGGCTTGCATTTAAAAGGTGCAATTAAGTAAAATGTCTCCTTTCCAAGCCACAGAGGACCGGATGTTATGTGAAATTTTAGCAAAGACAGGTTTGCACTAATATTGTGTTAAATGCCACAAATTAATCACTTTCCTTTTCGGTTTCCTGTTGTTTAGAAAGAGCTAAAGAACAGACTTGCATTTCTCTCATTAAAATTACACACATCAAATGAGATCTAAATTAAATCACTGGAAATGTAAGTCAATTTAAAAAAAAAAAAAAAAAAATCGAAACTGAATTTATGATTAGCAAATCGGCATGCATATGTCTTGTGACTCACTGTCAGTTTCTCAAAGGAAAAGCAATGCTGCATATCGCTGGCGTATTACCGGGATTTTTTCATTTGATTATACTGTGATTCATGGAGAGGAATAAACACCTAATGAGGAGAGTCCCAGATTACACGATTTAATTCATGAGAGCAACTATTTAACAAAAAGTATGAGAGCTAAGTACGGGAATTCTGTGACACTGAAGCTGTTACAGACTGCAGTGGATCTGGTTGAATTGCTTTACATTAGAATATATTCAGTAATTTTCCTTTAAATGATCTTTTTATGCAATATGGTAATGCAATATTTTTTTTAAATTATATTTTTATTGCTACATGAACACAAATCTGTTTCTGGTTGCTGTCTTACAGAAAGCCGGCTTCATTTCTTTTGAATTGTAAGATGGACAAGCACCACTCCATAGTGTGTTTGATTCTCTCAGAATGTTATTTGACTTGTCAGGGGTCTCAGTGGTTGGTGGTGCCACTCATAAATAGTGACCTTTTCATGTAACTCTCAATATTTCCCTCATGCTTTTAGTTCTTTGTCTTGCCTAGACCCTCTGAAAGGACATCCATTATTTATTTAACTACGACAGGGAGAATGCTTTATAAATTGGATTTCTTCTACGTCTTCGGGATGCGGGTTATAGATCAATCCCTCATTCAAACCATGTTTCTTTCACTCACGCTCTGCCCTGTGTACATTGCCTAAAAGCATGAGTGAATTTTCTAAATATGGTCTTATTGAATGGACTCATTTAAACATAATCTCATGTTCATGGTTACTGTTAGGAGATGTTAATCAAGACACTGTCGTGTATGGCTACCAAGCCTGAATATGTAAATAATTATGGAGCGAGTAAAAATAGCAGTATGTTTCTAGAGAAGCGAAGCATTCAACCGGCTTTACCTCCTACAGCTTCAAAAGCACTTTTGCCTACACAGTCGATGAGGGGTTTTTGTTCAAGACAACCAATTTTTGGACATCTTCTGCAACTTTTACTACCTTTTCAATAATTAGTTACTCCATGGTTTCTTCTTGATCTTTATGCAAATATTTTTTTCTCACAATGACAGACATGGAATTAGAAACCTAATAAGTACAAACAAAATAATTTAAATGATTCACAACCACTAAGAATTAACTGTAGTGAAACATATTAAAATGTTTGGTGACGTGGGATGTTTGGATGCTGCCAGCTCCTCTCACTCTTACGCATTTAGTTTTGGTGACAGTGAAGAGGCTGGCTGTTTTTGTTCCAGTGTGCCCTCATGTCTGTGTTACCTACTGACTCATCCTTTTTTATTTATGTTGTTATAGTTAGTCTTGCTGGAGTCCCTACTGACACTCTGCACACAACGCACATTGTACTTTAACCAGTCTGGCTTCAAAGCAGCATATTCCACAGAGACTGGCATTTTAGATGTCACTGAAAAATTACAGGCTGCTAGATCAGCCAAGCTGCCATCATCCTTGACCTTTTGGTGGCGTTTGACAAAATCAACTACAAGACTCTCGGGATAAGCGGTAGAAAATGAGAGTGAGTGAGTGAATTACAAGACTCTCTTGTCCACCTGCAGGAGTCTTGGAATTCTTCAGTATGGCAATTGTTTGCTTCCTACCTTCCTATATCAGGTAAAATGAAGGAAACCGACATCTGCTACATGCAGATTCTCCACTGGTGTCCCACAAGCCTCACTACTTGGTCCTCTTCTTTTCTCTTTTTCTACATAATCACTCTTTTGAAAAATGTATATTCTCACATGGGTTCTCTTACCGCTGCTAAGCTGATGACACTCAGCTTAGCTTCTCCTTTCCTTCTCTCAGCTACCATGACTTCTGCTCGGATCTCATAATGTTTGGCAGACATCCTATCATGGATGAAGGCTCATCAGATGAAACTCAATCCCAGCAAAACTGGACTGTTGGTCATCCCTGGTGATTCATCCCCAGGTCATGATCTTGCAATATTCTTGGATAACTCTAAGATCTTCCCTTCATGAAAATGGACCAACACCCTCAAAGCTCTCATACCTAATACTTTCTCTCTCCCTCCCTCGCTCTGTCAAGTCACACATGTTACACGTGAGATATAAGTGCTCCTGACCCCTTTCTTCTCCCTAGACCTGCCTGATCGATCCTGATTCCTGAGTCTCATCACTTGGAGGCCACTCACTGTTGCTGAGGAGGTTCCCGCATGGACAGCCTGGAGACACATGAGATTAATGTGGATGATACGGATTGTACCACAGAAACCAGATCACTTGAAGATAGCTTTGGACTGAAGTTGATAGAAACACTTTTGCTACCATGGTTTTGGACTATAATTGTTATGTTAGTCTATTGTTAAAAGCACTATATAAATAAAATTACATTCATTTGAATTCAGTGTTTTGGCTCAAAATGTAAATGTGAAAACAGAGAGTTTTTATTGTCTATTTTCATGCCACACACATAATTATTATTAGTGTTAATTCAACAAATATTGACTCATTATACATTTGTTCTTTGTGCACTACATTACATTTTAGGTTCACCCTGGATGTACAGTAAGTAAACAATTTTAGTCTATATTCTAGTTAAAATCATTTTTCAAAATATGCAAAAATATTCTTTGGATGATTCAAATATTCCTCAATTGCAGCCGAAATGGTGAAAAACAAGCATGTTGACAAAAAAAAAAAGAAAGTAAGATCGAAGACTCTACCTGTTACTTCTATATGTTAGTGGAGTTCATTCTTTAGGAAATGTAAGCTTGATGTAAGATGTAGACTGTAGGCAGCAGCATCAGAAGATATCTAATTATAGAAGATGTTTGTGTGTGTTTGTGTATGTGAGAGCGAAAGAGCAACCAACTTCGCTCTTCTCTTAATCACACAATCTCACATGGAACACTGACTGCTTGTTAGCTGACCACCTCATTATTCTCAGGCAACATGCTTCAAGTACTCCTCTATAACCCGATTTTCCCACGCAGCATCATGGAAGCAGACAAGTGAATTATCAGATGTGCCTTAGTGTCATTATCTATAATTATAATCCTTTTTTTTCTTTTTTAATTAATCGTATTTAGTTTAGTGATGCATTAGAATGTAATGATTAATTATAAATGTTTCATATATGGTACATACAGTGCAATATACAATCAACTTTATTAGGAAACGCTGAACATTTGTCATACATGCAGCATTTACCCAATCAGCTAATCGTGGAAGCAGTGCAACGCATACAATCTCGCAGGTATCGAGGTTCGGTTCACATCAAACATCAGGATGGAGGGGTGAGCATTTCATAAACTGCTCATATCCTTGGATTTTCATTTTTTTATGCACAACAGCATCAAAGTTACACAGAACAGTGCAAAAAAACCCCAAAACAAAACATAAAACACCCAGTGAAAATAAGTTCTACAGACAGAAACATCTAATTGATGAGAGAGTTCTTAGGAGAATTGCCAGACTGGTAAAGCTAACAGGAATTCTACAGGGATTTTCTGAATCTAAAATTGATTCCAAACATACATCTAAGCTAAAAAAACAATCAATGTCAATTTTCACATCTTTTCATTTCCTGTCAGTAATAATAATAGATCAGAGACAGATTGAGGGGGGCACGGTGGCTTAGTGGTTAGCACGTTCGCCTCACACCTCCAGGGTCGGGGTTCGTTTACCGCCTCCGCCTTGTGTGTGTGGAGTTTGCATGTTCTCCCCATGCCTCGGGGGTTTCCTCCGGGTACTCCGGTTTCCTCCCCCGGTCCAAAGACATGCATGGTAGGTTGATTGGCATCTCTGGAAAATTGTCCATAGTGTGTTAGTGAATGAGAGTGTGTGTGTGTGTGTGTGTGTGTGTGTGTGTGTGTGTGTGTGTGTGTGTGTGTGTGTGTGTGTGTGCCCTGTGATGGGTTGACACTCCATCCAGGGTGTATCCTGCCTTGATGCCCGATGATGCCTGAGATAGGCACAGGCTCCCCGTGACCCGAGGTAGTTCAGATAAAGCGGTAGAAAATGAGTGAGTGAGTGAGACAGATTTATTTCAGCTCTTATTTGTCACCTTTTCATTATGTTAATAAAAATTATTAATGTTTATATGTTTATGTACACTTTGTTAGTATTTGATGGCATTTTCTTAATTCATTGTTAGACCTAGTATAAGACACTTGGGATCAACATCCATAAGCTTTTCACCACATTTTTTCCCATTTGTCCTGACAGAACTGGTGTTACCCATTCAGAAACGTAGGCGTTCTTGCTCAGACATTTTTCTTTCAGTTCAGTGAATACACAGAAAAAAAAGAATTCAGGGCTTTTGACGTTCACAGCAAAAATTTTTGTTATATCCTTTGAGTTATGCTTAGCGTTATTGTAGCCCTGGAGGACCCATTTGGGGCCAAGTTTTAAATTTGTGTCTGATGTACTGTATGAAGTTCACCAGTTCTTTTTCCAACAAAGCACCTCCACAAAATAATACTGCATCACACCGTGTTCTTCAGATTAAAAGCCTCAGGCATTGTTCCTCCCTACATTACCCTCAGCTTTGTAGGCAAACAGTTATTTTATTCAGTTTCATCTGACAAGAGATCACTTCTCCAAAAAGCTGCCAATCACCTGTAATCTCCAGTCTTAATTTTCTATGCTTGTTTCAGAGTAGGGACTTCATTACATGACAGGCGTTTAGGTCATGGTGACATGGTTAGTCCATCACCAGTTCCACTGTTATTGTTTTGTGGTTAGAGCTTTTGGGGCAACATTTGTTCATCTCTGGGAGTAAATTTGTACCTTTCTCGTGAACGATCCAGTGTTTATAGTTGAGAAATTTTTAGATTTGCATACAAGTGTTTCTACTGTATAGATACTGTAAGATATAGTTTCTTTCTTTTGTTTGGAAATTGCTCCCAAGAAGCAACTATACTTGTAAAGGTCCACAAATCTTAGGTTTTTCTTAGTTGCTTGGAAATGCCCATGGTATAAAAGAGATAAATAAACACAAATAAAAACTGCTCCTAATAAACTCTTAGCAAATTCAAAAGTCATGAATTTCATGAATCATGAATTTCTGGAATCTTTCAGACTATTTAAAGATTTAAAGTCAACTTGGAATTGAATTAGTTGTTATAAAAATGACCGAAGATGTCAGATGTAACTTTTGGCCTGAACTGTACACTCTTTACAATCATATTGAGCATCCAAGAATGTACAACCACCTTCAGATGGACGAGCACACTGGATTCCAAGAACATGAGTGTAAGGGCTACAGAGGGCACTGGCTCAATAATATTTGACAGTTTTGTTTCCTGATCTTTTTTCAATCTTTCAGTCAATGTATATAAATACTAATATATATATATATATATATATATATATATATATATATATATATATATATATATATATATATATATATATATATATACATACTAAAGGTACAATCCTGTATCTTCTGTTTTTATGCATTGTGCTGCTGTGACATGGTTGGCTGATTGTTTTATTGCATGAATATATAGATGTGCATTGCAGTGAGTTTATGAGGTAATACGGGAATTTATACATGTACAGTAGGCACATCTCACTTTAAAATACTTACAGTACACAGCCTTCAGAGTGCGAGTATTTAGGTTTATTTTCCAAGCTCTTAGTTTTGCTTATGTTTATGGTATTAGACTTATTCGCATTCATAGTATTTCATTCTGAAGCTAAATTACTCTGACAGTAGTCTAACAGTAATCAATCATTTCAATGTCTTTCAAAGTGCTTTTGGATTCAGTTTAGTAGTAGTGTTAGAGGAGAATTACTTTTGTTGAGTTCACAATATACAGTATGTTTGATCGAATGAATTATTTAAGAATAACATCTATTTTATGCATCCTGAAGAATATCGTAAATGTCACATGGCTTGTCTTATTTAAATTGATCTTGATTTTTAGTACTGTGTGTGTGATGACAGGCAAGATTGTAAAAATGTGAAAAACTCCCTGTCTCTACGGCACAGTTAGCTCAGCACAGCACTCCTTTCAGATGGGGGGATGCTGAGTGAGATTTATTGGTGTAGTTCGCTCGTGGGGTGCTGGGTATTTGTTGGCTAATTCGGCCGCATGCCCTGCTCAATTGGGAGGCGCATAAAGAGAGGTGTCGAGGGGGAGAGACCGGTGGGTGGGTGGCTGGTTTTGAGTAACATGGATGTAAGACTGGGAAGGGTGGTGCTGTCCCTGCTTTAGAAAACAGGTCTCGCCTCATTAGGCTGTGTAAATGAAGGCTGCTCTCTGTTTGGGTCAGGAATCCACACGCTGAGAGTAGGCCACCAGGGAATTGGTGCATGCCTCCGTGAAGAATGACAATGAATAAGCCACAACTTCATGTAATTAATGCGTTCACGTGCCAGTTAATTTTCCTGAATTTGTTCCGAGTTCTTGAGAAAATGGGGAGTGGGCTGAATTTTGATTAGCAGCCATTTGCTGATGCGTGACTGAAAGGGAATCAGCTCATATGCTCCATGCCCACTCAGATCTGTATTTTATTTTAGTTAAGGGAATGGTGCAGAGGATCTTACCCTGATCTAAATCGTACATATGAATCTGTCATAAGTCAATTAAAATCTCAGCATGCCCCTTTTAAATTATGTGGCCTGTTAATTAGGCTGAATGTTTACCAAAAGTGTCATGGGCCTTTTTATCCTGACTTTGTCTTGTAAGAGAGCTGGGGTTTGATAGCTAATTACTGGCACATGAAACAGAACATGGGTGGCACTTTGACATACACACAGCGGAAATTGAGCAGCAGGAGCCTTAGCCGAATTACAGGCAGGGGATCAGCAACAGGAGGACCTGCTACCTTCACTGGCTTACAAAACTCCACCAGAAACTCGCTCTTATCAGTCTGATAGAAATGCCATACTGTCAACTGCCAGCTCATCTGAATGTCGCCCTTTACTAGGTTTTACTAAAACATTCCTACATCTTACATGTCTATTTAGGGTACATGATCAACGGAAACAAATCATTTGCTGGTTGAACAAATTACTGAACATAAATGCATTCATTTCATGTGTGTTTTATATTAAAGGTACTGGACCGTCTCCCACTCTTGTTGCTAATGGAACACTGATTTAACACATTGCTTGATGATTTTAACACCTTCATAGCAGATTGGCCTAGCAAGTACTGTATCAGTTAATGTTCCTGCCTATATAAGCATAAATAATTATTGACACCGTCTGTGAAGTACAGCAAAATGGAATGTGGGAATCTGTCTGTGTGGAGTTTTGCAAGTTATATTGTGTCAGTGTGGGCTTCCTCTTGCTTCTTCATTTTCTTCCCACCACCCAAAACATGCTGGTGGGCGGATTGGCTGTCCTTAATTTCCACTTGGTGTGAAAGAGTGTGCTAATGTGCATGTATGGTGCCCTGTCATGGATTAATCTCTTATCAAGGATATATTTTCTTCACCCAGCTCCAGATTCACTATGATCCTGACCAGAATAAATCAATTACTGAAGATACTGAAGATTAACATTAAAAACATAGTATCTAACATAATATCTAGGTTAGATATTTCAACTAGATATTTTGAGCTAAAAGTTGTATGATTTTATTTTCAACCAAAAGTGTTTTTTAAGTATTGATTTTTTCCCCTCCCTGCAATTTCATGGCAAATTCTCAACTGTTTCAGACATTTTAAGGTTGTGGATGTGCTTAATGGTATTTGTGGGTCACCAAGCTGCTAACTCTTTCATATTTAAAGCTCTTTGGTTTTCACCATAGTGATGGCTGACAAATCGATTTTTCACAGAGCTCATATTTATACTCCTGGGAAGCAGGAATCAATCAATAGAAATGACAGAAAAAACACATATGCTTTGATGGATGACTAGGACCATGACAGGGATTGTGGACTGTCCTAATCAATATTAATGTCACGATCACAAGAGTTCTAGAGCAACCTAGGTCACTTCCTGGATTAACATTATACAGTATATATATAACTCCGTCCAGGGTGTATCCTGCCTTGATGCCCGATGACGCCTGAGATAGGCACAGGCTCCCCGTGACCCGAGAAGTTCGGATAAAGCGGTAGAAAATGAATGAATGAATGAGTATATATATATATAGTTCATGGACATACAATTAGGCTGAAGCCTTGATGATATCTAATATTCCCTAAGTTGATGTGTACAATCCTCAGCTAGGGTTTCAGTGTTGTGATTTCTCTACTGGCTGTAATATTGATTTACAAAAAAAAAAAGAAAGAAAGAAATACACAAACATTGAAAAAAAGAATCAAATTAAAATTAAGTTAAAATGAATGAAATGTGGGGGGCACGGTGGCTTAGTGGTTAGCACGTTCGCCTCACACCTCTAGGGTTGGGGGTTCGATTCCCACCTCCGCCTTGTGTGTGTGGAGTTTGCATGTTCTCCCCGTGCTTCGGGGGTTTCCTCTGAGTACTCCGGTTTCCTCCCCCGGTCCAAAGACATGCATGGTAGGTTGACTGGCATCTCTGGAAAATTGTCCGTAGTGTGTGAGTGTGTGAGTGAATGAGAGTGTGTGTGTGTCCTGCGATTAGTTGGCACTCCATCCAGGGTGTATCCTGCCTTAATGCCTAATGACCCCTGAGAATGAATGAATGAATGAATGAATGAATGAATGAATGAATGAATGAATGAAATGTTGAAAATTTGAGGTACAAAATAACATTGAATTGTAAATTATACAAATGTATGTATAGCATACGCTTGTTGAGCAGGTTATTAGGAAAACTATAATATTACTCTCAAGCTAACCTCACTTACTTTGGCATAGATTCCACAAGATACAGTAATTGGGAAGGAAGCTGCAGAACACAACTCATTGCCATGTTCATGAAACTAGTTTGAGATGACTTTTGCTTTGTGAAATGGTGCATTATTATGCTGAAAGTGTAATCCGATGGTCAATTGATTGGTATTAACAGTTGTGGCCAAACAGCTGTGGCTTCTGCTAGGTCGGAATGAAAACCTGCACCCACACCAGCTAGGTTCTCTAGGTTTTTATTTTATTTTATTTTTTATTTTTTCTAGAAAGGTGCAATAAAGAAAATCCCAAGAGATCAGCAGTTATTGAAATGCTTATACCAGCCCATCTCTCACCAACAATCATTCCACAGTCAAAATCACTGAGATCACATTTTTTGTGAAGATTAGCCAAAACTGCTGACTCTATGCACTATCTGCATGACTTTATGCACCGCACTGCTGATACATGATTGGCTGATTAGATAATTGCATAGATGAGTGTGTATTAATTGGTCCTAATAAACTGCTCAGTGGGAGTAGTTATGTTAAACAATTTTACACCTATAGCTACAATACCTGAAATATTTTATGTTGCAGTTCTACACAGTATAATAGTATTTGTATACAAAATATTATACATCTAAATTTTTCTACACATGGACCTGAGTCCCAAATATATCAGTGGCATTAACTATTACCTTATAGCTTATAATACAGAAATTAGCCTTAAAAACTGGGTTTATAAGTAGTTGTATCTAGAGATGACATAAAGAATCAAATTTGAGCATTTTAGCATCTTTCATTCCGGTAAATACACTAATAATATATAGGTTTAGATAGATATTTAGCTTACATTTGTCGTAGTAGGAAGGTGGGAAGTGCTTTGATTTCCTTCTGTTTTTGCATTAGATAGAATACATCAAGAGTTTGTATCTCAATCTGTATTGGATCATGAATTTTTCATCACCATGCGTTGGGACACTAGGGAAATGAACAAAGCCAAGGTGAGCTGGCAATTTCATCTATTTATTTATTCTTTTTTTTCCCTTCTTCCTCTTTCCTGTAGGGCTAATTTTTCTTTCCTCATCGAAATGCAAAAGTGAGATGCCTTCCTCAATATCAGGGCACAGTTTCATACTGGCAGTTTTACTGACTTTCACCACAGCTATTGGAAGTAGATGGTAAATAAGGCTTGAATGTCGTAATTTAGTGTGGGGCGGGCAACTCTCATCAACTTCCACCACTTGGCATGTGCAGTTCTGGCTGACCTTGTCTTGGTACTGGTGACTAATATCTGAACTCTGTGAAAGGCTAAAGAAAACTGGCATGGCTCCATCAGCTGAGTTCTACAACTCAGCAGTAGGCACTCACACTTAGCCAGAGGATGCTAGGCATGACTGGTGACAGGGAAACTATCCAACCAAACCAAGCCAACATGATATTCCCGATTTATAAACCTCCCCAAGACTAGCAGCATAATATCTTTATTTTTTATCTTTTTCTAATAGCATTGATTTTTTTCTATCAGAACTCATTGGAGCATTTGATTCTGCATCAGTATATTTGTTGGAAAAAATAAATAAATTTTGCATACAAGAAAAATAATACCAGTGTTTAATACGACAGTTTTTTGTTTTTGTTTTTTTCAATGTTCTTCTGCCACTCAAGACTTGAACAGAGATGGTTCATTCAAGATCAAGACAACAACCATATACTTTATTTGACCATATACTGTAGAAAGTCTGGCTGATCTTACAAATGCACAAACACAATTTGTATATATATTTTCATACAGACTTTTTACACAATGTAATAATATTGTATTTATATTGTTTAGATGGCGCTAGACAGTCCCATTGGCAAGTAATGGCTCTGCACGTACTGTAGCTGCTGTGAAGTGATATCCAGATTTACATTTGGTTGTTCTGGCTTTAAGCTTAAGGACACAAGGTTATCGATCACTATTAGTACCTTTCTGGATTCAGGGAAACAATAATGCATCTCTGTTTTATATATAAGTAATAAAACAATGTCCCTTTTGGTTTTGCCTTGGCATGAAGTCATGTTAATTTGCCTTTGCCAATGAAATCTTGAGAAGGCAATCCGTTATTAGTGTATTTGTAACGATGAGCTCAGGGAATCACTCGACATCTAAGTTTTTGAACAGCATGAACAGCATCATGATCAGCAACAGTGCCAAGTCAGACAGATGTACATCTCTGCAGTTTCTCTCCCTTCCTTTATTGGCACCCAGTGCTGCACTGGCAGTGGGATTTAGCTGTGGCATGGCACTCCAGACGAATGAGTCACACGCTAGCCCTGTTACACATCAAAATCCCATGCTCCACCACAACAGTGAGCCCAAACCGCAAGGTGAATATTTTGGACACTGATGAAAATAAACTGTTTTAGCTCTATTTTAATTACAAACAGGGGAGCTAGAAAAGCACTGATAGAAGGCACTCATTTTCCATCATCCATCTGTGTTCTCACATAAGAACCAAGAATTTTGCAATTTGCGTATACATTATATTGAAAAGACAATTAACCAGGCCATAATGACTGAATATTCCTTAACAATCATTCTATTTGTGATCACTGGTTTTACTTTGTTTGGAAGGAGAAACGAGAAGCATCACTTGCTATCTAACTATTTGGTTTTGTGGATTTAGTTTGTGAATAATGAGTGGGTGTGTTTATGGGTTCATTATTGCACAGCATTATCCCTCTATGGTCCCTGCTTATAATTCACTTTAATCATGTTGTTCATTTACTATTATGAAGAGTAACTACTGGCTTTATGTCACCATATATTTGTGTGGTTTCGGTAATACAGAAGCTTCACTAATATCTTTTGGATTTAGAAATGAATATTTATTATATTTTAGTGCATGTATTTATACAGTGCTTAAAGGCACGAAACACTAGTGTGAGCTTTGCAATACTCCACCAAAACTTCAGCCTTGGTGGTATCACTATGCTAAACTCATATTGTTCCCATGGAAACAGGTTATTGCTACCTGAAACAAAGATGGTCTCCGAAGGCAAATGTACTGACTTCAACAGGTTTTCTGCATCTTTGACTGTCAAGACCTCTGTTGACAGAGAGGAGTAGAAGACTAATGGAGTGATTTTGTCTAAAGTGAAAATATGGGCTGTCTTCCTTCAGATTACCTCTGCACTCCCCAGCCACAGAGATATATACAACCTTGTTTTTCATTGTCACATCTTGCCTCCTAAGTTCATGCATATATGTATATAGTATACTCCCCAATTAAAATACAAGTTGACACAGATGAAATCTCTAACTGAAATATCTGTTTTTTGACAAATAATATGTGTATAATGCTCTATATCTGTTTTGTGCTTAAAAAAACATATCTTTCCTCTCTGTAATTAATATTAACACTACAACTATGGGCTGTGCGACAAAGTAAGATATTTTCAAGTACATACACCCTGGACGGAGTGCCAACCCATCGCAGGGCACACACACTCTCATTCACTCACACACTACAGACAATTTTCCAGAGATGCCAATCAACCTACCATGCATGTCCTTGGACCGGGGAGGAAACCGGAGTACCCGGAGGAAACCCCCGAGGCACGGGGAGAACATGCAAACTCCACACACACAAGGCGGAGGCGGGAATCGAACCCCCAACCCTGGAGGTGTGAGGTAAACGTGCTAAACACTAAGCCATCGTGCCCCCCCATATTATATCAATTAATAGCAAATTACTTTATTCAACATACAAAACAGAAAACCAATAGAAAGCTTTCTATCTTCTACATAATGTTGCTCAGAATACAGATTTATTTCAATATGTCAATAATTTCTCAATTTTTATTTTATTTTATTTTTTTACATTCCAGAAATAGCATCAAAATATAAAAAAAATGATTAACATTTGCTGAAAACAGTACTAGAATCTAGTATAAATCTTGGCCACACTCACATTGTGTCAGCAACTCAAACTTCTGTCTTTTCAGCAGCTTGTCTAAAATACCTTTAGACTTTTCTAAGAAGATCTTTTAAGATCTTTTTTATGAACAAGAAAAACAAGCACGGTGAATGTAAAAACTGTACAACATTTGAAACATAAGTTAAACAAATTATTTTGGAAAACCCCCGCTGAGTATGCAAGCTGTGTAAATGATATGGAGCAACAATTTAAAATGTGAATGCAGCTGAGCAAGGCAATGTTTAAGATAGTTTCATTCTCCCTTTCGTACAATGTTAACAACAGCAATTAAGAAATGCAATCCACTTGTTCCCCTAATAGACAATAAAAAAATATGAAAGTCTCTACATTCTCCACTTCTTTTGTCTTTTTTCTTTTTACTTTTATGATCTTATATTATTGCCAAGTACATATTCTGTGTGTAGGTGTGCAGGGTTTGAGGTTGTGTGCATTTTAAAATGATCTGGAAAATGCTTTATTTTTTAATAAAGAATGGTGAACCCATCTGGAAACTACGTCTCTTGAATACTGTCACAAGAGTACTGTATATGGTATAAAGCCTGTTTGTTTTACATGCCAGAGTCAGAGTAAATTCTAAGCATTGGTATTCATTACTTGAGCTTTGGATAATGTTAACGAATCACCTTGTTACAGACACCTTATTAAACCTTGTTTGCCAGACAACAGAGATCTGCTGTTACTGCTCAAACTATGTTGCTAGGCACCCACAAGCAGCAAGTCGAGCAAATGACATAAGCTATGAAGGAATTGGTCCAGGTCTGCTAAGATATCACAGGCTGCTGCGAACCCTCATTTCATGGTAAGAAAAATACAGTGATTTGTTAACCAATATTAACCACAGTGTCACACTCCACAGTATAACAAAGTGAACAATCTACCTAATAATCCCTTTCTGTTATCCTGCTGTGCATGTGAACCCCTACATTGCATAGACTACCACCTGTCCTATTCCGAGACAAACCACATACAGTAGAAGCTTATATCACCAAGGACCTGCACTTAGGACTTATCTGTTGTGCCAAATCAGGAGAATAAGCAGCTGAATCCATTTGCAGGGTGTTTCTAAGGATCGTGCACACAGCAAATGATCCAATTCAAAAGGCATATATCAGCAAACAATAAACTATGCGTGTATGAAGGCGAGAACACTGATTAATACTTCGTGTGGTGGTGACGGTGGCATCATCTTAAAAGTCCTCAAAAGCGGAAGTGAATGTGTGAACCGGATGTGGTTACAGTTCTGGGGAGAACTCCCTGTGGTGCATTGCAGGGGAGGTTGTTACATTATACACCCCTTAAAATTTACCACAGCTGCCCACCACTTCTGCATTAAGCAACCCATGCACTAACCATATCAGTCTTAGAGATCAAACTGGTTCATCAATTTGTACCTAAAAAAAAACATAGAAACTGCTAAATCTAAGAACAATGGGGGGATGTGGTAGCTCAGTGGTTAAGGTGTCGGGCTACTGATCAGAAGGTCATGTGTTCGATCCCCAAGTCCACCAAGCTGCCACTGCTGCTGTTCCCCTGAGCAAGGCCCTTAACCCTCAGTTGTAAGTCACTCTAGATAAAGGTGTCTGCTAAATGCTGTAAATGTAAATGTAACAAATGAATTGAAGGTGGTGCCCCATGATGTCCAGGCACTATGACTATCTGTTGATGCGTTATCTACTGGGCAATGCCTCTTTCTTCTTCTAGGCCTTTGTAAATAAGGCAATCAGTTTGTGATCATTTATACAAATGGTGTTCTTTTGATTCCTAGAAGAAGAACACATGAAACATGTCAAGTCCTCTATAACATACTAGACATCGAATTGAATAGCTTCACCAGTGCTACATACAGTATATTTTTTGGGGTATACTCTCAATGAGCAACATATTAGGATGAATGACCTACTGTACAGCTACAACCTACAGAATCACTACAACTCTACAACTCAGTGACAGTGCTTCAGTGATTTCTTGCGTTCCTCAATATCTATAAAAGATTTATCAGACCCTTCCTTATTGAAATGGAAAACTAAGATTTTAAAATGTCGTGCCAAGCCCACAGATGCTTCCACCTATGCCTTCACTTTGAGACAAACGTTTTAACGCTGAAAAAATGGTTAGTTTTTCTGGACGTCAGAATCTCCCTCAAAAAAGAGAGACAGTAATTAAGTGATTGGCAATTACTTTCTTAAGTATTTAAACTCATCCAAATGTTTTAAGCTCCACCAAGTAGACTTGGCTCCAAGAATGTTAAAGCAGATACTCTCTCCAGATAATTGAATTTCCAAAAGAACCATTTCTAATCCCTAAGCCCACATTTCATGGATATGCATAGAAAACATTTAAAATTCCTAATACATTATGCCATAAGACATTATGCATTTCTAGTGCATTCCAAAATACTGTACAATTTTTGTCATTGTGGATTTAGTCATTCTGACATAATTTCAGGAGTGGATTATTGCAACTCGCTCCTGGCAGGTCTACCTCTCAGCACCCCTTGACCTCTGCAAATGGTCCAGAGTGCACTTTCACAACTTCTTTTCAATCTTCGTAAGGTTCTCCAAAATCAAACTGTTACTACATCCACACTGCACCATGCTTTCTCTATTTCTCTAGCACTACTTGACTGGTCTTCTCAGTCCTGGGATATAGCTGGTGTAATAAACGTATAGATATCTGAACAGCTGACTCGCTGGCTGTCTTTAACAGCTGCCCAAAGATCAAAGTTTTCCTGAAGTTTTTAAAATAACACTGTAAATCTTTTAAAAACAAAACACAACAACAACAACAACAAAACGTCGTTGTCTATGTGCTTTCCTTGCTGTATTTCTTTCCAACAGAGTTTTTAGACTGATTGTATTCTTAGTCTGTGACCTACTGAACCAGTATTGATGTATTCATTGATAGAGACTTCAAAAGCACTTCTGTATTTCACTCTGGATAATGACATTTACATTTACATTTACAGCATTTGGCGGACGCCTTTATCCAGAGCGACGTACATAAGTGCTTAAATCTAAACATTGAATACATTAATACTGGTTCACTAGGTTACATACTTAAGATACCATGAGTTTAAAACATTTGTTCAAAGTTACAATGAAAAAGTGTCAAAGTTTTTATTTATTTATTTTTTTTAATGCAAAAGATAAGGAAAGAAGTGCTAGTTAAAGTGTTTCCTGAATAAGTAGGTCTTCAACCGCCGCTTGAAAATAGCCAGTGACTCAGCTGTCCGGACATCTAGGGGAAGTTCATTCCACCACCTTGGTGCCAGAAAATAGAAGAGTCTTGTAGTATACTTGCCTCTTACCCTGAGAGATGGTGGAACCAGTCGAGCAGTGCTGGTAGATTGGAGGTTGCGGGGTGCAGTGCGAGGACTGATCAGTGCGACATCTGTCAGATACCATAAATGTAAATGATATATGGGAGTGAACACATTGAGAATTGTTATGTCCACCTTCAACGCAGCATCCATTCCCAGAAGATTAACATAGACAGGTATTATAAACCATACCCACAGCTAGATATCTAGTCAGAAAACGGGATTTCAAATGAATGACCAGACTTACTTATTTCAAGACTCTATGAAAAGTTTACACACCCCTGTTAGAATCTGTTACCGCTATTTTTGCGGTAAAAAAAATAAAACAAGGTAAAGCAAGTCAGAACGTTTTTTACCCTCAATGTGGAATTATAATGTATAAAAATTTTCAGAAACGTTTTTGAATTTATAATAACCTGGTGACAGAGTAAACTTACATTCATCTCAAGATCGTACATAATTAGCATACAGCTGTTTTCAGTAAAATTATTTTGATTAACATCAAAATGACGAACTTTTTTCTTTGGATTTGATTCACATAATCTTGGTTTCTTGGAAGCCATTGACTTCAGAACATTTATGAAACTCCCTTGCTGGCGGTGTTCAACGGTTTATTGGTACACCTAATGTTTGTTAATTCTTTTATACCACTCTCCTGATCGATATCAGGAGAGTGGTATTAAAGAATGAAAAAACATTAGATGCACCATTGAACTATGTATAGGCCATCACCACCGAATAGAGAAAATGTTGCACACAGTGACATCACCAAGAACAGGACGTCCCACTAAAATTTATAAAAGAGCAAGAACAAAAACTTACAAGAAGCTGCAGGAATATCTGACATGTACTGATTGTTCTCTGCATGTGACAACAATCTCAATCACAAGTCTAGGTTATGCAGTAGCTCAACAAGCTCAACAAAATTACCCCAAACCATGTGTCAAATTGTGCTATGGTCTGATGAGACCAATTCCAAAAGTAATGATATTTCCAAAAGGTATAGTTTGATGCAAAAAACTCATCTCAACAAAAGAACACCATGTCTATGTTGGTGGCAGCATCAAGCTTTAGAACAGTCTTTCTTCAGCCTGAACTGGGGCTTTTATCACGGTGGAGTGAATCATGAATAGCTAAAAATACCAGTCAATTTTAGTGCAAAACCTTCAGGTGTCTGCCAGTATGCCGAGGATGAAAAGGAATTTCAGTGTTCAGCAGGACAATTGCCTGAAGCATACATCCAAATCAACAAAGGAATGATTTAACCCTAAAAGAGTGATGTTTTTAAATGACCTAGCCAGAACCTAGACCTGAATCCAACTAAAATCAGTGCGGTGAGCTAAAGTTTAAAGGTGTGCACACTTATGCAACTAAGTTACTGTTATTTTTTTTTACTTTTTCTTATTTGTTTTTTATTTGTTCATCTTTATTTTTATAAAAATGTAATCTCGTGCTGATGAAAAACATTGTTTTTCTTGATACTTTTTACATCTCTGAAAGGCCATAATTTCAAGGGTGTGTAGACTTATTCCAACCAATATACAAGGACAGGGCAAAATCTCGCCAACATATATTTTCTTGCTTATGTCTGTTCAGCATTATTGGAACCAAATTAATGTGATGCACAATAAGACAGGCAAGCCTTAAATCAAATGATTCCCAATGAATTACATATGATAGGTACCATAGTGCCCAGATATGTTGTGTTATAGTTGGTGTTTCTGTGAGCACATGGAAAAGGATTCCATATACAGTACTCACACGACTCTTGTTCTCTCATAAAGGCCAGTGACACTTTTCTGTTTGTGTCCAGCTTGAAAAAGGTCATGCAGGAAACTGATGCTCTACTTGAAATGGTGAATGTGAATAACAATCTCACAGACAGTATGACATTATATCGGATCAATGCGACATCATGTTAGTGACATTTAGGTGCATTGTCAAACCTCTTGGAAGTGCAAAAGGTGCAACCATACTACTTATTTCAAGTGGCTAACCTCTGCTAGTGGGATGCTATACTGTGTCATTGTACAGTGAGCAATGCCTCCTCAGGGTACAATGCATAGGAAAAGAACTATTATAGTTCACATGCTCTAAAGATCATGCTCTATTTGAGTGTGTGTGTGTGTGTGTGTGTGTGTGTGTGTGTGTGTGTGTGTGTGTGTGTGTGTGTGTGTGTGTGTGTGTGTGTGTGTGTGTGTGTGTGTGTGTGTGTGTGTGTGTGTGTGTGTGAATGTGTGTGTGAGAGGTTTTAAAGCTTTCTTTGGCAAGCACGTTATCTTGTACAAGCCTGCGTGCATTTTACAGAGCCAACATTTCTTCTTTCTCTGCATAACCCCACCATCAAGGCAGTGATATTATGAAGAGCTCTAGGAGCTTGGATCATTATTAATTAATGTGCCCTTTGGACAGGTGTTAACACAAGCACTGCAGGAGAAGCAGCATTAGTTACACCTTCTTTGAGATTTGTTTTTAAATTTACAATTCTTAATCATTTAAAGTTGATTTTCTATTTTTTTGTCTGTTTCCTTGATGCATATTCTTTTTCAACTGCCTACAAACATCCAGATTCTCAAAACGTTCTCTGTAAAGCTCGTACAGTTACACCCACTCGCCTACTAAAATTAGCCAATGTTTTATGCATGCCATGTAAAAAATTTCAAATATTAAAATTTCCTATATTTAAGGTCATAAAACTTGCCAATATGTAAACAACTAATAAAAATTTAATAAAAAAAAACATACATTAATACAGTGTATATGCTGTGATTTCTTTGTCTTACCTTCATTCAAAACCAACTTTTGCAGCATGTAACTTCAAGGCAGTTACGTTTTTCATATTGAGATCTATTTTCTCCATCTTATATTTAAGTGTGCTGGTGCCAATAAATATTTTACTCTTGCTTTTAATAGTAAATCACATTCAGGGTAATAGTGAAATTTTTGCTCAAATTAGTTGTGTAATCATGAGAAACTGCATGTACTTTAAAATGATTATTATACAACATTTCTGCAGGTATAATTAAAGAAATTGCAAACATATGCTATACCTGTCCTGGTGTAAATTGATACCTCACTTGGCTAGGCATGAAAGAGAGAGAGAGACAGAGAGAGAGAGAAACATTGCAAATGGAAGACATGACCAAAGCTGTGATCGTACACAAATATTACTTCACCATGCGTGATGGGTAAGGAAAGATATAATCCCTTGGGCCCCGTGATGCAGCTCTGAGCTGAGATTCTGCACGCAAGAACATATGCGTCAGCTGCTAGAGTCTGGGGACATAAATGCTCTGTTCAGATAAGTCACAAACTGATGCATGTCAAGGTGTCACTCTGTATTGATCTTATTTTGAAAGCAGAGGCTTGAAAATAAAGACAGCTATCTGTGGCACTGGGAGCCTGGCTAAAAACAGCACTCTAGCTAAATAATTGATGATACCAGCAATTGTCAGTAGTTACAGACTGAGTGCTGATGGATGTGTCACTTCCTACTCCAAAAGCAGCAAGGTGAGATTCAAAAGGTTGCCTTTCAATAGGTTATCTTAAAGAAAGAAAAAAAAAACATTTGCTGACACGACTTGAAAATTTAAAATGACTCAAGATCATACTTCTCAGCAAATGATGAAAAACCCACTTTTCAACTTTTTTCACACCTGATTATTATCTATAAGATCATATCAACCCTTGTAAAATGTCTCGGGCTTGTCATGTGATTCTTCATGACACTGATGGAGATTAGAGCAGGCCTATGAGCTGCATATTCTGGCAGTTCTAAGAAAAACATTATTCATTTTTAATCTTTCTGACAAGTCCACGAGCTGAGATTTGATGCAAGAATACAAATTTCACATCATATTTTCTATCTGGCAAATTCGCAGGACACAGTGTAGAGATACTACAACATTCGATCCTAAGCTTGGGTTACAGTCAGTGCAAACAGGCTAATATTATAGGTATGATGACCACTGCACAACGAGGTATTGTTACCGTTACATCTCAGTAATGCTATGAGAGAACTGGAGGAGTCTGCTGCAAAATTCGAACACTGGGGCTTTCAAAGATACATTATGGCCTTCAAACAACAATAACTCAAATATAAGACGAACAGTGATAACAATAATAGAAACAGAACCAACACCTCACTTCTGGAAGAAATGATATAAAAGTATCTAGGTGAATAAAATCTACATCATGGAAGGATTAAATCTGAGAGAACCTGTTGAATCATTTTCAACATTATCTGGCACAAGTTAAATACTGCAAAGATAAATGAACAGATAAATAATCCACAAGTAGCAGTGTTTCAGTGGCAGTGCTGAGATTTAAACAATACAAAAAAAAAAAAAAGACATCGAAGCAAGTTATATTTGAACATATCTTGAACATAGTTAAATTGATCTGTTTAGCAGATTAAAAGATGCTACATTTCATTCATTTTCTACCGCTTATCCGAACTACCTCGGGTCACGGGGAGCCTGTGCCAGGCGTCATCGGGCATCAAGGCAGGATACACCCTGGACGGAGTGCCAACCCATCGCAGGGCACATACACACTCTCTCATTCACTCACACAATCACACACTACAGACAATTTTCCAGAGATGCCAATCAACCTACCATGTATGTCTTTGGACCGGGGGAGGAAACCGGAGTACCCAGAGGAAACCCCCGTGGCACGGGGAGAACATGCAAACTCCACACACACAGGGCGGAGGCGGGAATCGAACCCCCAACCCTGGAGGTGTGAGGCAAACGTGCTAACCACTAAGCCACTGTGCTGCCCTGCTACATCTCAGATTATTATTATTTCCAAACATTTTTATATACGTATTTTAGATATTTATTTGTAGAAAGTTAAATTACCTGCCAATAAAACAAGGAAAAGTAGACTATGTCTAAAAATAGGCTTAATAAAATAATGTTTGGTTTATTGTACTCTAATAACAGGAAATACATTTTTTAGGAAAAGATTTTTTCCCTTGATAAGATGTCTTTTTTTTTTTTGCAGTGAACTCAGAAGCTTCAGCTTATTGGCATGAACCATTGTGCTGAGCTACCATAGATACCACAATTAGGGGGATGCTTTGTGAAACTCATCATCATTACCTTACCCGACAAACAAAAGGTTTCATCAGTCTTGGGCTGCTGTCACTTGGCTGACTGCTGTGGGACATCAGCTGCTATAAAGATCATGAATTATAGAAGAGGGCACACTCTGGCCTCAAAGTAGTGCTAACAATTAATTATTAAAAGACCATTTGCTGGAAATATATGAACGGTGCTGTAAGGCTGTAGCAAAGGGACGTAGCTACGACTAAAGATGTACACTTGTTTTATAGAAGTTTGCAGATTGTAAACAAAACTGATTTGCCAGGTGAAGCTTCTCAAGGGGCAAAGAGCATCTATAACAATAATAATTGTGAAGGCTTTATGAGCGTTAAATGTATTCAGATGGCATAATGCCCACATTAGAGAAGATGTATCTACATCGGTGGAACTAATTGCATTTAAAGATGCAGAGCTGAGATTTTTTTTTAATGTACATTGCATTAATACACACATTATCGTTTTATTACCAAACATCGACTTAAAGTCGGGATAATCATCATTTATGGATCAACAAACTGAATGAAGATGTTGTCATTCAGATGAGTATTATTGAAAAACAGCAAATAAATGTTTAGAGATGTAATAATACAATCTGTTTGGTTTTCAATAGTAAACACAAGCTTGGCTCGCCGAGACAGGACCGACTACAGCAAATTGCAAATGCCATTAATTTCTCTACAATATGACACAAGTGTACATGTGGATGATGTCTGTTCATCTTTTAGCTCTGTGGAATATCTGTAGCTCATTTTGTGTTGCATTATTATGGGCTAATACATATTTTATGAGATGGGTTATTAAGAGCACTTCTCTGGCACTTTATATTGACACTGATCATTTCCTATGTGCATTCATGTGTGCCTATTAAAGCCCTGCCTAGTCAGTATTTCATTGCGATTTTGTATTGAGGAAAAATGTTGGAGAATAACAATAATATACGAAAGTCACTTATATGACACTGATATTGAAAAAATAAAAAAATTAAAATGTTTAGATCCAAAAGGAATATATATATATATATATATATATATATATATATATATATATATATATATATATATATATATATATATATATATATATATTTTCCTTTTGGAAAAAAAAATACACTGAAAAAAAAAATATATATATATATATATATATATATATATATATATACATATATATATATTTTTTTTTCAGTGTATTTTTTTTTCAGTGTTGCTTTTCTTGCGGTCATAAATTCACAAGCTGTACTGAATTGGGTGGAAAAGTTCAAAACAAAGGGTAACATTCGAGATTGATTTAAAATCGGATTTTGGTGCAAAATTGCTCATGTGTTGCTGACTTCCTGAGACCCCTTAGACTAGGGAAGTTTTAAGACTAGTTTTATAATATTAAACTTTGGTATTATGTTTCTTTTTGCTCTGTAAAGCTGCTAAATGAACTTAATTTTTGCATGGCTGTGGATCACTCATTTTTTCTATGATAATAACTTAAATGATGAACATTTATTTTTTCTTCCACTATAAATTGACATATAAATTCTGTAAATAAAATTTATTCTGTGTTCAGTATGTAAAGAGAATGAGAGTAGCTGATTTGTTTGAATATCTCAGCACTCTTGATTGTGTATTATTTTAGTCAATTTATTTATTTTTTTCATTTGTGCCACTCTGCAACGAATGGAGGCAGGTGAATGGAATATTAATTCATTCATTCATTCATTTTCTACCGCTTATCCGAACTAACTCGGGTCACGGGGAGCCTGTGCCTATCTCAGGCGTCATCGGGCATCAAGGCAGGATACACCCTGGACAGAGTGCCAACCCATCACAGGGCACAAACACACTCTCATTCACTCACACACTCACACACTATGGACAATTTTTCAGAGATGCCAATCAACCTACCATGCATGTCTTTGGATCAGGGGAGGAAACCGGAGTACCCGGAGGAAACCCCAGAGGCACGGGGAGAACATGCAAACTCTACACACACAAGGCGGAGGCGGGAATCGAACCCCCAACCCTGGAAGTGTGAGGCAAACGTGCTAACCACTAAGCCACAGTGCCCCCCTGGAATATTAATGATATGACAATTATAAAATAGTGATTAGTCATTAATCATTAATGAAACTGTATGACAACTATCATGACGCATCACTTGCTCTTGCAAAACTTTTCAATTCTCTTGTTGTTGACAGCGTATGCCAGTCTAGTTGAATTTCCAGCAGAAACACATCCCTCATATTTACACAATCTATCAGGTAACTTGAATCTTCTGATGAGTGAATTACACCTTTGCCTTCAGGTGTGTAGATTCCAACACCTAGATTGAACCATAAACTCAATTTATCATTGTTGGTGAGGCATATTGTGAAACAAATCATAGGAGAATATCACACTCCCCAACCAGCATCACTATATCTAGTGTAATGTAGAAGGAGGAGTGTCTTTTCACAGTAGGCTGTTCACAGGAACATCCGCACGTACATACGTGCATCTTAAGTGCTGTGAGCTGCTGTGGTGAATTATTTAGTAGGGCAATAATGTGAGAGGTCTGTTTGGAGGCTGTTGGAATTCATACTGAGGAGTAAACATGCCTTTAGGTGAACAATTTCATGAGAAGCCTCACATACTGTATGTGTGACTCAACTAGCAGTGAACCACCATCACCACCCCATCACCATGATGTTTACTGCATACTAAACAATCTGATATAAGGGCTTTAATTTTTATTAAATCTTTTTTTTTTTTCCAGGACTGACTAGAAGTAATTGACCCTCCCTTAGATACCTTCCTTTTAAAGATACATGACATACTGTATCACACTAGCAAGTGCAGAAAGAAAATGTGCCTTATGTTCGGTGTATGTAGCTCAGGGCTACCTTCTTTTTCAGGAGGTAATAAATGAGAACTCGACTAAGGTGTTGGGGTTAAACCTAAAATACCAGGAGACCCAGAAATCTCATTTACTGCCTTGATCTGTCAGTGTCATCAGTGAGCTGCAAGATTAATGTCCTTAATGTGCTCTGCATCTGCTGCCATGGGCCTTCTCATCTTGGGCATAAGTGTTGAGATCAATGGTTATAGTATATTACAAAATGCAAATCAATTTTTGATCTTTTCACACAGAGTGACACTAGGTAACACTAGGGAGTGAAAAGAAGAAGGAAAAAAATCACTATGTTCACCATCTAAAAGGTGAGTTATTCCATTCTTTATGTGCATTTTTAATAGAAGTTATATATGTATATATATATATGATTTGACTGGATATAATTTCATCTATTATTTTCTAATCTGTTCTCTTCCATATTATTATACTTTATCATCTGAAACAATTCTTCACACACAATATTTAGCCAGACAGAGAGAGGACATCTCTTGATTTGTCAGATTAACACATATTGCACTCTCTCTCTTCTCACCATTGTCTGGCATGTGAATGATATTTGCCTATGATAAATGAGACTTTTTCTAACAATAATAATAATAATAATAATAATAATAATAATAATAATAATAATAATAATAATAATAATAATAATTATTATTATTATTATTATTAGTAGTAGTAGTAGTAGTAGTAGTATTGTTATTTTTTAATAACAATAATAATTATTAATAGTTATTATTATTATTATTATTATTATTATTATTATTATTATTATTATTATTAAGCCACATTTTAATAAAGTATTTTGTGCTTAATGACTCTATATATACACAATATGTCAGGTGGACTGTAAACATTCAGATGTATTAATAAAAGCATAAATGAATAGTAGCACAATATAAATATTTGTATTCATCATGTTTTGGAAACTAACTATCAAATATTCCTCATAATCAATTATACAATCAGCTCTTAATCAAATTTGGTGGGTTTTTTAATTAAAGCACCAGACTGCATCACTTTATCAACTAGGTTGATGGTCATGAAGATACTAAAATTATACATTACGTCAGTATTATACTTTGTATTGCATGTCCCCTTCTTCCATTTTAAAATATGGTTCCTTCCTTGCCTGCTATTTATAGGGTGGAACAAAGCGGCACATTCCTGTTCTGAAGGAAATTGGGTGTCTGAGACAGGGGCATTTGCACTGCTTCTTGTTCCATCAGGTGCACTTGCCTGCTGTATTGCTGTACCACCCCCCACCCCAACCCCCGGCACTTGTCAATTCGTCCAAATCACATATGTCCAACCACACACATGCACATATGGTTGACGTCCCATGAGAATGCAATATATATGCATGTAGTGTCCTCAACTCTGTGTCATGGTGGCCTCTGACAGCACTGTGCATGAGTGTCCGTGTGTGTGTGCATGTGTGTGTGTGTGTGTGTGTGTGTGTGTGTGTGTGTGTGTGTGTGTGTGTGTGTGTGTGTGTGTGTGTGTGTGTGTGTGTGTGTGTGTGGGCTTTGTGGTAAACTTAGTCAATCCTGCTTGATGTGACACTTCAGCCGCCCACATTTTTTTCTCACGCATGTATTATTCATTTTTTCCTGCCATGTGGAAGAAGGAGTGTGAATTGTATGTCAGGGGGTCTTAATTCATCCTGTTCAGAGTGAAAATTAACTTCTTATCAGTGCTTTTCCATTAAGTGATCACTGCAATTATAGCATAATACTGTAAATAAGAATTTTCAAACAAATAGAAAAGATAAGATAAAAATGAAAATATCACAGACTGTATAAAGATAAGGCATAAATATGACATATTGATGCTTCAACAAGGCTTTCAGAAACATAATACAACAATGTTTTAAACGACGTGAAGTCACATATTGACAAGTAATTACATGCATTGTTTACAACAGAAGACATTAAAGTCTTCTAGATAAAAGGATGAACTGGTAGCTTGGTGTCATGAAAATGGATGAACAGATGGATGCATATGCAGGTAGGCACACAAAAGGACTAGTAAGTACTGAAAGGAAAGGCAAATGGTCAGGCTAACAGGCATAAACTAGTCAAGTCTTGAGGGGTACACAGTAAGAAGGGTGTGATAAAAAATACAACAGAGCAAAATATGCAGAGAACAAAGCTTGTTATACAGTGGGCCTAATCCTGGAGCAAGACAAAATTGGAGCTCAGGTTTTTTATAGGAAGAGAAGTGATCATGACGGTTTATCATGGGAACTTAAAGGCATTGGTTGCACATGGTTGGATTCATTTGGGCCATTAAAGGAAAATAAATAAATAGAAATGTGTTTTGATAATCTAATCACCTTGAACTGTTGATGAAACCTTTCTATCCTGATGGGTGTGGTCTCTTCCAGTGTGACTTCACCAACCCATCCACAAGGTACAAGGAAACTCTGGACAGAGTGCCAACCCATCGCAGGGCACACACACACTCATTCACTCACACAATCCCACACTACGGACAATTTTCCAGAGATGCCAATCAGCCTACCATGCATGTCTTTGGACCAGGGGAGGAAACCAGAGTAACCCCCTCGGAGGAAACCCCCGAGGCACGGAGAACATGCAAACTCCACACACACAAGGTGGAGGCGGGAATTGAACCCCCAACCCTGGAGGTGTGAGGCGAACGTGCTAACCACTATGCCACCGTGCCCCCCTGGGAAAGGACATTTTTATCAAAATAAAATTTTGAATTAGGTCAGTGTTTTTAATGTTACTTTTAATAATATTTTGTTTGTTTTGTTTTGTTTAATATTACTTTTAATAATACTTTGTTTTTTTTATAGCTTTAAACCTACTGCTATTTTCAGAAGTCCCTATAGTCCAGTATTCATTGTATGTTTAATAATAATATCAGTTCGGTTATTTATAAAAAAAAAAAAAAATACGAATAGAAAGCATATTTATAATCTAGATCTTAGTTGGAATCATTTTATCTGGTCCTAAGTTGACAGGGCAAATCAAGCAAATGCCTCTCATTCCTCTTTTTAAACCCTAAAGTCACTAATAGGAAAACAACACTGGTGGTCAAATAATGACAGATTCATTTAAAGGATGAATGTCCCATACGATCGAAGGTTAATTCGACATTTTACTACTTATGTGATGCAAAACAACACAATGAAGAAGAAAACAATTCTGGCTCCAAAATAGTGACTATTACTGTACCTTTTAAGTCAATTGTCCAATGTTTTTTTATCTGTTAATAATTAATACAATGCTAAAATTGTTCGAAACCACAAAGGTAAATCTATTTAAATTAACAACATGAAGTGGTTTAAAAGAAGTGTGTGTCATGAAACTACGGTGGCAGATCAGCCGGATTTTGAGTAACAGGAATAATATGTACACTTGTGACCAAAATGTCACTTGGATAAAGGCAGTCCACGTTTGCTTGACTCAGTGTTTATTCGGTGTGATTGAGCTAGTAAGGAAGAGCCCTCAGTGCTCCTCTTGTGTATTTCATGTTTAGGGCAGTTTTTTTGAGCCAATCAAGAGTTCACGGCTTAAATTTCATAATCCCACTTTTTGCATGTACAGACACGTCCACTGCCCACAAGAACACCCATCTCAAAGAAATTAATCCATTGATCTTTTCCTCCATGTCAGTCATGGCACAATTTAGAATAAGATTTCTGGGATTAGTGCGATACTTGTTTCTCTCAATCAATAATTAAAAAGTGATATTTTAAGTAAAAATTGTATTTTTTCAAATAAGCCAAAATAAGTGACTTTGATCAAGAATATATAAGGTTGTGTTTATTAATATATATATATATATATATATATATATATATATATATATATATATATATATATATATATATATATATATATATATACATATATACGTATATACGTATATATATATATATATATGAATTAAATATGTTTAAGATGATGTGTTTGAATAGTATTCAATTGACCACTAGTTCACTTCTTCTTTTGGGAAGAGAATATACCTCTGAATGTTAGATCAATGGCATCATCCTATTGAATGCACCGGCGCCTTGCACCGGGAGATCGGCCGCACGTCGCTCGGTCGGGCTGAGCCCGGCCACGCCCCGTGGGGTAAGACCCGGCCACCAGGCGCTCGCATGCGAGCCCCAACCCTGGGCCTGGCTCCAGAGTGGTGCCCCGTTTGCACCATACCGGGCGACGTCACGGACCTTGATTTCGAATTCTTCATAAGGGGCTATTTGAACTGCTCTTTGTCTGGCCCGTCACCCAGGACCTGTTTGCCTTGGGAGACCCTACCAGGGGCAGAAAGCCCCAGACAACATAGCTCCTAGGATCATTCAGGCACGCAAACCTCTCCACCACGATAAGGTGGCGGTTCAAGGAGGGGGGGTTTATAACTCATACATAAAATGTCAATTTTTTTCACACTGCCCATATTTTGACAAACCCCAATCAGTCGACGAAGAATAATCTTAGACTTAGTGGAGGTCAGGTCAAGTCATTGTTTTTCTATAAATAATTTATAAATAACATGACTTAAATAAAATGCCATTCAAGTCCCAAGTCCAGACTTGTTTGCAAGAGCTTAACATTAAAAACCAGGTAAAGTCAGCGTAATGCAGGATTCCATGGATTTATACAGGAAGTTGAAAGGTGCTAAATTATGACTATAAAAACTAAAACACTGAGTTTAAAGTGACTTGACATTTTCACAAAGCGTACATGTATATCAGTTCAATCTGAATATGCCTTAAAGTGTGGAACTTCAAATGCTGAAACTTTTCTTTACTTCTGATATTCTGCATGTTGTTGCTTGCAACATTATCTTTGAATGTGAATCTTTGAAGGTCAGATCAGCTGTCTAACTGGATGACCGGAGACCTTGGAAATGAAAAGCAATGCAGATTTGAACGTTAATTGTAAAATAATTGGTTTATAATTTTATTCTTTAAGCCATTGACCTGTCCATTCAATCAATGAATCAGCTCCAATTGAAGTCACAATTCCTTGATATCAAATACAATTTTAGCATATTTGTGACTCATGTCCAAATCCAGGGGGGCACGGAGGCTTGGTGGTTAGCACGTTTGCCTCACACCTCCAGGGTTGGGGGGTTCGATTCCCACCTCTGCCTTGTGTGTGTGGAGTTTGTGTGTTCTCCCCGTGCCTCGGGGGTTTCCTCCGGGTACTCCGGTTTCCTCCCCGGTCCAAAGACATGCATGGTAGGTTGATTGGCATCTCTGGAAAATTGCCCGTAGTGTGTGAGTGTGTGAGAGTGTGTCAATCCATGGCTTGATGTAAATTTCTTTGACCTTGCTCTTTTATAATGAGAAAAATTGGATTTGAATTTGGACTAAGCTTGTAGTGTTGATTAAACACAAAGGCCTGTAAAACTAACAGACTTCTTAATTAATTAAAGAATAATCTCAACAGACAAATAGGAGATAAGACAGCATGTCATTGATTCCAGACAGAAGATGTGTTATAGCAGCATAGAAACAATACTAATACCTCAAGACAGCAGAAGTAAAAAGAAATAAGTGCGAAATATTTAAGATAAAGATATAATGAATATAAAGAAATAGCGCTGTACGGCTGTGTTTGTCTGTAGACTCCTGTAAGCATCATCCTGGCTCATTCATTATATTTGACAGCAACAGGATAATATTGTTAGTATAACCTTTTCACACAATCCACACTGAAGCTATCAGTAATACGCAACACAAACAATTACACAGCATTTTTCTTATATTTCTCCACATTCAGTTCATGTTGTTCTTCACATCGAGTCAGCAGAGAAAGGAAAAATACAGTATATGCGAAAATAATATTGTTATAATGACAATAACAGAGCACTTTTTAATCTACACTGGACTTGAAAAACATGAAAAACTGATATTAAAATATTTGCATTTCTAGCATTTGCTCTGAATCACCATAATATCAGAAGACTTGAAACACTGTTTTAATAAAGTCAGGAAGTCAGGGCAGCTAGTAAATAGATATAATACACAGATTGTAATGCAACAAAAAAAAAAGCAATCGACTTCACCATTTAAGATGTTTAAATTAAAGACTATTTTTGAACACTAGGGCAATTCTTGCTGTTTACACTGTTTTTGTAAGGTTTGGGGAATTTCATTGCAGGATTATGTGGACACTTATGTACTTCATTGTTGATCTTGAGCTATAATGAACAAAAAAGTAATTTGACAGGCAAAGAGTAGTTTAAAAGGGACACACTTTAAGATTTAAGCTTTCTTTACCATTTATATTTGGAGAGACTGAGGAATTTAGTACATTTAATAAGAATATATTCAATTCACTAGAATTTATTATTTAATATTTTACAGAAATACACGTTTAGCATTAGTGTTTATTGCAGGTTCATAGTTGTATTAAATTTACAGCTAAATAATTCCAATACATAAAGCAATATCCAAGTCAGGATAAAGGCCGTAGTCAGGAAATGTGTGATCATGGTAATCAGGACAAAAGACAAAAACATAAACTAAAGAAGAGAACAAGAATTGTTGTGTAATTGAGTCCAGGTTTGTTTAGTTAGCAGAATGGTGGAGTTTGTGATTGTGTTTGAATGTTGTGGTCTTCGGTGGCCATGTTTGTAAGCCATAGCTACACAGATTGCAACCTCACACTTGTTCACTTCTCCTGTCATGTCATCGACAAGTCAGAAGAGCTGGCAATTGAAAGAAACAGGGAAGGCTGATGGCTACAACACACTGGAACATGGTTGAAAAAGACGGAAAGCTAGCATCATGATAGGTACATACATAATAGAAAAGCAGGATACAAAATACAATCAAGCAGCACGATCAGACGATGTTCCAAAAAACCCCAATAGTTCAGTATGTTGTAATGACATTTTGAAAAAATACACATGACAAATGTATATTGACATGTGACACCTGCAACAGATATCACATCTAAATTTTACTGCGGTTTCCTTTAAAGGGGGGAACTGATGTCACCAGCACCTTTTAGCTTCTGTATGGATCAGGAAAGGGCAAACTAAAAGCAATTATTATGCAGTGTCACTCCCACTGTAGAATGTTTATTAAAATTAAAAGCTCTGATTAAAATTTGATTCGCTATTTGAGAGACGTCTACTCTGATAGTTAATACTCTGTTGGAGATGCTGGTACAGCATGCTCTCCAAAGGACTGCTCACATATTCAACACGCTTCTCCCACTCAAATATTAATTTCAGAAATTTTCACATATAAATCTTTCATTATCTCTATATTTCCTGTGTTTGCAGGCATTACAGGCTTAGGTGGTCACCCACAGTGAGATTAGATTTCAGCAGTGATTATTATTATTATTATTATTATTATTATTATTATTATTATTATTATTATTATTATTATTATTATTATTATTATTATTATTATTATTATTATCGTTATTAATAATAACGATAATGATAATAATAATAATAGTGACAATAATAATAATTATTATTATTGTCACTATTATTATTATTATTATTATTATTATTATTATTATTATTATTATTATTATTATTATTATTATTATTATTATTATTATTATATTAAGAAATATGTTTCATTTTTATAGCCCATTTTTTCACAACCAAAATCACTTACAGATGCAAAAAAAGAGAGAGAAAAAACAAAATAATGACAAACAAAGAAAAGAAAAATCAAACAGACAGAGAGACTCCTTCAAACGTTGCTCTGGTTTAATTTCAGCAGCGTAGATGCTTATAGTCCCACATAAGCCTATGCCAAAGAGATCAGAAGATTCACGCAGTCCAGAGCATGTGGGTGGACATGCATCAATCACAGGGAAATCCGCTGTTTAAAGCTTGAGTCTGGAGCTCCATCACAACTGACACAATAAGGGCAAGTTTCATTAATGACCAGTTGCATTAAAACAATACATGAGAAAACACAACAAACATTCAACTGTGAAAAATAGGGGGAAAAAGAAGAAATAATAAAAGAACATAATACTTGTAGCAGCAGGCAAAATGTATTGTAAGAAAAACATTATTATCAGTAGTAGTAGTAGTAGTAACAGTAGTATATAGTAATAATGTATTATATAGAAATTGATTGTAATGAACCTTCTAATTGTCTTCTTTATTCTGGACTATTTCAGTTTTATCTTCCATTAAGTTTAGCAGAGACTGTTCACTGAGAAGCTCTCTTGGTAAAAGTGATTAGATAGTGAGGGTGATAAATATAAGTTAGGTACCACACTGCAGGAGGCAAAGATGGATTGTAGACCATGTCAGTCATGTTTGTAGGCCATGGTGTTCTCTGGGAAATTGCGTCTGATGCTGACGGAATTGATGTGACAAGCATCAGCACTGTCTTAATAGGGTAAGTATACAAACTGAAAGGTAGCAGCATGATAGGTACAAACAAGATATGAATGTAGAATAAAAAAATTTTAAATGAAAAATAAATGATCAGTAAACATAAAAGAAGCTATAGTGCAGTATCGAAGTAATAAACTCGCTGGCTTATTATGGAATACATTTAAATGAATGCAAGTGCAATGGGTAGCGGCATTTTGTTTATGTTTTTGTTTCACGTCCACCTCCTCAAGAGAGTCAATTGGGCAGACCAGGACACAGCTACCAAGCAGACAAGGTCAATAAATAAACAAATAAATAAACAAATAAATAAATAATACATGGCTGAAGCCATAGAATTGTAAAATGTACACTGCAGATCCCAAATGATCTCTTTCTCCTAGTCAACATTGGCCTTTTCTGTATGTGGCATCATACATATTTTTTTTGATAGTTTATTGTTAAGAACTATACTCAGGTATTTATAATTGGGTAACATTCCTTGGGTGATGACAGGAGAGGAGGAAAGGTTATGATTTGACCTCAAAAAGTTTTCACATTCATCTGTTCAGCAAGTTATATCTGCACTCTTGACTTAGAGAAAATGATCCATAACAGTCCCAACTGAGTATATATGCTACACACCAACCTCTTGGACATCCCTAATGCTTCAGGATTCTGGAAATGATGAAGCCATCCTCTGTAGTTCTCATCATTTAGTCACATGGCAGTGAGATCTGATTGGTGTTGAAGTTTGATTCTTTGAGGTCAAAGAATATCGCCCTCATAGTCTCCAAATGAAAAAGAGTTCTGTGCAGCAGGTAGATCTGCATCATCTATCGCAGTGTGTTGCTGGTATGTAAACTGCAACGGGTTAATTGATGGGCTGTTTAGAGGACTGGGTTTGTGTGAATTTTTCATTGTCATCATCAAGTGTGACGCTAATTTCGATGGTCTGTAGTCATTGCGGTCTTTTGAGTGTGCAGTGTTTAGAGCACCTTCCACAATTTTACTCCTGGCTCACGTTAAAAATGTCTTGCACATATCTGTTCTGCACATGCCTTAAGCACCATGTAGCTGATGTCATCTGGTCCGGTGGCTTTTCTCACACTGATTCTCTTCAGTTCCCTATTCAACTGACAGGGTGTGATGGACATCATAAAGAAAAGTGATTCAATTTCAGGAGGATAGTGAGTGGGAGGGGCAGAGAGAAGAGCCAACACATACAGAAAACAAGATCACCTTGTTGCCCCTAACCACACCCCCTCATCCTGCTTGTCAATGGATTTGTCTGTGATATTAATAATTTCCTTCCATACTTCAGCAACATTCTTATTTTGTTCTCTGTCCTCTGCCTGTATTCATCCCAGGCTCTCTGATTTTCCTCTTCTGTATTCATTGGTGTTCCTTTTCTTTCAAAGGTTCTCATTTTGCAATTCAAGAGAGTCGCCAGTTCAGAGTTGACTTAGGGTTTGTTGTTGGCTCATACAGAATTTAACAATGCTGTGTAAGACTGTTACAAAGCCTTCTTGTGTATCTTACAGAGTGTTGCTTAGTCAGTTGTCTCAACCTTGCACTACCTTCAGCTGAGGACCTCCATACTATCTTTGGGTTACCAGTTGATGCTGTGAAACAGAGAACTGTACAGTGGCTGGAGATAGAGGTAGTAATTTAACATTTATAAAATACAAGCCTAGTCATTGTAGCACAGGGAAACACAGTTAAAGTTATAATAATAAGGAAGACTGCCTGCGGTTGCTGGGTCAGTATTTGGCCCATGCCTGTTGCTAGCTTTTCATCTGTGTGTTATAATGTGGTATAAGTCCTTTATTAGAACCAAAGTAAAAAATGATGGTGCTGAAACCATGTATTCTTGTTCTTATTTTTATTCTTATTACTGTTATTGTTGTTGTTATATTTTAATCTTGATATGAGCCTTATCAAGATATTGAGCCTAAGTATAGGTAACTTAAAAAATATATGGGGTGGGACAAAATAAGAGGAGATTCACATGTTGATAAGATGGCTTAATGGTCAACTTGACTAATATTATAAAATAAAAGTTGACTATTACAGACCATTCGACTATGGATATCTGATGACTCACAACATGATTCTGCAATAACTTTCCATGTTAAAAGGTTTTTTAAGCTGAAGTCGATCTAAACCAACTAACTATAGACTGATGATTGTAATGGTATAGTATTGGTGATGTTAAACTGGTATACTGGTGATGTTAAATTGGTTAGAGCTGCTCTCAACCCTCGGGCCAAATTCAGCACTTCCGGTAGATCTGTTTTAGCACCATCTATCGGGCCCTTAGAAATTACTGCTATATTGTTTTTTTCTTTTTTCTCATCCTTCTCACTCCTACTGTGTGTGTTGTCTATTCTGGGCAGATACAGCTCAGTAATAAAATGTGTGGGCAGGAGCAGGTCTTAAAGAGAAAGAGATAGGATTAGGTGTGCCTGAACATTGCTATGTACATTCAGGCACAGAGCGATCTTTAGCATCAATACACATGCTTAACATTTAACCAGGACACACACTCTCTTCTTCCATGATATGTTATTATACCTTTGTGGGTATTTCAATCTACTAGTGTTTTACTGTAGATAATTGATTAATTGATGCTTTCTACACCAAATCCTAACCTAAATCGCAATAACAACACCAAATATCCGGCTCTTTTATACATATAAAAACATGCCCGCAGAATGCTCTTCTTTCTTAGTCGTACTTGACCACATATAACACACATTTGTACAGACACTCAGAATGTTCCAGGGGCAACTGAATTTTTATTTATACCTTTCTGGATATGTCCAGTATCCAGTGCATGAGTGTCAGCCAGAGGGATAGAGTGCACAAGTAGAGAGCAGAAATAAGAGACGTATGAATGTAATTTGAGGCCAGAGGTTCACTGTGGCCTGAGAGCTGACGTTGTTTATTGGTTTGGCTCTCAGCCCTTGACGCGTTAAGCACAGAGTGTGATGAGGCTATGGTGATTAGCGGAACTGGCTACAGTGTGTGGGACATCGGTGGAACACCAGTGGGCTC
Source organism: Tachysurus fulvidraco (assembly GCF_022655615.1). NCBI lineage: Eukaryota > Metazoa > Chordata > Actinopteri > Siluriformes > Bagridae > Tachysurus > Tachysurus fulvidraco. The sequence goes on along the minus strand of NC_062518.1, from coordinate 27,109,198 downwards.
GGCTGTTATCGACAAACCATGCCGTTCCTGCTTATAAGGAACAGGGACTTAGTACATCCACCCACACACTTTCATACACGCTGACACAGACAGAAGACTCAACTCTTCTGTGGTCTTAATGACCAGACTTATTATAGGTGTCTTTATTTTGCCTGCGTCATCATTTGCGAATGCAAACAAATGTTAAAGGTTAGAGTATATTGGAGGTGTTGTCTGCTCAAACATCTGGATTTTTCAACATGTTTTAGCCTAATGTAGAAAAATTTCTTCAGCAATTTACATTTCTGCACCATACACAGTTTTGTTACTGGAATACCTTTGGGAGGGAAACACAACTTTTATGATTACTCATGTTCAAGGTTTATAAGAAAATATTCAGAGAGAGTAATATTTTTTTTACTTCTTCTTCTTCCCGAAAACACGTAATTATATTATTTTTGTGTATTTTATTGGTTTTTTTTTTTTCCACTATCATTGTTGTTGTTCAGATTTTAGTGGGCTGACGTGTGTTACCTTTTTTGATTTCTCCAAGGGGAGTGCCTGTCTCACATGTGTCTGACAGTTTGTACAGCTAAATGGTGCGTGAAGCTGTAAAAAAGAATGTCCGCTTTCTCTGGATTTGCCACAAAGGACAGTCTCACAACGAACTCACAACGGAATCCAATGCCCGCAGGATTCCTCCATTCCCTCAGATTTCTCATGTCAACTTTAAGGACAAAAAAGGAAGAAATCATTAAACTGGCTAGTCATCCAGAGGGTCAAATGGGGCCATGGTGAGTTTCATTTATCGGTGTCAAATAAGCACACATCTTGTTTGAATTTGTCAGGTCTGCACAACCCTTGAATACCCCCTGCTACAAGCTTGCAATTCAGCTGAAATATTTCTTGTCAATTATTTTCCTCTCCGACTGTGTGTGGTATTTTAATTTTAAGAAGAAGAATTTTATACACATATATAGTGCTGCCACATTTGCCCACATTAAGGCCCGTATGGATTCCTACATTGTAACGAATTTTATAAATGTATATAATGCATATATTTCAACCATTGCGTCTTCATTTTTCTTGTAATATTTAACATCTTCTTTGTGATTGGATACAGCTGTCCCTTCCTGTTCTTATTCCTATTTAATATTCTTGATTTCCTGCTAGTTTTGAAGTCTTGCCTTTCTCCAAAATGTGGTCCAGGACCCCCAGTGGTCCATGAAGCAAAGCTAGAGCTTTGTGATATTTTTGTTATGTATTCATATTTAAACATTTATAGTTATTAATCTGTTGGGTTTAAAAGAAATTTCACAAATACAAAAATTCAGAAAACAACATAGCAACAGCAGTTTCGCATTAATGTGAACTGCCATTGAAAAGATCAGGAAGAAACAAATGCCCTAGCATTCCAAAAAAAAATAAAAAATAAAAAATACAACAACAAACCATTGTGAAGAGAGTGTCTCATATCCAACCAAATAACCCAGTAGCACTGGTAACTTGAAAACAACCACTTCCAGTACCATTAGATTAAGAGTTCCAGTACCATACATTGGTATCAAGTTCAAAATATGTCTTCAGCTTTTAAAGATTTCTTTTCTTAGATTACTGCTTAGATAAAGTCCTACTATGACAGTTCATCCTACTGGGACTTCTATAGACATGCCAGACAATGGCATGGCTATTTGTCTGCACTTAGGGGGCTGACATTTTGTGCAGTGCCAGACAGTGTTGTCCGGACCACAGTAATGGCAGCTCTGTGGTTGTGGGATTTGGACTCACAATCTTCTGAGTAGTAGATCAACATCTTGCTCAATAAGCTAATTAAACGGTATAGTTTCCGTACCCCTAAATGTTACAACTTTGTTACTAATCCTTATGTAGTCAATCCCGTCATTTAGCAGTATGATATGTTAAATATGGTGCCACTAAGGAAGGCTACCTACATTAATGCTCACAAACCGCATTACAAATTTTGCAATAAGTTAGCCCATGGACATACAAGATCCAAGTGACTTTACTCACCATAGCTGTTGCTCAAGTTTTTCACTGAAGCATGAGCCACACATTTTGTCCTAGTAACATTTTCTTGAAAATTCAGAGATCAGAACAGTATCGCTGATATTATTTTAACTATTTTAAACATGAATATTAATTGTAATGCCAGCTAAAGCGAAAATACTTCAAACTTTGACTTGCGATAAGATAATAATCGATGATAATGATAAAACAACATTGTGGCTGAGGACTGTGGCAAGGTAATTACTAGGGTTTTTTATTATTGTTGTGTTAACGACTAGTAAGTGAGCTTGTATTTGGTTTAATAAGGACATCCCATTTTTCAAATCTAATTTACTTCACACCCATTTGATCCCACAATTTGATCTTCTTAACTGCTAAAAGAATGATTGCTTATCTCTTCTAATTTGGCATTCTTCGACAAATTATGGGATTTAGTCATCATCAGTGGAAGCTTTTTGAAGCTATTTGGTCATTTAAGGGGTTAGTAAGCTGTTAATGTTGTTAGTCACTGTGTAAAAAATACCATTGTAAATCAGAGTTATAAGACGATACAAAAAATATGGAGTTTGTCACTGGCATCAACCAAACTGTTATGATACTAAAAAAATATATTTAGGCAATTTTAGCAAATCTCTTTAAAGTAAATTAAAGTGAATTAATGAAATTATCTGCAGCACATACATTACATTACAACAATGTGTATTCAATGTGTATTACATAATATGAATAAATAAATAAATAAATAAATAGATAAATAAATAAATAAATAAATAAATAAATAAATAAATAAATAAATAAATAAATAAATGGGGGGGGGGTGGCTTAGTGGTTAGCACGTTCGCCTCACACCTCCAGGGTTGGGAGTTCGATTCCCGCCTCCGCCTTGTGTGTGTGGAGTTTGCATGTTCTCCCCGTGCCTTGGGGGTTTCCTCCGGGTACTCCAGTTTCCTCCCTCGGTCCAAAGACATGCATGGTAGGTTGATTGGCATCTCTGGGAAATTGTCTGTAGTGTGTGTGAGTGTATGAGAGTGTGTGTGTGCCCTGCGATTGGTTGGCACTCCGTCCAGGGTGTATCCTGCCTTGATGCCCGATGACGCCTGAGATGTTTGGATAAGCAGTAGTGAATGAATGAATAAATAAATAAATAAATACCACTTATAAAGCTACAATTGCTACAATTGAATGTAATTGAGTGATGCTTTTGCAAAAAAATCTTCTTCCTTGGGCAACTTACCGTTTTAAACATACTTTTTGGGTGTTCTGTGCCCCAGTAGTGATAAAACTCTGGAGGAGAAAAAAAAATAAAGCATCACATGAATGCTCAGCATATAGTAAGCTAATTTCCAGTCTACTGATAACAACTGGATAACCATAGAGCCCAGACATAGCAAAGACCTCAGTGCTGACAACACTTTTTGACCCACCAAGTCACGTCTAACGCACAATTACAGACCATGCTTTACAGATTCCTAGTGATTTATCTATCCTACACAATGACATTAGATTTCTACACACATCGAACCTGCAGCACTGGTGATTATTGTTGACTTCAAGAAAGCTAACTTGTAGAAACATCATGTTATTTTTTTCAACAACTAACCTGCAGTGAATGGGGAGTAAGGATGATGGATCAATGTTAACTTATTATGTTATAATGTTATACACATTTTGGAATGCATAGTTAGACCACGAACAATGTATAAAAAATTCTCACAAGCCATGCAACAAGTGTACTGACAATGCAGACTGTGAGATGTCCTTGATGATTTTACAGTAGCGATTATAGAGCCTATTCTTACATGCTCTGTCTTTTCCCAGTCAGAAGCAATGTGTAGATAGATTTGTTCTGAAAGCTCCAAATGTGCACACAACTGCTTACAATGCAGGGCTACAGACCAGCAACACAGATGAATACAAAGCAGCTTCCTATAACCGGAGGAAAAAAAAACTAAGAAGGAAGCCTAAAGTAAATGTAGGAACAAGATTAAGACCCAGTTTCGACAGGTAGTCTCCAGGTGTTTGTGGCAAAACAAGCAAACTGCTGCAGACTTTAAACCTAAGCCCTCCATGCCTGGGTCATAAACCCCTTTCTGTACTCCTTCTACACCCGTGAATATCTGCAAGACTAAGGGGATGAGTATTGATTAATAGGAGAAAGCAGATCACACCCCCTGATAATGAGAGGAGCAACAGTCAAGAGGGTAAGCAGCTTCAAATGGGGTTCACCTCAAGAAGACCCCTCCTTGTCAACACTTACAAACAGCTTTGTGACATGAGTGTGTCAGTGTGTCTACCATCTATGACACCTCCTGAGGGCTTTTTACAATGGGGCTGAGGAGGGTCATCTCACAGGGAGCATCATCACCTTGTTTGGAGGTTACATGTACCAGGACTGAAAAGTGCTGTCCATGAGTGATGAGTAGTGAAAAACTCCAACTGGACTTCTTGCCCCTGCATCACAGACCTCTACACCCAACAATGGAGAACCAGGTCAAGAGAATTTTCAAATATTTTCACCGCCTTTGACAAAGTCCCTACTCACTGTTCTCATCAGGAAAACAGTACCAGATCCTGTGGACCAGCAAAGAAAGACTCAGAGGTTTTGACCCTCAAGATATTGTACCTTCGGGCTACTGAACGTAAATACTTGAGAGAGTCTGAACATTACGGTGGCCGAGAAGTACAAAACAAAATAACAAATCTGGAAACAAAAAAACAAAAAAACAAATCGGAAAACAAAACAACAAATTTGAAAACAGCACAACAAATTAGAAAACACAACAACAATTCAGAAAACAAAGTAAACATTTGGAAAACAAGTAACAAAATAAGAAAACACAACGACATTTCAGACAAACCAGAAAAAGTAGATATAGTTTGCTAATGGAAGTCTTACTTCTGATTGGACAATACATCTGTCACTCAAATTATACAGTCTGTAGGAAATTGTGTATAACTTTTTTTTTCCTGTGCATGTGTGGTTTTCACATTAAATCTAAGAAAATAACAATTTTCACTGTCAAGCAAGAATGGAAGAACATTCATATGCCGTGATTTTTAATATACTGATAGCATACCATGGCATAAAGATTAGTTTACGATCTCTAAAAGAGATGGAGGTCGTAGAATAGAGGTATGTTTCAAACACAGCTCTATCCCAGATTAAACGATGCAAGGAATGCTAAAAGAGCAGATTTGCTTGGACAAGGAGAGTTGTTCAGTTAATGGACAATGTGGTTAGCACTTCAGCAGAATGCTGTCTTTGTGTTTTGGTGTGTTTTGACATTCTGGTTTCTTTGTTTTATGTTATACCTGCATTTGTGTCTAAATCATCTCCGTGAAGGCACCCGTTTCCTGACAGGACTCAGAGAATATTCAGAGGCACAGACCCAATGGGATAGCCTAGCACCTAACAATTTTTGGAGAGTCTTTTCTGGACTATTCTTTCTTTCCCTTTGTGGACTTTGGGTTTTCTTTTGCTTCCATGGACATCGCTCTGCATGTGCCCCTGTGGGGACTGCCACTGTCCTGCTTCCTGTTTTCCCACACCACCTTAATTCTTGTATGTGGACAACCTGACAGGCCTGAATCTGTCCTTTTTTTAATTATTTTTTATATAGATTTACATTATATATTTTCATGCACCTGTGGGGGAGATCCTCAGTTCAAGCATTTGGCAGAGGATCCCCCCCCCCCCCCCTTTTTGGACTTGGATCTGGACATGATCCATTTTTCTCTCCCTCCCTCCCTTTCTGGACATGGATCTGGACATGATCCATTTTTCTCTCCCTCCCTACCTTTCTGGACATGGACCGCGGCTTGGCTGTGGATGTCACTCGGTGCTTCTGTTGGGCTATGGACATTGCTCTGCCCAACTGCTCGGCTGTGGATGTCGCTCGGCCCTTCTGCTCGGCTGTGGATGTTGCTCGGCCCCTCTGCTCATTTCTTGACATCGCTCGGCCCTTCTGCTCTGCCCTTCTGCTCGACTGTGGACGTCGCTCGGCCCTTCTGATCAGCTGTGGACATCGCTCGGCCCTCCTGCTCTGCCCTTCTGTTTGACTGTGGACATTGCTCTGCCCAACTGCCCGGCTGTGGATGTCGCTCGGCCCTTCTGCTCGGCTGTGAATGTCACTCGGCCCTTCTGCTCAACTGTGGATGTTGCTCTGCCCCTCTGCTCAGTTCTTGACATCGCTCGGCCTTTCTGCTCTGCCCTTCTGCTCGACTGTGGACGTCGCTCGGCCCTTCTGCTCAGCTTTGGACATTGCTCGATCCTTCTGCTCGGCTGTGAACATCGCTCGACTCTACTGATCAGCTGTGGACATCGCTCGTCTCTTCTGCTCGGCTGTGGACATCGCTCTACGCTTCTGATCAGCTGTGGACATCGCTCGTCTCTTCTGCTCGGCTGTGGACATCACTCTACCCTTCTGATAAGCTGTGGACATCGCTCGTCTCTTCTGCTCGGCTGTGGACATCGCTCTACCCTTCTGATCAGCTGTGGGCATTGCTCGGCATCCTCTGGCTATGCTTGAACTTATTACACTTATTCCCTGTCTGAACACCAGGTGGATGTATCTGGCAGGCTTTTTTTTATCTTGTGACATATGTCTTTGTTTTTGTGCTTAAGTGTGTTTGTCCCACACAATCCTTAATCTGCCTCTGAAAACATGTTACTTGTGTCTCACTAATTGTTCCACCTATTTGTACCAGTTGTACCTATTTATACCATGGATGTGCACATGAGGGCCCGTTTTGTCCTCTTTGCAAGTAGAGGTGTTCTCTGCTTTATTCATTTTCAAGAATTTTCACTGTTATTACAGTCATATGGCAGGTGTGTAGAAGGGTGTGAGCCATTGTGGTCCTTCTGTAGCATCCTGCTGACATTTAGAAAGAGCTTGATGTTCTTGCAACATTAATCTCTCCTATTTCCTTTTTCATAAACTACTTAATTATTGTTGATGGTTAGTATGATAGTGGTGTCACCACCAAACATGGCACAATGTGGTTTCTAAATGTTGTGCTCAGTCAAACAGTAGGTAAGTAATTAAGTAATGTCTACAGCAGAGAACTCAGTAGACCAGCTTGGCAGATTTTGGTGTTTAGTGTGACAGAGAGGGGTGATCTATAGTGGATCCTGACTGTCTGAGGCTCTGATGTCTGACTTACTACAGCTCAGACCAGTTGAGTGGAGTTGATGGACGATGTTTTAAGTATGAGGGTGCTGAATACTAAGCTGATGTCCTGATGTCGATGAACAGCATTTTAACTTAAATTAATTTGCTCTAATGGGAATGGCACACGAAATGGCAAAAGATATGGCATATGTTCACATTCCCCCAATGTCTGGAGAGTAATAAATTGTGCCCTCCTAAGTAACTTTAAATAGAACAACTCAGCATCAAATAAAAAGTGGTGCAACAATACAAAAGAAAAACTTTGGTGGTGCAGTGGTGATCCCGGCATTAGGTCACTGACTGAGATTCACATGCATTTAAACTCCCTGAACACCTTACTGGGACCAGCTATATCTACTAATTATTGCAATTATCTAATCGGTCTGCAGTTATTAGAATGAGGGAAAAATGTGATCTCCCTTTTCATAAGAAAAAACATTGAATGTTTGTTCTGCACTTCACTTCAACTGTTTTGAGCTGTGAACAATGCTACAAAGACTCAGGTAACCACTTTGTACAACTGTGGTGAGCAGAAAAGCATCCCAGAATGCAATAAATGGCAATTAAAAAAAGTGAAAAGAGCTACCATCTTTATCATTTTGAAGGGTTTTGTGTACTTTGATGAACTTCTAGTACACTGGGAGCTTTATGCTACTAATGGAGACACCACTGTTGAGGTAATCCTAATAATCCCAATGAAAGACTAAGTGTACTGTAAGTGTGGGATAGACATAGTTTTTGTGACACTCGTTGCACCGAGAACACAGATAGAAGGCATGGAGTTGGGGATCGAGTAAACTGGGTCCTCTTTTCTTGTGTTTTTCACAAGGTGAGTAGAGCTTGATGTTCTTGCATTTCATGTATTTACATTTACAGCATTTAGCAGATGCCCTTATCCAGAGCGACTTACATTTTATCTCATTTTTATATAACTGAGCAATTGAGGGTTAAGGGCCTTGCTCAGGGGCCCAGCAGTGGCAGCTTGGTGTACGTAGGAATTGAACTCACAACCTTCCGATTGGTAGCTTAACACCTTAACCACTAGGCTACCACATCCCCACAGCAGCACAGTATAAACAAGTGCTCCGGCAGAGGTTACGGTGCAGTAGTGCTTGTAGCATTTGCTGGTTGTGGACGTTGTGATGGTGAAGCAGCAAGCCAGTGAGGCAGATGCCAGATGTGTGGCTTGGGCTAAGCAGATCAGGGAGCATCATCCTCTTTACTTCGCTGACTCTGGAACATACATACATATAGATAGATAGATAGATAGATAGATAGATAGATAGATAGATAGATAGATAGATAGATAGATAGAGAGAGAGAGAGAGAGAGAGAGAGAGAGAGAGAGAGAGAGAGAGAGAGAGAAAGCAGAATGTTAGTTTCTACCCAGAATACCATCCCTTATCTCCCCCTACTGAATCTCATTCCCTCCAGGGATCTCCTCCTGGAGGGTGAGGGGTTGGTGGGCACTCCTGATTGGCCCTATTATGTTTTGGTGCACTTTTGGTTGCTCCACCTTACAGCCACACTCAGGTGCACTGGCCTTGTGGCTGAAGTACCTTTGTTGTTATTAGCACCACTGGTTCAGAGAGGAAAGGAGCAGTTTTGTGCAACTTCCATAAAGTGGTGCATGAGCCACTGTCACAGCTCCCACCTAGCAGCTGTCATGCCCAGAGGGTGTAGCTGAGGGACAGGCCACCTGCATTCTCCACCAATGTGACACTCAAGAGGAACACAGATGGAAGTAAACTTGGTGCTTTTATTTGTGGTTTTTTGAATAGGACAAAGTTAACAGTCAGCATAGATGATGCTCTCATCATCTATGGGTGGAGCAGCAAGACAGTGAGGCAGCGAGGCAGACTCCAGGACCATGGCAAAGAAAGGGAACATATGAAAAGTAAGGGAAAATGCAGCATGTTAGTTACTACCTGGAATACCACACCTTACCTCCCCCTATTGCTGTTCCTGGTTCCCTCCAGGAATCTGAGGAAGTGAGGAGTTGGTGGGTGCTCCTGATTGGCGCATGAGTTTTTGGTACACTTTTAGCCGGTTCGACTTGCAGCCACATTCAAATTCGCTGGCCTTGTTGTGCTGTCATTTCAGCACTTCTGGTTCAGGACGTCACAACTTGGAATGGAAATTTTAATGATGCAGTCAGATGAGGATGCTTTTCACAGCTCTTATAACCTCTTATGCTAAGAACACAATTTAAGATTACCTTAGGGTAAGCATCTTATTGCAGATGACAGTGTAGAGACCACACTCAGATGAGACATGGTTCCTGACATCAGCAAAACCATTGTAGTGACAAAAATAGGTCAAAGTATGAGGTAATGGTCAAACTGAAGAAGAAAGTGGGCTGCAAAGGATTTACCACACAGTCTCTCTTCCAAATACACCCCAGAAATATTGATTCACCATATTTCCATATGGTGGTGCTTATTGACTTCTTTGTGTTAGGCTTCTGTTTACATTTTTCCAGCCCAGAAATAGGCTCCACTCCAGCTGAAGAAAAGCTACTCAGCTCTGAGTAAGAATGTATCTGTCTGAAATTCTGTTATTAAAGTCAGTTTCTCCACCTCTTCTGACTGAACAGTCTGTTTGCTGTATTTTAGGATATAAAAAGTGGAGAGAAATGAGAAACAGTTCTATGTTTAGTTTTAGATGAAGGTGCTACCTCTCATCATCTTCCCTCCAAGGACATGCTGATTTGCACATAACTCTCAGTTGTTTCCCCTATTCCCATTTTTTAGCTCATTGCAAGGAAGGATACTTTCAGTGTCTGAACCAGCTGGCATCTGGGATCATTTATTGCATGTTTCTGCTTTGGTATTTTGAAAGGCTTCTATGAATTGTAGCTTTTGTTCCTCTTTCAGTCAAAAAAGTTGCTTTTAGCTGTTGGGAAAATTTGTGATCTTTTTTGTAACATTGACTTTATGTTCATATTTGAATGAATATAATTCTAAAACGTGTTTATCTTCACTATGATGTATAGAAAAGGGAACGATTATGGCAGTGATATTTAATATGGATGATTTATGTATGTAATTATTTAGAGAATGATTGTGCCACTTAAGGGGGGCACGGTGGCTTAGTGGTTAGCATGTTCTCCTCACACCTCCAGGGTTGGGGGTTCGATTCCCACCTCTGCTTTGTGTGTGTGTGGAGTTTGCATGTTCTCCCCGTGCCTCGGGGGTTTCCTCCGGGTACTCCGGTTTCCGCCCCCGGTCCAAAGACATGCATGGTAGGTTGATTGGCATCTCTGGAAAATGTTCCATAGTGTGTAAGTGTCTGAGTGAATGAGAGTGTTTGTGTGCCCTGTGATGGGTTGGCACTCCGTCTAGGGTGTATCCTGCCTTGATGCCCGATGACGCCTGAGATAGGCACAGGCTCCCCGTGACCCAAGAATAAGTGGTAGAAAATGAATGGAGGAATGAATTGTGCCACTAATTTGATATCCTTTGTCATGTTTTAGAAACCAAAATATTATAGGCAGCACATATAGTGAGCACCTGTGAGGAAACACCATCTTTGACTAATATAATTTACTAAAGAATAGGGAAGAAGTGTTTTTTTTTGTTTGTTTGCTTGTTTGTTTTTTAGATTAGAGTCAATATTATAGTCTATTGTTATTGTTAAACTACTATGTACAACAGATAGTTGTTGTACCGATTGCACCTTGTGTAATATTGACATTTATTTTCATATTGGCCTTATAATGTTAAAACCAGCAAGAAACAAAATTTCCACGTTACCTGTGCCTCTTTTCATTCATCATAAATGTGTGTGGCATTTCACTGTCTCAAACTCTCTTAAGATTTCATTTTGCTTGAAGGAGAAGTGTGAACAAGATAAACAAGTTCACCATCAGGAAAAAAATGAGCTCACAGTGTGGCTTGACGAGCCATTGCTAGGCAACATTGCTTTGCAGCCATCTGTTGTGTGTGCAGCCATTGTTGCTCCCGGGAGCGTGCTTGGGGAATTCCTCTAAAGTAAGATTCAGTCAGTAAATGGAGAGATTTACAAGTCAGACATGAAAAATCTCTAACACTTCTAGAGGAAAACATCTTTCTTTCTCTCTCTCTCTGCTGGGAGCATCACAGAGTTTCCAGGATGGAGAATTTCATACGTGTTTTGGGTTTTCGTTACAGATCTCATGTGTGTTGCGGGGTTTTTTTGTGTTGTTGGTTGTTGGTGTATGTGCCTTTCTCATCTCAGGATTCTAAAACCATTATGGGTTTAAAGGGCATATAACAGATGACCTGTTGTATTCTAATACACTGTTTAAGAATTTGACCAAAAAAAAGGATAACATTTAAACATTGTAGACAAATGTCCTTTTTTTATGATGTTCAGACCATTATGAACTGGGGAAAGGTATACTTGATTGAATATGCCATGGGATTTTGTTTGTTTAATCAGTTCTCACTAATCAACTGGAAAGCCAACTGGAGCTTCTGTCCTTCCAACTATGTGCAGTATGCTATTCCTCCCACTGAGACTGCTGTAGCTTCACCTGTCCTGGGACCACATGATATGTCGACAATTCTCCCCAAGTACCGATTCTTGACAGAGGTTTTTAGCAAAACACAGACCACCAAACCACTCATATGATTGTAGCATAGACATGTTACCTGCTATCTCCATTCTGTAATTTACATTCTGTCAGAGAGCGAAGCCACAGAGCGAAACATAAATGGCTCCCGTTGGCATAATCCATACCTCTTCTTACCCCCTGGAAATGCCACTTGACCACTTCTTGTACATGGTCATCCCTTCCAGCCACAGCAAGGCACTTTAGATCTTCTAGGCTCTTTTAAATAATGTCATTTTTAGGTACATTCTGACTCCCTTGGTCTTTGAATACTTTGCCAACATTTTCATTTCTTTTAAATCTTCTCTTTCACTCAGTTTGTTTTGACCACTAATACCAAAAACATTCACCTCAGCCCCAGTGTTTATCCTGCCAGACTTCTCTGTGTAATTCACTGTGATGAACAAGAACGAAAACTTCATATTTGTGTCTTTTTTCTTTCTGCCTGTCTTCCTCCAAATGCAGATATAATGTTGAGAATTGTGAGTTGCTAGCAGTTAGTCTGTCACTGGAGGAATGGGGACAGACAAACACCTATTCATTGTGGATCAACCATTGATTCATGGTGTGGACTGATTGTGTTGTACCAGTCATACACTAGATCTGGTGAATTGATGCTTACATTAGCCAACCATGGACACAGACTACCGGGCCTCTTTATTATCTTTGACTCCTTGTGCACCCATGGGAAAGCCTCTCACCATCTACCTGCAGGTTTGCTTGGACTGCCTCCCTCTCTTGATAACACCACTATCCTCACCATTTTTCAACATTTATGCAAGGCAGTGCAATTCATAACTGTCCCTATCCTTCCCACAGCCCATGGAACCCCAATCAAACATGTCTTCTGCCTGGAGGAAATCAACCTGCACCTTTTCTCTGACCAGGGACCCCAGATTATCTCTCAGCTATGGAAATGTGTCTGTACATTTGTCTTCTGGTTCTCACCCCAGACTAATGGGCTGGCGGACCATGCTAAACCAAGATCTAGAAGCCAATAACAAATGATCCCTCCACTTGTATGGCTCTCTTTTAATGCTTTTTAGATTATCTGCCTGCCCCATTTCCTGTCATAGAGAACAACACTGTGGTTTTACCAGCTGCAAGATTTGAAGAGAGTCCCGCTCAGCCCTGCTCCCCTCAGTTGACCACAACCACACCTTGCTACCCACCATCAAACTCCTGCACCCAATTAACAACCAGGTCAGAAGGTTTAGATTCCCTCTAATGATATCCATTTGAGACCTATACTAAACATATCTCTCCTTGCTACCTGAGACCATTGAGAGCATCATCAACCCATCCACTGTAAAGCTTAAATTACCTAGGTCCATGAGAAGCCACCCTTCACCACAGCTTAAACCAGGCCATGTCAGCTTTCAGCCATTGCTTCACCGTACTTGGTGCTTGTGGTTAGAGTACCACTAACCCACTATCAATCCCTGGCCTTGACAGTAAAGCATAAGTCAAACATGCATGCCTTTCACTCCCCACCAAACCTACAGGCCATCAAACAGCCAAGCACCCATTATATTATATGCATATTATATAAAGTAGATAATATTTGGGACATTGAACTTATAAGTGTCCTTGTGTAAAGGCAGCATTTATGTATCAAGTTCTATGGAGGATAATTAATAAACACAAATTTTCACCTTTCATTTTCAGTTTCTTATACCTATTGGCATATGAGAAAGTTATCTTTCCTTTGAGACTAAGATGGAAATGAAATTTGTAAGGTTATGAGGGATTGATTTGATTTCCCACAAGTTTAGTTCCGCTGACAAAAACAAAAGTCATTTCTATAAATATATTCATTCTTTCCAAAATGCTATGACATTTTCAACATTGCCCATTGTAGTAAATTTTTGTAAATAATGTTTAGAATACACTGATGAGAAGTCAGAAGCCTCTTACCAGTAAGAGCCTTTGTCAATAGACTGAGAGCTTTCTCATTTAGACAGGACTAATATCTTTGTTTATGTCCTTTTGCTTTCACTGCGCTGCTGGAAGTTCTTTTGATTCCATGGCTTGCTGCATCACTGTGCAATTTGCTATAGACCCAGGAGGAGAAAGAAAAGGAAAGCATGCCTTTGGAATTTTGCTATGGCTGTGATTAGTATTCGGGAAAAGGGTCCCATCTGCTGAAGTGAGGTGACTAGCTAAAGGGGGGGAATTCCCCCAGGGGTGCTGGGATTAACCACGAACACCAGTGACACGGGGAGCCTGTTAATAAGGGAGCACACTTCTCACAAGACCACTGAAGTGACAGTCTGAACATGCACACACACACACACACACACACACACACACACACACACACACACACACACACACACACACACACACACACACACACACACACACACACACACATGCCCGCCCCACCCAACCCCCAAGCTCTGTCTCACGTCTATATTGGATTTATACATGGGCCTCATCTGCTGCAGAACTCACAACAAAGAATAGCATCCAAATATTAACGGGGAAACCCCCACCATGCCCCCTGATAGTGCCCTATGAGGCTATAATATATTAGGTGGGGCCACATAGCAGATTGTGTTAGGTTTAAATTGGGGGGTCTCAGGTGCGGACATGGCTCTCTTATTTAATTAATGTTGGGGAGGAATTACCAAGTCATTGATACTCAAATGTTCTGGTCGTTAAACATTAAAAATATTGTTCTGTTTGTGCTATATTTACAGATTACTGTACCGTTTCAAACTGCTTGTCCAATTTAGAACACATCCTATGTTATGTGTCATTTCTAAACATCGTTTGACTACAGTATGTACTGAAAAACAACATAGGCAGTACACCATTTTTTGTATGGTGCTGACATCAAACTCACTGTTCCTCATTAGTGTATGCCTCATCTGCAATGCATAGGTAATCTGCCACATGTGAGTCTAAATTAGTATAGATTGTATTCCCTAAAGACTGCATAATTAACATGAATATAGAATGTCCTCAATTATATTGACAGCTCACATAAGGTCTGGTAAGAGATTCTTTAGTTGGGATGTTTATGGTGGTCTTAAGTTAAAAAAAATGATTTAAAAAATGTTAATAACAGATACAGTAAGATGCCACAGGTTTTAGCTAAGACATAACCTGAGTCACTTCCAAATCATTTTAGTCAGCTTGCTGGTAAATGATAAATATGACCAGAATGCTGAATTTCAGCCCAGCTCTTGAACTGAAATGGAATTAACCCTGGTGCTACTTCCTGATGTCTCATCTGCAGCCTGCCGCATGGCATGCTTAAAAATAGAACTTTGCTGACAAAGGTTGTTGCTCATGAACAAGCAATCAATACATTTGCTACTGCATTCAACAGGGGCATTTGTCTTAACAGGGCAAGATGTTTAACCCTGTTGGCATAGCTTAAACTAGTTGCAGTCTAGTCCTTCAGTTTACTATTAACAGCCTATTAATTTGTGACTGGAAAAATCACAGACATAATGTTTGTGAATCAAGGGGCTATTACTTTCCCCAAGCATTTTTTTTCCAAAGAAAATGGCACATTTTGCATTTCCACCTTTTATTCTATAAGGAAACGGTATGACAGTTGACATTTATAAGTTCAACTGGCAGCTCATAAATCAGATCTTGTATTGAACGAGTATGTGCCCTGGCTGATTGAATTATCTTTTAAAATTAGAAATGTCTG
This sequence comes from Tachysurus fulvidraco, assembly GCF_022655615.1. NCBI lineage: Eukaryota > Metazoa > Chordata > Actinopteri > Siluriformes > Bagridae > Tachysurus > Tachysurus fulvidraco. Next base: position 27,093,753 of record NC_062518.1, on the reverse strand, counting down.
TAATGTGGGTGTGAAAGCATTAAATATTATTCCTAATAGGCTTCAAGTTGTTTAGATGTTCATGATGCATATGTTAAATCAATTGAATTTAATTTGAAGTTATTGTGTTAATAAACAGGAAACTGTGGCATTATACTCATGTTTAACAAAAAAGGACTTGGGGAAAAATGTATTTCCTAGTACAGTTTGACCAAAACTCACATATTTGCTCACATCAAATACAGGGACATTTACTTACCCTCCTTCAAGAAGACTGACGTCCAGACCTTGTTAGTTTTGAAAGGTTTTGTTGTCTATGGTTTTACCTCCCATGTTGTCGATAGACAATCTCCAATTGTTAAATTCAATAAAGAGACATTGACGTCCAGTTAACTTGAATGTTCTCTACTATGCAAAAGAAATCATGCATTTCAAGACCAAAACATCAGTGATTACACTACGGGAAGAACATTAAGGATGGTTCCTGGTCATGCAATTACAGGCCATCGTAGTTATGATATAAATATGTCATTACTTTTAAAACATACAATATAAATGTCGATTTTGTAAACTACTAGCCAAATCAGTCTGCTGGTTACAGTTAGGTTATAGTTAGCTAAGCAAGCTACAAATAACATGAAATGGGTTCAGTATACAGTGTGTGTGTGTGTGTGTGTGTGTGTGTGTGTGTGTGTGTGTGTGTGTGTGTGTGTGTGTGTGTGTGTGTGTGTGTGTGTTTGAGTTCAATCTTTGAAAAAGATTTACATTCTGTGGGAGATACATATTTTTCATTGGTCTGTGGATGATTTGCATGTCTCGTCCATGATTAAACTCAGACAGTCAGAAAGCTTTGACAGTAAAAATGACTCCTGAGTTCACAGCAGGTTTCTTCCCAATAATTGCATCACCTGGCGTCCCCTGTTCTGGCACCAATGCATGGAGAAGGTTTTTAAATGAATGTTCTGCCTAAGGTTGTCAACCCAACACACACATACCAGCATACTAAATAGCATGTCCAAAGTAGACATATTATTTTAACATAGTGTTTAGCTTACAACTGTGAGCTTTATAATACAACCTTAAAATCTCAATTTTTCAAAACAGGCACTACAATGAGCTAGTACTGGTATTACACTCCAATAGGTGTCAACAATAACAATTTAGATTAAAGTAGAATTTAGAGTATGTTTTTATTCTAGCGGTTCTTAAACTTTAGAGCTCTTATACAGTAACTGGTGTCCATGCAGTCAGGCACCTCAAAGTGCTGTAAGAAATATAAGCTGTATCAGCTTTAAAATAAAAAAACATGAAATGGAAAAATGACAGCATTTTCCTTTCAAAGATGAACCCCAAGAAAGTCTTCAAACAAGATCAAACAAGGCCATGCAAATGTTGATTATTGAATCCCTGATATTTCATGCGAAAGAGCTCCTTTGCCAATGGGTATAAGAGCTAATCACTGACAATCAGTAAACATCATTGAGGGATTAAGTGGAAATTAGCACGGAGCTATTTTGCCATAAAGCTCTGACACTTAACACATCTTACTGCACAGTAATCCTACTCTTATGTATGGTAGATGCTATTGTAGTGAAATCTATTATGTAAAGCTGGAGATAAGTATAAAATACTTTAGGGCTCAAATGACAAAACAATTTACAGAACATGTAGAGACATGTCTCACTATCGTCTCTTGTGGAGTTTTTGCAAGTGACGTCTTTAATTCACCTCGAAAACATCCAAAAATATCTGTCTTTGTATATATTATTTGTTGCACTTTTTCTATTATTCTTTACATTTTTATTTACCACTTTGATATAAATCTTGAAGGTCTTTTACTCTTATCTACCCATGAAATCTTTTACTCTTATCTACATATGAATGTTTGCTATACTGACCAGCTCTGGTTTAACTGATTTTAAAGCATGAAATGTAAAATTATCACCTAATTCTGTGAATATTACCACAAAATGTAAAATCCTTTTTGTCATTTATGGTCAACAGACCTCATTTACAGCAACTCAAGGCATATTAATTATATAAAAACATTATTTGACACAGTTTTACCCAAAGTACTAGACAAATAATTTCCGCTATAGCTATCAGTGGGTGTTTTAAAATGGATTAGTTTAGTTAACCTTGAACCCTGAATGTATCCCACTAAAACGTTACAATATGCAAAATGTATCTGTTGCCTCTATAGAAGGCATGAACTCAACTAATAATCATGTTCAGCTAATTTGATCATGTTTACTAGCTACATGTATGTATTTCATTCTGTTTTCTTTGCAAATACCAGCTTAATTTTCATTCATTTCAATAGGATACAGTATATTGGTTATTTATACAATATATATTTCCATTATACAATAATTACTTCAACTGGTGTAGAGTTATTTTGAATGTTTTGAAAAAAATAAAACCAATATACTTTTTAACAGTTTAAATAAGTAATAAAAGTTTGTTTTTATATTTAAAAAAATGTCTTTTTTACTATTTAATGATTGAGTACATTTATAAGGAGCAACATTTTGACTTGAGTACATTTTTTAAATTTATAGTTATACCTCGAGATACGAGTGCTTCGACACACGAGCTGTGATTCTACCAAATTTTTTGCCTTGAGATACGAGCAAATTTTTGAGGTACGAGCATCCGAGCCGCTGCCGCCGAAACAAAGATCCCAACAACCACATGTGCTCTGTTTCCCCCGCCTCAGCTTCCCACATTTCATTCGGTTAAACCCGCCTTTCCACTGCACACGACAAACGATGGCCGATAAACAGGAAGTCATTCATTTCATATGGAGAGTCGCAAAGGCGCTGCGTGAGGTGCCGACCATCTGCGGATCTGTAATTTTTGGGTTCGTTTTGAGCGTTGGATCCATTAAAAAATTTGAACTTGTGCGACTACACCACATCTGATATGCCGACCAGACGAGTTTTTATTAAAACGACCGGCAGATGACCGAAAGAGTGACAAAAAAGGCAAAAATAAGTGAAGAGAAAAGCGAAGAAAATTAAACAAAATTAATGTAAAGAAAACAGAAATTGTAGCAATTAAGTTCAGTTAATAGAATTTCAGTTAAGTTTGTTAATTATAGTGAAGTTTAGTTAAGTTCCATTTAAGTGTAAAGTAGCATTAAGAGCGTACAGTAGCGAGTAAGTGACTGAAAGTGAAAGTGTAATTCCTCCTAACTCCTCCGCCTGTTTACTCCTCCCTCAACCTCCGGTCGCATCTTCCGTAAAGTAAAACCAGTTTATTTTTTTAACATTCTCTTTTATTACTGTATGTTTTTATACAATATTTGTCATTTATAAATACAGGTACTGAACATTTTTCATATTCAAAACACAAACAAAACAACTGGAGTGGAATTTTGCTAGCTGGAACGGATTAATGGGATTTCAATTCATTTTAATCGGGAAAAATTGCTTTGAGATACGAGCAATTTGAGATACGAGCAAGGTCACGGAACGAATTAAACTCGTATCTCGAGGTATTACTGTACTTCTAAATCAGTGTAATTTTATTTATACTTTTTATTTATCTTTTCTAGTTTTTTATTTCTTACTACTTGTCCACAGGTCCTAGTGTTTTCTCACCCTTCTATATACAGTTGGAAACCTGGCAGTGCATTTACAGAGTAGAAAACACCATTGGAACACTCTTATCTTTATATTACTGACCACATAATCTTCACTTTAGGTGTCATGCATAGTATTTCACACCCCTGGTTACAACAACATAATCTTGTATTAGACTGCTAAATCGTGAGATCATAAGCCAGGGTCACAGAGCCTTCATCAAAAACATGTTGATTTCATGTTCATGTCATGTGCTTTTGTTCACATCACCATGTTGTTTACGTGTTTCTGTCCATGTGTTCTTATGTTAATCTTGCATGTAGCATGTCTATTTATATCTTGCTGTTTATTGTTTAATTCAAAATCTAGAAAGCTAGTGTTTTCATTACAGATAAATCCAAGCCTTTTGTGCCTAGATTTTACCTTCTGTTTTTTATGCTATTGATTCTTGCCCATATTGCTTGGTTGTGATTATAGATATTTCTTCTCTGATGTTGCCTGCCTGTTCTTTGACCTTTGTTATGAACCATGACTGTTATTACTCGATTAGCCCTAATAAGTTTCCACACTTGAGTCCTGCCTCTATCTCAGGAATGATACAGGAAGGTCAGTATGTGCAGCAAAACTAGGTAAATGTTTTGGTTGTTTGCATCCTATATTCCCCACATTTTTTCATCTTCTTCAGTAGATTAATGTAGCATGTATACTGTCTGATTAGCTGGCAAAGAGCTACAATATTTGTCCGATCATCAAGCGATGGTGAGTGCCAAAATTAGGAGTTTTGTCAATAGGTACAGTCTCATTTGTTGTTAAACACAACAATCATGCTAAAGTCCATCAGAGAAAATTGTGCTAGGAGGCAATCCTACCTCCTCATTGAGATGAAATATTTCCTAAGACTGCAGAATTCTTCAGAAAGAGGAAATGCATATAACATTAACTGAAAGAGATGATATTCCCAAACACACCATGTATAGTGAGATGAGGATTCCTTTGGACATTCCTGCCATCACTTTATTCAACTTGGATGACATCCTTCCATGACATTTTCTAGGATCTTCCTGAGTGGTAGGACTCGGGCCATCAGATTATAGAGATTGGATAGGATATGCTGGACAGTCTGCTGTGTGCCACATCAAAAGCTTCAGATAGTTCAAGCAATATAAGGACTGAACATTTGTCAGCGCTTCGTGCAGAACAAAGAGTGTTCACAGCTGCCAACAGGAAAGTTGGGGGAAAGTGACAGCTCACTTTCTACTTGTAACTTTATCCATAAATGCATAAAAAGCAATGATTGACATTAGAATATGTATTCTGCTGTCACTAATACAGGATACACATCTAAGTTGGAATGGTTTTCATATCCATTTCAGAAATACAGCTGTATGTGGTGTCCAAGCCAAAGAAACAAACATCTGAGTAGGTGTAAGCTCTATAAAAAGCATGTCATATTTTTGTATGATAAACTGTTAATCAAGACAGGATGAGCTCTTCGTCTCTTTGAATTATTTATAGTTTGCGGTATGAACGTAGGTAATTGGTTGAACTTGACTTTTCCCCTAAAATGACTACTGTGATGGCAATGTTTGACAAGCAGAAAGAGTCTTTTTTTAGACCAGTGACTATAAATGTTTGCTTCTTTCTCAAGCCTTCTTCCACCAATTTCAGCTGCTTGTGACAGTTTGAGTTTATTTGCAGGCATATGGCAACATATATGGCAGTTTTCAGATGATTTTTGTTTCTTAATCATGAGTGAGTCTGGAAATGTGTTTCCGTGCACATCCTGGGCTCAAGTCAGGGAGTCTTGTTCATTATCACAATTTTTCATTCAGGAAATCAGTATGATGTCAGGTATTGGATGATGTGGGTGATAATGGGAGAAGGTGAGGAAGAGGCATGCTTGTTTTATTTTTATTCACAAAGAAAGATAAGCACATACCCTTCAAAATAGGTTGATAGATAGATAGATAGATAGATAGATAGATAGATAGATAGATAGATAGATAGATAGATAGATAGATAGATAGATAGATAGATAGATAGATAGGCTCACCTGCCACTTTATTAGGAATACCAAAACTAAATCTATTTCTGTTTATGATCACTTTCCCTTAGAATAGCCCAGAATTCTAGCATAGCATAGATTCTACAAAGCATTGGAAGAATTGCTTTGAGACTCTAGTGCATGCTGACATGGAGAGGTTTAGCAAGTGCACATTTACTTTTTAAATCTCCCATTCCACCACATCTCTAAGGAAATTAGATCTGGTGAGGCCAATAAAGTTCACTGAACCTACTGTCATGCTAATGGAACCGGTTTGATATGACATGCATTTTGACATGTCAGTAGTGGTTATACAATAATGTGATAAAGAGTTATAAAGGGATGCTATGTGGAGATTAACAATGCTCAGATAGATGATTGATGATTAACTGGTATTAAGGTGACCACGCGTGACATCATTACAACGCCAACAGCAGCCTGACCTGTTAACACATTGCAAGTTGGATCCATGGATTCATGCAGCTGAAGCCAATCTGCATGCCAATTACAGTATGTGACTTATCAGACCAGGTGATACGTTTACAACTGTTAACTCTCCAGTTTCAGGTTTCTGTTCTTGGCTGACAAGAGTGGAATCCATTGTGGTTATTTAACTGTAAAACACAATACCAACAAGTTATGTGAATTTATGTGAACTTGAGTTGAAAGAAAGGAATCTTCAAGGTGAACTTGCTGTTGTTGCCAATCCATCTTAAGGTTCAATGTGTGCATTTTCTGCTCACTGCAGGTGTAAAGATTGAATATTAAAAGTGTCCATGCTGTCAGCTTGAACTAGTCAGGTCATTTTCTTCAGGACTTTCTTCTAAGTCATTTCAGACAGCAGAACTGCTCCTCATATGCTGTTTTTTTTTCTCATCATTCTGTGCAAACTCCAGACACTGTTGTGCATAAAAATCCAAGGAGATCAGATGTTTCTGATATACTCAGCTAAGACAATCTATTTAACCAAAACTGTTCACTAATATCTGCATGATTTATCCATTGTTCTGCTGCATGTGTAATTGAATGACTAATGTGGATGTGGTAGTTTATTGCTTAAAGTGTTGGACTACTGATCAGAAGGTCATGGGTTCAAATCTCAGGTCTGCCAACTGTCCAGCTTTTCCATTTTCTTGAAGAGGAAGGTGGCAGAATTCTGTTTATTTTCACACAAAGAAGCACTGAAGGACTGGAGAAATAACAAAACTGTTGCAACAACATGACAGACAAATAGGCAGTATTAATAACAGCATAATGTAAAATGATAAATAGATGAAAGGTGCAAAGATGAAAATACAAACAGTGTAGTATTCTTTGCTTTGGGGACTGAGCTTTTACAGTGGGGTGTATTTATGATGTCTACAATATTTCAAAATTGTATTGAATAAAGAATGTACAGGAAATGTATTACTGGCAATTCAAGGTTATTTTACCAAAATTGGGAGGAAAGCAGTGAGCCATCTGTATTGGTTTTATTTTTTGACATACCAGCGTAGAAGGAATGTATTACCAACTATAGGCCGACAGCTTAATGCATCCCATATAGATGACAGATCAGCACCATGGACAGCTCAGGCAGCAACCTGAGCTGTTGTGGTTTAAATGTCTCAACTGCCAAAAAAGTGCAGACACGGCCTGCTTGTTTCGGAAACACGCTTCATAAGTACATAGTAATTCATTATAGCTAAATATAGAAAAAATTCTGAATCATCCAACGGCTATAGGTGTCCTTGTTTACTCCTAGCTGTTTGTTGCATCTGAGACTTTAATATTTTAAGTTTATTAGTGATTTTACAGAGGTTTTTTCCCCCTGTTCTGTTTTCCATAGATGCTTTTCGAGTCAGATTTTATAACCTGCAGTTTAGCAAGTTCAGTTGAGGTTTTTCATCATTTGTTTCTTGCTGGTGTGTGTCTCCTTATAACACAGTGACAAATGCATGATACAAATGCTGCCAAAATTAGATATTACTGTTTGATATACAGTTGGTAATTGTGCTGATATCATGCTGCATGTGGACAGTAATGTGTGTCTGTGTGTATGTGTATGTTTAGTTGTTCCTCTGGAGTGTGGTGCATGCAGAATAATATTAATATTTTTTGTTTGTTTGTTTGTTTTTTTATCGAGCACCTATCTTACAAGGTCAGGTTTAGTTATTCAGATCCCGTCAGTGATTCTGGAATTAATACCGGTTTTATACAGATGTATTCCATTTTGTTTCTTATTACTGTACGAAGCTGTATCTCTGGGTTCATTTGTAGTCTCTGCACAAGCACAACAGGACCAGTCTTAATTGGAGACTTGTTTCCACTCTTGTTGTCTGTCACTGATATGTAACAATGTGAGGATGAAGGAAATGTTAATGTAAGCAAACATGGCTATAATGAGGCTGAAAAATGCAGTAAGATTAAGTAGAGATATGATTAAATCTGTCAAGGAAATAGTCTTACCAAACATAAAAATATGAATTAGAAATATATGCTAGTAGGTACTTGTAAAGTCTAATGTGATTTTAGCATAATTAACATTTTATAGGATTTTTAAGTAAGCTTAAAAATCCAGGATTGTGGATTTGAATCCTGCCTCTGCTGTGTATGGTGTTCACATGTTCCCCCTTTGCTTTGGGGGTTTCCTCTGGGTTCCTGGCTTTCCTCCCCAGTCCAAAGACATGCATTGTAGGCTCATTGGCATTTCTTAATTGACTGTAATGTGTGAATAGGTGTGGGAATGTGTACGATTGTGCCCTGAAATAGACTGCCATCCTGTCAACCCTACCCTGCCTAGTACCCAGAGTCTCCTAGACTAGGCTCCAGGTTCCCTGTGGCCAAGTAGGATAAGCAGTATAGATAATGGTAAAGTGAATGTTTTCTCAAAGAATCTTCCAGTTATAGAGGTTACAATAAAAATTGCTCAATTATAGAAGCTAAACCAGTATTTAATTGCAGTTGTACAGTACTACAGCAAACAGTGATATATGAAGCAAATCTAGAGAAGAGAATTCAATGCCATGCTTGAATTAGTTCCAGTGTCATTTGTTTAACATAATTTTCATTGCTGTTGGAATTATCGAGCAGATAGATATGAGTTCAGGATTTTGTGTCTAAGAGCCTGTGTCCCATAGAGGCCAAGGTCTACATGTAGCATGAGTAAAGCAATGGTAGAAATATTGCTATACATATGTTTAAGTATATTTACTGGTGGGACCCAGGCTGACAATAGAGAAAGATCCCACTGGCAGATGGGATATTTAAAAGAGATTTCTTTGGTAATTCCCTAAGTTTAAGGAGATATCACAATCTCTGTGCATCAATCAAAACAAGTATATAAGCTAAACCCAATCGAGAAAAGAACCTAACTGTTATTGACAGTAAGAAACCATCAAATCATTGTTGTTTTTTAAGCAATACCTAGCATTATGATTTTTATTTGTTTTCCACATCTTATATATCACCTAATATCACACTGTGTTGTTTACTGGTCTGAGTTAGAAATGACTCAAACGTTCAGTATTATTAAACTAATTCCAGGCTGAATCCATTAGGGAAGTAATCAAATACAGAATGTTTTTTGAACAGAGATAAGATTCCTGTTCTGCAATCTCTGTAATATATCCAGGTTCTCAAGATCAGCTGAGAACCAGCTCAGGCATTCCGTAAATCCAAATGGCAAAATTGAATTAGCACCAATCCAATTGGCTAAAGTATCTTTACTGCTGGTGTGTTGTGACCATGGTCAGATGTTAGGTCCCTTGAAATGTATGGAATATTTCTTATTCCTACCCTAGAGCACTGGATCAAAATACACCCTAATCCAAACTCTCAGGGGAATTCTGAGGCTATGAAAGTGATTATGCTGCCAAGTCCTAGTGTTAAGCATGACTCTTATTTTCCAGTTCGTGCCCTAGCCTGCCTGAAAATGTACAAACCTGCTATAAATAATCATTCATTCATGCCATTTAGATGAAAATTCTTAAGGTTGACAGTCAATATGCTTATTTTGTCTTCTGTCACAATGTGCAATGTGTTTCTAACCAAGCGATAGGACAAATTCAGGTTAAGTGCCTCCTTGTTTAGCAGGCAAAGGGTTGACAAGAAGTCACTATTCATGCATGTTATGCTTCATCACTCTTTCCTCTGTGTCACTGTCTCTCTTGAGGAAGGCCAAGTGTCAGAGACAGTGCAGCACATGGGGTTGGATGTGAGAGCAGCAGGAGAGGAGCTCCCAGTTTGGACGGCTGTATGTCAAGCTCCATGCCTGACCAAAGCAAAGACCAGCCTTTGGGCCCATTTAAAACCATCTAATAAATTCATGACACTACAGGGACATTGCATCACTGCTAAGTAGTTTGTATTTAACAGAACAGTAAACTAAATATTTAGGAGTAGAATCAGAGGGTAGCTGGTTGCATCACACCACTATTTACCTTTGACATACTGCTCTCTGAATGCAAATTACTCCCACTGGGAGAATGCACACGTACACACACGTACACCCACATGCGCGCGTGCACACACACACACACACACACACACACACACACACACACACACACACACACACACACACACACACACACACACACACACACACACACAAACACAAACACAAACACACACAATTGCATGCATGCACATAATCTAGTCATTTTTCTCCAGCAAGACCAGGAGAGACTCTGGAGGTGAATGAAAGGAGTTCCCTTCACAGAAATCCCTATTTTACAGCCTTCCATCAAAAATTTGAGACCTTAGGATTGGAGTGTGTGTGTGGGGGGAGGACCAACAGTAAGATGGAGGCTCCCCACATGGCACCTGACTGGCTGCTGTTTTCACAGCTTTAATTGAAGGAAGAAAGGTTCAGAATGAGCCACTCAGCTCCTTCCTCGCCAGCTCAGACAAAAAAAAAACCTGAATGATGTATTTGGAACATGTTTGTGTAAAGATGTCATTCACTACATTGAATGTGTGACTAACAGATTAAGGTGAATGTGGGATATTAGATTTGAGCTTTTTGTCACTGAAAAGCATAAAATGGTTAATAGGTGAAAAAGACCACTTCTTCCTGTGATGATCATTCCTCAGAGGGAAAAATAGCTTGTACACAATTCAACTCACTTTGAGAACAAACCTTGGATTTTACCAAATGAAGATTTGGTAAAACATCTTTCCCAAGTTCTCCAGGAGTAGTCCCATGCTTGATCATGCATAGGTGAACGCACATACACTTGCTCCTCTGTGGCCTGTTGCTCAGCAACACTTCCCTGATTAGGTTAGCTGGCTATGGGAGTAAGGATCTGGTATCTATGTGGAAAGCCGGATCAGATCACACTAATGGAGCTGCAGTCACATGCTCATTCCTGTCCCATGGGTGGTAAAGCACTCTCTGAGTCTAGATCTCATAAAGCCCAGACTCTCCAAAGGCCAATGGCAATGCAATGGAACAAATATTGCTATATTTATGTATAAAGCATATTTACTGGAGTGGAACAGGCTGCCATCACGGAAAAATCCCACTAGCAGATGGCTTATTTAAAAGAGAATTGAGAATTGTTTAAATTTGTTTTTCTTTTGCATTATGTGAATCTTAGGGAGGAAAACACAAGCTTAGTATTGAATGAATAGCTGCACCTGTGTAAATAGCTGTTATTTTTCATGATATTTTAGCCTTTTAATCAAACAAAATGAATGGACCAGTTTAAAGGCGATGCCAAGATTCATTAATATTAAGCCAGAAGGCCTCCATAAGAAATATTTGGAATATATATATATATATATATATATATATATATATATATATATATATATATATATATATATATATATATATATAATGGTTTTACTAAGTAATATTAGTAATATTAGGCAATATTAATATTTTGCTGGATATCCCTGCTATATTTCCATGAACTTTGATTTAGCTGAGTGCCAGCCTGTGCACTTTACAAATCCTGGGTTTTCTTCATTCATTTCTTTGTATTCAAGTCCCCTTTTGGAGTAGCAAGCATCTGATGGAGCTTTCAAAACCCAAATCCTCAGTTCTCAACAGAAGCAGATGGCGCTTCTGCCACATGTAGGCTTACTCTGAGTGATTTCCCAACCCACTGTGAATACAGTTTCAGCAGTCTTAGACACTGATAGACTCATCCCAGGGTGAGAGAAGGCGGAGTGAAAGGATGAGAAGGAATGGAAGTGTAAGGGAGATCATTTCTGGTGAGGTCAGATACTGATACTGGTGTAAGTGGTAGTATTGCAGTAGGGTTATAATAAGGTTAATTTGAATTCATTTACTACTTGTGCAGGCTGATGGGCATTAAAGAGGTCTTTCTTAACCTTCAGGACTGACAGCAGCTCTTGGCATGGGAGAGTGAGTCAGTAACACCACATTGTGACTGTATGATGAATCCTAGATTGCAGCACAGAACACACATGATGTGTAACATATGAAGCATATGTTCATACTGCTCATTATTGTTTGTAGAACTGTGAGAAATCACCCTGCCTCAAAGAAAGAGGATGTAGTAAATAACACAAAATAGTCATTACAAATCCCTAAACTTCAATGCTGCATTAACTTCACTTACCTTTTACGCTTAGTTCTTTGTTACAGTCTTTCAGAAATGGGTTTGAAATTTGTTTTTAATTTAGTCTTGAAATCAAAGCTTTAAATATCTAGTTCAACCCCTTCCTTATAGCTCCCTCTTGTCTGGCAACTTGTTCATTATTTCAACATTGTGACGCCTGATATCTATTAATCATAAATACACCCAAATGTGCGTGCACAGGAAATAAGCCCCATGATAAGTTCTTATCAAGTTCTCCAAGCTCTTCTTAAAATTGTCTTTTAGAAAGCATGAGATTATTTCCAATCTTGCATATTATATTGTAATACAGATTAATCATTAATACCAAGATTGTTATTCGATTTACTTCATTAATGATAATCCGCATGAAATGTGTCTGTGAAAGCATGTTTTTCAGCTTGTGTATTTTGTTTTCTTTCTCTCTCTCTCTCTCTCTCTCTCTCTCTCTCTCTCTCTCTCTCTCTCTCTCTCTCTCTCTCGCTCACTCTCTCTCTCTCTCACTCTCTCACTCTTTCTGTATTTGTCTTCTCTGTATGAGCATATCTGTATTTGTGTGTGTGTGTGTGTGTGTGTGTGTGTGTGTGTGTGTGTGTGTGTGTGTGTGTGTGTGTGTGTGTGTGTGTGTGTGTGTGTGTGTGTGTGTGTGTGTGTGTTTGTTTGTTTGTGGACATCTTCCACCAGACAGACTGGCATATATGAATGTTGTGGAACAAGTACATGTTGTTGGGACTCTATCACACACTCTTTGTGTATTGGGCCAATCCTTCTTACTCTCCTGTCTGATGCTACTAACTGCAATAAGTGAAGAATAAGTGTCCTAAGGCTCTTAAGAAAATGACAAATTAGAAACAACATGGAATATATTGTGTATATCTTCTCTAAGATTCTTCTACTGTGTTTGTTTAGAAAGATTAGACATGGATTAGAAAGTGTGTTGTTTACAAAAATTTATTCATACAAATCTTACAACACTTTTTTTCAACATTTAAAAACGTCACCCCCTAAGGAGTTATGGGTTAATATCTCGACTTCACATTTGCTAATATTCACTTCTCACACATAATATTTCAGATATAGATAAAACTTTCACATTAAGGCTTTTGGCGCTCTTAGAAATGTACACAAGTGGCTGGGCTGTGGGCTGCACTCCATCAGGCTCTTTGCTAGCTGACAAATAACCCTCAAGCGATGCGACAAGAAACAACACAAAATCAAGCTAGGCTTCATGGCCCTCTACATAAGCTTGGGATATGATGAGTCAGTTTACTGAGAACAATGAAACAGGAACACTTTACTTTGCCACAACAACACATTCATTGAACTTATAACAGCCTAGAGACAGTTAATACTTTTTGCCATTTACATCAGTTCAATATTAAATTGGATCACAATGTAAAGCTGGCCATGCTCTTGAATGGAATTAGATATCGGCCCAGCCAAATTTGGAAAGAAAAAAAAAGAAAAGATGGTTAGTGAAATGTAAGCTAATAGTCTGCAGCATTATAGGGCCACTAAAAATTGCCATCCATATTAAGTGGCGATTTTTTATTTTGTCATACGTTGTAGCAAGGCACCAAAGCCAGAAGCCATGCTGTCTGTCACATACCACTTTCTGGTTCATATTGTACATGCTCACACTCTTGCAACACGCTCACACACATTCACACATTGCTCTCCCATAAAAACATCTACACTCATAGAAATCCTAGGAACTGATGCCGATTTGAGGGGTTTGGGGGTTAACCGAGTTCATGTCTGAAGTGAAATTATTAGGGAAATAAGGAATGAATGATATATATAGAATACACAAACAATTAACTGTAGTTTAGAGACAGGAAAAAAACACAATTTGAATAGTACTGAGGGATAACGGATATTCCAGTATTTAAGTGCTGCATAATACTTATCACTGACTTAAACCTACAAGGGTTCAAATGGATTAAGGGATGCTATAACTTTATCTGAACATCTGACCAGCTCTCTGTATGCTTTGGTTTCCTGATCCTCTGTCCATGCATCACTCCTATTACTTCCTCCCTCTTTCTTTAAAGAGATGCATAACACAAATGACTTATGCACATAGAGAACGTAGAGGTTAATGGATTATCAGAAGTAATAACAAGAATTTTTAGCCAGGAATGCAGTAACACTGAGCTGTAGTCTATAAGGTGTGTAGGCAAGTGTACTACTACATCTATACACTGGACCTATAACAATGACATTTTAAAGTTCATTTTTTAAACTTATTCATTTTTTTCTCCCAAATAAGAATTCATTCCAGTGATTAAGTACAAGTGTCTATTTTTCCCAACACATACACAACTTCTACATTTTCAAACAACATCAACAAAAAACAAATCAGATTAATACAAAGATAGAAATGATGCAAACCATGACTAGGCTCACTGCATACATGCCTAAAACTGATAAAAATGACATGCTATATAACACTTTTTAAAGGCCATTATGCATGCACTTGAACTTTTGTTTTTGTGTTTTTTTTTCCTGAAAGGGGGGGCAGGGATACCATTCATTTCCATTCATCCTGAAGAATTCTGCAGTAGGCTGCATGAACATGTCTTTAGTCTTTAGGAAAGCATGTCTAAAAGATACAACAGAAATATCTACAAATAAAATAAAAACAGCCATTCTCGAGCATATGGAACGGAACAGGGTCCGTATTACATACAATGCACAGAGGATTGTACATGCATCATGCATGTAGATGCAGGGAAGATGGGATTTAAAAAAAAATGAAATAAATAAAATGACAGCACTAATAAGCTAAATTCCAGTGTCACTCATTTTCAGTCACAATTCCTAACTTTTAAAACTCAAAACAGTTAAAAGAAATTTAGTCAGACAGGTGACTTGCATGTCTAAAACACTTACACAAATGTAGTTGTGTAATGAGGGACTCATGTTGGCCAGTGTGTATCTCTCCCTGACCCCTCCATAGGATCATTACAGCCTGTGCTTTTTTTTTTTTTTTTTTTTTTTTTTTTTTTTTTAGTTTTTAATTCATTATTTTTTTTTTTTTAAACAGAGTCAGCCTTATGGTCACTTACATCCCAGGGCCAACTTTGCACAAAATAAAAACTCTATTCATTATTCCTTTTTTTTCCCCTTACAAAAATAAAGTATAACATTCAGAACTTTGATTGTCTTTTTTAAAATCTATTTATTTTTCTGCATATGATGAATTCGAAAAAGATATCAAGCGCATAACGTTCAAGGTGCACATTTGTCATATATATATTAATATATTAATATTTTTTTTTCTAGTGTTATTTTTTTTCTTTTTTAGTTTCGTTTCCAACATATAAAGCTATATACATTCAACTGAACGATTGGTCCACAAAGTAGAACTGTGCGGTCTCAAGTGCTTTTATACAAAAAAGGAACAAAAAAAACATGTTCTTACTAAAATATTTTTAATGGCTTGACTTCGTACATAAAATACATGTTTAAAAGAACACAGGCGAGATCCACCGACTGCTCAGTTTTAAGTTAGAATGACTTTTGACTGTATGATTGAATGAACACAAGGGAGGGCAGTTGCTCGATTTTGTCTCGCGCGCTACAAATAAGCAAAGCGGCGTCCTTTGTTTCTAAACCTCTGTCTGTACCTTCTTCCCAGAACTGCTGCAAGATATTTTTTTACTGCCATTTGTTTCCGGTAGCGGCTGTAGCTGTCCGTGAAAATGCCGTCCGAGTGGCGCTTGGACAGTGGCTCCGAGTCTTCTTCATCCTCCTCTTCCTCACTGCGAACACAAGCGCGCGCGTTAGTTAGCCTAAAGCTAAAGAAAATGCTAGCAAGCTAACATGTTCAAAATAATAATAATAATAATAATAATAATAAAAACAACAACAACAACAACAACAACAATAACAATAATAATAATAATAATAATAATAATAATAATAATAATAATAATACAACAGGTTAAAGAGATTCGATAAATGTCCACATATTTCGATAAAGGTATCACCGGAAAAAAAGAGCTTAGGATACAGAAAGCTTTATAATTGATTGTTTTTAGGCTAATAATGAAATGTATCCTGTTCACGCGCCGTTCTATTGGCTGCGTTTGTAGGTTAATAAGAGGCGCCCGAGGATCAACAGCTCGCACCGTGGATAAGCTATTGAACTTTTTTGTTCTTTATTTGTCTACTCACAATTTAACCCAACCCATGTGGCACACCCGAGCTAGTGCAAAGACAAAGAGACACCAAATACCGGGGAGGAAAGATAGAAAGAAAGGAAAAAAGAAAAAAAAAGGCGGGGGGGGTTAGAGTGAGTGAGTGAGTGAGTGAGAGAGAGAGAGAGAGAGAGAGAGAGAGAGAGAGAGAGAGAGAGAGAGAGAGAGAGAGAGAGAGCGATGGGGTAAACAAACAAACAAACAATAAATAAATAATAAATAAATAAATAAAGATGACGGCAGGTAAACTCTTAAAATGAAGTCCCCTTACCCTACGCGAACTGCCGTGAGAGAATGCAGATATTTTCGGGCTGATAACTGAACCAGGATGTCCCTCAAGGCTCTATCTAACAATCCTTCTGCATGCGTTTCGGCTCTGAGGTAAAACGCCAAACACACACAGGGGTAAAGCAGAAACAACAAACACCAAAGGACAACGTTCCGTTTATGTTTACGACTTATGTTTACGCCGGTCAGCGGCGACACGAGCAAATCAGAGAAGCTCACACAGAGTCACCAAACACTGCTGTCATCTTTCTGATCAATCGATCTGTCTCATTCTCACGTGCCTGTCTCGCTTTCTGTCTGTCTGTCTGTCTGTCTGTCTGTCTGTCTGTCTGTCTGTCTGTCTGTCTGTCTGTCTGTTTATTGCATTTCTGCATCTACATTATGACCTTAATCACAAAAAAGCCAAAACAAGCGCATCTTAAAGTAAGAAAAAAAACAACAGTATGAACGCGAATACATGAATGTATGTATAATATTTAGGTTTGGGGTATATATTTATATATATGTGTATGCATGTATATATATAGCTCACCTTCTCTCGGGCGGGTAATACAGTGTAAATGCATCCTCCGGGAGTGCAGGAGCACTGCGCGCGCTCATCGTGTCGGGCTCATAGGAGAGCTCATTTAACGAGTTTTCCTCGTCCCCAAACACGTCGTTTTCTAGCCTAAAAACCGCAAACAGGAGAGAAAATGTATTCCATTTTAATAGCACCACTTGTCATTTGTCATATATATACATGACATATATATTACATATATATAAGCAAGTAAATCGAAATAAATCGAAGCAAAAAGAATATATATATATATATATATATATATATATATATATATATATATATATATATATATTGTAGACCTCTAGACGCTGTTATATATATATATATATATATATATATATATGTGTGTGTGTGTGTGTGTGTGTGTGTGTGTGTGTGTGTGTGTGTGTGTGTGTGTGTGTGTGTGTGTGTGTGTGTTCTTTGTTTTGCTTCGATTTACTTCGATATTTACTTCGATTTACTTGCTTTAATGGTAATATTTAAGGATAAATAAAACATTACCCATGAAAAAATAACGAAAAAAAAAACTGAAAGAAAATAAAATGCACAATTGAACGATGCAAATTGACGCAATGCTTAAAAAAAACAGCGTCTAAAGGTCTACAATATTTCTACTTAAACGAAATTCACTTGTCAAAAAAAAAAACACTTTCGTTATCACGTTTATATATACTGTTTTTAATGATTATTATTATGATTATAAGCTATTTTAATACAACACACTCATATTAGCCTTGCTGCATGTAGCTTGCAGGTTGCGCTAGTATGAAAGCCTGAAGCACAGTAACGAGTTCACACCGATTCCTGAGTCTTCCACTCACACCAGCTTCCTATTCGTTTACAGCTTGTGTTTGCAGTGTGACGCCACTCGGCCGTCATTACCGATTCATTCTCATTTTCATATAGGCACGTCCCCATAGAAATATACGGTCTAAACCCTAGCCTCAACACTCCGGGGAAAAGGCTGTGCTTCCCGGAGCTGTGCTTACTTGGATTAAATTGGCAGTCCTTTTCCAACAAAAAAGTAAATCTATTTTCTAGATTTCTAAATCTATCTAAACGATTGGTATGGACTATTTTACTGGAAAAAAGAGAAATATTCGGGATAATTAATTGTTATAAAAATAAAATTCGCATATTTGTGTCTTCTCCAAAATAAAATATTTAATAATAAAAAAGATTTTCGATTTCTGAAGACCAGGCGATAGTCTTTAAGACGTAAGATTAAACACCAAAAGGAGAAAAGACAAGATTTTGGCAGTGTGTACCTACCTCATGTTGGGGAAGCCCATTCCGATGGGTGTGCATTGAGCGCTGTAGCGCATTAAGATCCCGTAGATGAGCAGAGCCAAAGTAGCTCTACTAGATTTGGCCATGCTGTAAAGGGAACGCGAAGAAAGTTAAATCACGTATACGCTTCAACTCAACACTATAACACGCCTTAAAATCTGGTCATTTTTTTCTTTGTTCTTGTTGTTTGCCTTTTTTTTTTTTTTGCAGCGTTCTATCGCCAAGCTTTCTAATAACGCAATAAAACTTCTGTCCTGACAAGTCCTAAAATTTCCAAACGACGCTTCTTTAACTCTCTAAAATCCGCTCGGGTCTGAAAACTTTAAGGAGAGCCTTGGCACGACGCACATACAGTCCTTCTCCGTAAGTCGACAAAAATGGTAGTAATAAATTAGAAATACACACACAAAAAAATAAAAATAAAAAACATGAAGAATCCTGGAGTTTCTGTTCCTTCAATGCACGATTTTGTGGCTTAAGCTGAAATGAAACAGGCAAAACGGTCACGTACCTACGGCAGGTTGGACAGAGAGCGAGGCTGCAGGACGCGCTTCGGGTGCGGCTGCTGAGCGTGTGTGTATGTGTGATATAGAGAGAGGGAGAGAGAGAGAGAGAGAGAGAGAGAGAGAGAGAGAGAGAGAGAGAGAGAGAGAGAGAGAGAGAGAGAGAGAGAGAGAGAGAGAGAGACAAGGTAATCTTTCTCACGGCACCTCTTCTCTGAAGCGCCACCGCCGTTTCCTAATGGGTTCGTCCTGAAGAACGCGTTTGACTTTTATACAATAAGTAGCTTCTAAAGCAAACAAACAAACAAAAAATAGCCTTTGCGAACAAAAAAAATTGTCGGTGAAATTCGTCGTTCACAGCTTATTCGTTCGTCCACATGTCCTTTTTGCTCAACTTCCCCCCCCCTCCAGTTCCCTCTGATTTTTATCCATGAATGGAGACTCTTGCCCTTTTTTCAATAAGTCCCATTAAGTATGCCTCAGACGTCATCAGCCCCTTCCTCCCGGAATATAAGTGTGTAATTTCTTCCTCATCGACAGATAAGTTACTCTGACACGCCTCAAATGGAACTTTTTCCTTTTAAACTCCATTTTTAAGGCAGGAGACGAATTGCATTTAAAAAAAAAAAAAAAATACGACAGGAAGCTGAGATGGCACCATTCTGGGAACTTGCGAAAGTGCATTCTCATCCGTCTTTCCGTATAGACAATTTTTTTAGCATTTAATCCTATTACTGATAAATGGTATTTAAATACATGGTGGAACTGACAGAATGAAAGAATGAATTAATGAATACAGAATTTAGCATAAATAGGGCAAACACAAGGAGCTGTCCACTATTGTGGTGCTGATGTTTCGACGCAATACTGTAGTTCATTATTTATCTTCCTAAAAATTGTCCTTGAGTGCTTATTTAATCGTTCATTAAACAATTATAGGTTCTAACCTTTTCTTAATCGGTAGCACTCTGTTGTATAGGTTTTACATAACCTCAAGGGTTTCTTAAGTGAAAAGAACTGTTAAATGTCTTGGTTTCTCTAGCGAACGTGTAGAATAAATCGCCCCTTAATCGGATAGTTATTTGCATTAAAATGATAAATTATGCTTATAGGTCATACTTAAGACAAAACCATTGATCGCGTATAGCAAAGGTTGTCATTAATAGGGAAAAAGACTTTTGTTTAACTTAAGTGTAAGAAGGCCTTGCTACAAAGACAAGTGCAAAAGTAGTAGTTCCACAATCTTGATTTCACTCCAACCAACAACTTCAAACAGTACTTAAATTCATATTGTTTGCATGCATCCCTCCGCATTGAACCTGTGCTTCTGTATTTTCAATACATTCTTTAACTCAGAGCACTGACAAGTGAATCATGCGATCCGATAACAATAATTTAATAATTCACGTCGACGTCTCGTTAAATGTTACGTAGTATGACGTCAGAAGGCATTCATCCCGTCTGCCGTGCGTGATTTTGGTACAGCACGCTGCATTGTCAATATTCGTGGATTTGTGTGTGCGTATATGGCGAATATATGGCGTGACATATTTAAACGTTTCAAGAGCGCCATCGTGCGGTTGCAGGTCGGGCTACGGTTCGCTCTTATGAAATTGCAAATATGAATGCACAGAGTACAATTTCTCATCTCTGGTAACTGAGAAACTCTTGTTGCTCATATTAAATTTTTTTTTGCTGATGCCAACAATCCTTGATTAACAGCTAATTAATAAGCTCCTTTGTGAGCTGTTGTGAATGTGTAAGAGCTCAGAAAAAAACACATAAATTGATGGTACAGTGTGTACTCCAGGACTAGGTTTGGGACTCTTGAAATAGTAAATCTAATAATTTTCTCTTAAGAACTCCAGGTTTGTCCACCATTTCGTTTCAGCCTTCAATTTGCGACATAAAAAAGGCTCATGATTCAAAGCAATTTAGCGTTGTCGTAAACATAACAGCTTGTAGCTTCTGTAAGCTTATGTATTTTTAATTGTTCCTTAATTTATAATCATTTATTAGATCCACATTTAATACCACAAAAATTCTTAAAAGGTCTCTTTTTATTCCAGAATATGATATGATGTCTATGATAACCTTAAAGGCCTAGGTTTTAGTTTGTGTTTTTGTGTCATACAGCTTTAAAATAAAAGATTTTCCTATTTATAAATGATTATTAAGGCTTCAATTCACTTTAAATAACATTGGTTTAGATATTTTGTTTGTTTGTATGTTTGTTTGTTTGTTTGTTTGTTTGTTTTTCTTTGTTAGTAGCACTATCCTGCTTAATTCTAATAAATATAGAGCACACTGCAATCTCCATCATTTGAAAATCTTAATCAGGTTCATTTGAATCACAGCTTGCCTATCTTTCTTCTCCCTGTTTTAATTAAGGGCCATGTTCATCAGTTTTCTCAAGGAATGTTGGGGAAGAAGCAAGGGGAGGGGCATGAAAAAAATGAGCCAGGATGAGTCATTGTTTCAGCCCACATATGTGCCTAGGCTAAGAAATTTGTGCTGCAAAGGTGGTTGCTGACGATGTGTTCTGAGACTGACATATGTTACGCAGTGTTATACATTAAACATGGTGTGAGGACTAGGCTGAACAGGTTTAAATTAAACATATTCATCTGAATTACTCATACAGTTGTGGATTGCATAGATTATAAGACCAAAAGATGACAGATGGGGTATATAATATAGGGGGTTGCAAGTATAATTCCATTATGAATCTAAGAATCCATTCTTATTTATTTTAATCCATTCTTATTCAATTTCAACTACCGCAATCAAATTACACACCTGTTCTGTGCTGATATGACTACATACGGCAGTGCAGACAAACACGTAGGTTCCATCTAACGTAATATTTATTCGGTTTGTCTCACTGGTGTTTAGTGTATTGCCTTAAAACACATGGTTTCTGTTTCAGAGTAGAGACACTTAACCATCCAGAAAGCTCTTTAGAAAGCATTTTTGTGTGTAGTGAGCTTGTGTACCATCCACCAGTTTAGCAAGTAATGCTCATTTTCTAATCCATAATTGTACACTACTAGGATGTTTTTAATCATTGTGGAATTCTTTTTATTTACTCAAGTCACCAACGGTAATTATGTATATACCTACATTATTATATATTATATTGTATATTATTATATATATTATAACTTGAAGACATTTTATGTGGCATTTTTAGGTAAGGAACATACTTGAGATCATTTTACCTGCACATGGAGGTTAGTACACACTTCAAGTTTCCAACAACCGATTAGAAAGAAGTGCAAGATAGTTTCCAAAGTGCTAGTATTCAGGTGTATTATACCACCATCAAGGCATATATGTGCTTCAGTACACATTGAACCTTAATTCATTTTGCCTGCTTGTCATGTGTGACAAGCTGGTACTTAACTGGGATTGTAAAAGCAGAATCTACACAACACCTGTAATTTTGGGAACAAAACTTAAAGCAACATTCTGCAAAATGATCATTCAGAATTGTTTGTGTGGGGAAAAATCCAAAATTTTCAACATTAAACGTATGATTTAAAAATCTGGGAAGAATTCTGAATAATTCCACGTTGTAATATGGTAACCCAGTAAGTTCAGGAAATTCTTATTTAAGTCACAATTTAAACATTAGGTCTACAATGTTATGAGTTGAAACAAGCTATTTTTTACAGTTTTAACAATACACAAATATAATTTATTCACAATTACAGAATAACAGAAGTATGAATATGTTACTGTGATTAATAGACCTTTGTCCAGCAGGTTGTGCTAAAGGTAAGTGAATTACAGCATTTTAAGACTGCTGTAGGTGGGGCTACAGGACTATATACAGGGGCTATCGTTTGTGGGCACTGCTGCTGCTGATAATTTTATATACAGATGGTATGCCATAGTCAGCTATAGGTTCATTAAAAACCTTAACAGTCTAGTGTCGAAGCCCCAGTGACAAAACTGGATAAATCTACCACTTCAAAAATAATAAATACATTTTTAAAAAATTATGTTACGTTTGAAAAGACATGTGGGTATAAAAGAACAAAAACTACATACATACTTGAGTTAATTTCAGAATGAACTCATGTTCAACCCTTGATATTTGTTGTAACTGATTTTTAAAAAAGAAAAAAAAGTAATGTAAAAAGTAATTAGTATGACTACTGTAACAAAATTGACAAATCTGATCAATCTGCAAGATCACAGTTAACTATAAAAATGTCAGCTATTAGCTATATATTAGCTATATACTATGAAGAGCAAATAGAATATTTTTTTATGCTTACACAACAATGAATTCCAGTTCTAAAATAACACTTTATAGAGTAGAACTGTGTTTGTGTGTGTGTGTGTGTGTGTGTGTGTGTGTGTGTGTGTGTGTGTGTGTGTGTGTGTGTGTGTGTGTGTGTGTGTGTGTGTGTGTGTGTGTGCATTCATTTCTACAGTAGAAATTCAAGTAAGAACGTGAGTAGTATAAAGACAAGTCACAATCAAAACATTTTTTACATTGTGTTCAAAACATTTTTGAACATTCTCCTCACTAAAGATAAGTCACATAGCTTCAGTTTATTTCATTCTTTATAAAAAAAA
Source organism: Tachysurus fulvidraco (assembly GCF_022655615.1). NCBI lineage: Eukaryota > Metazoa > Chordata > Actinopteri > Siluriformes > Bagridae > Tachysurus > Tachysurus fulvidraco. The sequence goes on along the minus strand of NC_062518.1, from coordinate 27,070,133 downwards.
TAATAGTAATAAGAAAAAAATTGGGGCACCATAGAGATAAAAGGTATTTAAGATACTTACCGACAATGAGGCAATTATGTTAATAGAATAGTTAGGGTAGTAGGTGGCATAAACGGTTAAGGCTCTGGGTTGTTGATTGGAGGATCAGGATTTAATCCCCAGCACTACCAAGCTGCCAACGTTTGGTCCTAGTGCAAGGCCCTTAACCCTCACTGCTCCAGGGGCCCTGTATCATGGCTGACCCCACACTCTGAGCCCAACCTCCCAAGTTGGCACATGTGAGGAAAGAATTTCACTGTGCTGTAATGTATATGTGGTGATTTTATTCTATTTATTTTAAAAAACGAGGCTTAACAATAAAGACCTGATGATAATGTTGACAGCAGAGCTTAATATTGTCTGTTTGTATTAAAATGAATTCATAAATTCCTTGTGTAACCATTATATTACGGAAACATCAAATGCAATTGTATGTAATACTATACATCTTATCTAGATGTGATTGTGGCTCAAAGGATTTAACTCCTCAGAAGCTCTCCTTGGCCTGCAATGCTCAAGGATTCTAACTCACTAGTAAGTTGCTTTAGACACATTGTACTGCCAATTAAATTCATAATAGAATATTGAATATTAACCAATAATATACTAGAATATTAAATAATAATCATTCAAGATAAAATGTAAAACACACAGTATGAGGTCAATATTAAATATATATTTTTATATATTTAAGAAATGAATAAGCTAGTGGTTAGTGGTTAGCACATTTGCCTCACACCTCCAGGGTTGGGGGTTCGATTACCACCTCCGCTTGTGTGTGTGGAGTTTGCATTTTCTCCCCGTGCCTCAGGGGTTTCCTCCGGGTACTCCGGTTTCCTCCCCCGGTCCAAAGACATGCATGGTAGGTTGATTGGCATCTCTAGAAAATTGTCCGTAGTGTGTGATTGTGTGAGTGAATGAGAGTGTGTGTGTGCCCTGCGATGGGTTGGCACTCCGTCCAGGGTGTATCCTGCCTTGATGCCCGATGACGCCTGAGATAGTCACAGGCTCCCAGTGACCCGAGAAGTTCGGATAAGCGGTAGAAAATGAATGAATGAATGAATGAATGAATGAATGAATCAATCAATCAATCAATGAAAAAGAAATGAATAGCATACTGATGTATAAATTAATAATACATGATGACTGTGTTTGTGAAAAGAAAAACTAAAAAAAAAAAAGTTTACCTTTACTGCTGTGACCAAATTTGCTATGATTTTTATCATCATATTTGGCATGTTATTGTGCTTAAAGTCACAGCTTATTATTCATTTACACCTGTAATTTTTAAACACATTGTTCAGTAATTACTGTGGATTATGTAAAGTATGTAGTTATAAAACTGGTTAACATAGAGTTTGTTATTTGTACAAGCTCTTTCCTTAATATTTCTAGTGACACCAGCCTACAAGTGTTTTCTACAGATCTGCACATGTGCTAAAATCATGACAGAGATGACACATCTGGGTGAGTACACAAGTTTTATATAGAAACATAAAAAATTGGGCCTGCTCCTCATAGAAAAGCAAGACAGCAGTCACTAAGCTCTTTTTAGTCATTTCAGAGTTCGATGTAGTTTTCTCAGCTGGTGTCTTCATTATTATGTCTAGCAGGTTGAGGAAAAGCATTTAAGGTACTTGAAGTTTTGAGGGAAACAGCATAAAACAGAAGGTTTCATTTAGAGACATAAAATAGGGGACAATGACTTGTAAGGCTGAAATGTGTTGGTAGTTTTATTCTTTGGGATTGGTGGTTATTAGCAGACATTAGCTAATGATATTAAATATTTCATATCTCTACAGGGCTTTATCAAATGTATGCTATTATGATGTTGTGTGCCTTGCTAGATGACAAACAAATCTGACATCTTTAACCTTTCTCTATGTCTAGCAGACAAGTGCTTATGCTTAAAGGGTGCCACCATTATTCCATTTCCCAAGACACCATCTGTCTCCTGCTAGACTGATTCCTGCCCCTTTGTGCTGACCTCTGCTATTATGAAATGCTTCAACCAGCTAGTTAAATCCTATATCTGCTCCATTCACCATGCCCCTATGGACTCTCTCCAAACAGATTTACAGACTGATTCACTGGCCTGATGATGCACATGGTTTTCTTACATTTGGAAAACAGGACACATACATAAGAATGTTTGCCCATTAATTACAGCTTGGCCTTTAGCACAGTTGAATCAGTCAAAATAATTACATCCCCACAACACCCTGGGGGATGTGTAGTAAGGACGCCTGTCAAACGTCTAATGCTGTTCCATACAGATGATCCTGACTGGTTATGTCACTGTAAGGTATAGCAGCATGGATGGTTTAACATATGGGCTAAGCAGGGCTTAAGCCCTGGGGCCCAAACATGTTCAAATCTCACTGACAAGCAGGGGAGGAAGAAAGTGTGAGAAGTTTACTTAGTGTATATCTTTCAATAGATCAGCAACAATGAGCTAATCACCAACAGCAAGAAAAAGGAGTACATATAACAAAATATTATTTATTTATTTCTAACGCTTATCCGAACTACCTTGGGTCATGGGGAGCCTGTGCCTATCTCAGGTGTCATCAGGCATCCAGGCAGGATACACCGTGGACGGAGTGCCAACCCAGCGCGGGGCACATACACACACACTCTCATTCACTCACGTAATCACACACTATGGACAATTTTCCAGCGATGCCAATCAACCTACCATGCATGTCTTTGGACCGGGGAAGGAAACCCCTGAGGCAAGGGGAGAACTTGCAAACTCCACACACACAAGGCGGAGGCGGGAATCGAACCCCCAACCCTGGAGGTGTGAGGCAAACGTGCTAACCACTAAGCCACCGTGCCCCCATAACAAAATATTATCAAAGCAATTAAAAAAACAAAGAACTAAAACACAAGCAAGCAGAAATTGATCCAGTCAGCTACTGTCAGGGCTCCAGTGTGCAAGCTTTAACTTCACAGACCTGCATCTTAGTTCAGATCCGTCTCTGATACAATTTGGTCAGGCCATGCCAACCTTGTAATGAAGATGACAACAGAAACAAAACACGTAACATTTAATCAGGGTTGGTGGTGAAAGAAAAGATTTAATCACAGGAAGCAATCTTCAAATTTTAGCAGACATTAGCTAACGATAATTTATCAGTCATACTGGATGAGGAAGGCTTCAATATCACATCAGACATGTGCCTTACCAGAACAGCCGGTCACAGACAACCAGGCTAATGATCAGTTCTTATGTGGACACTATCAGGGCTACTAAGTAGACTTGAGTCCATTCTCACCACCAGGTTTTCTCTATGTTTATTCACATATCCATTTTATATTGAAAATTAGTCACTTCACAACCACTTACAGCTGATAAAACATTGCTAATCTTGTGGCATGCATTTGTCCAGGAATGGACATTGTTTTGCTGGGAAAGCTTGGAAAAATACATGTGGATTTTACTTTGACACGTACCGTACCACCTAACTAAACATTGCTGCAGACCAAGTACAGCACCTCTTCATGGTTAGAGTATTCCCTAACAGTAGCAGCAAAAATGGTTCAGTAATGGCTTTAAGAACATGAAAAATGTGCCTCCAAGTTTCCCAGATCTCAATCCGATCGAACACCTGTGGGATGTGCTGGGCAAACACATGCAATAAATGAAGGCTTTACCTAGTAACTTACAGGACTTAAAGGATCTGCTGATACCTTCTTAGTGCCGTATACCACAGAACACCTTCAGAGATCTTGTGGACAATATTACCCTAGACAATATTACCCCCTAACCCTAGACAATATTAGACCATTGGCTTTAATGTTGTGGCCGATCTAAGGCTGTAAGCTAGTTTAATGTCAATTACCTCTGTTCTTAGGACATCCGCAGCATTACGTTTACATTTACATTTACATTTACAGCATTTGGCAGACGCTCTTATCCACAGAGATGTACAAAAGTGACAGCCCTGACATTTCATGAAGCATGGGTACAAAGCATTTGGAAGAAACACAACACTGCTCATCTCCAAAGGAAAACCATTCCCATATTCAGGCATGGTGGCATTAGTATCACATTTTGAAGATGATCTTTTGAGCAGAAACTGTAAAATAAACAAACAAAAAATACATACGAGGAAGAATAAAAGAATACTGAATGGCAACATTTGAGTCACTTAATTTAATTCCCACATTTCTCACTATATGATATAATGAGTGTGATAACAGCAAACAAAGCAATATGCACATTTATCAAAAATTATTATTAATTTGGTAACATTTTCATTTGTAAAGGATTCAGCATCTGCATACACGAACAGAAACTTCATATTTTCCATGTCATTCGGTGTGAATGTAATATATAATATAATATTTATTCACTGTACATATGTTTACATCTATATCTATATATAACATATATATCTATATCTCACATGCTGTATGTTTACATCTATACCTATATATATTACATGCTGTTCATATGTAACACACACACACACACACACACACACACACACACACACACACACACACACACACACATATACACACATATATGCTGTACATATGCTGCATATTTATCTGCACTTGTCTATTTGCACAATTTCTACTCTTTGCACTTCTGCTAGATGCCCAACTGCATTTGTTAGCTGTGTATCTGTACATATGTTTACATATATACCTATAAATATTACATGCTATACATTTTGTAATCTATCTATCTATCTATCTATCTATCTATCTATCTAATAGTGTAATATCACTACTAGTGTGGTTTAAACAACAATATAGACGTTTCCCTCTGTGTCCCGGTGGAAAAGGGGGCTTAAAAAACACGAAAAACAAAGCTTTATTAAATGTAATCAACAGGCAGGGGGCGGTATAAACATAATTTATACATTCACCAAAAAGTTCCCTACGTTAAAATACGTTAAAATTTGCTGACAAATCATATTTGCTTTCCACTTGCCGATTCGGACAGATATTCTCCCCGGAAGAGATTCCCGAGGCGGCCATATTGTGGGATGTTTTGGCCCAATCCCAAATTCCTCCATATGGGACATGAAGTGCGCTAGAGTGGTTTTAGAAGCCATTGTTACACAGGCGACGTTGCACACTTCTGCAGGGGGCAAGGGGGCGGTTTGGACTACAGCCATTGGTGCAAGTTAAATCAGGGTAAAAAAAAAAAAAAAGGAAAAGGAAGCGTCCGGCTTTGGGAAGCGCTCACAATTCCTTAGGCTGCCTTTTTGTCATGCTAGCATAGCCATGCAATCTCTACCGGTTCCGGTTTAGGCTGTTTTTTTTTTTTGTTTGGTCTCCATTTCTGTTCTCCTGTTAGTGACGCGAGCGGATTTCTGTAACGGATTTCATCAACAATAACCTCCAGTTTGGGTTTCGATGGTGTTCAGTGAAACATGGAAACATCAGCGCGGCAGAAAGGGCTTGTGATTTAGTAGTACACGGTGTTGCACTTTTCACTGTGTCCCGAGTCTGTGGAAGTCAAAAGACGTATGAAAATAAAACACAGGTTTGTGTGAAGGTAAGGAAATGGGAACTGGGCTTGGGAAGTCTATCCGCTGTCCGGTTTATCTTAATACTGTGGTTTGAATCCATTTGTAGCATCGAGCTAATAGTCATTTTGGTGAAATGTGCGTCGAAAGTAGTTGGGGAGAAAATGGTTAAGGCACGCGGTCTGTCTCTTTCTCTGTCTGTCTCTCTCTCTCTCTGTCTCATTTTGTCTCTGTCTATCTGTCTGACTGTCTATTTTTGTCTCTGTCTCTCTCTCTTTGTCTCTCTCTCAGTCTCTCTCTCTCTCTCTGTGTGTGTCTGTCTCTCTCTGTGTGTCTGTCTCTCTCTGTGTGTCTGTCTCTCTGTGTGTCTCTCTCTCTCTGTGTGTGTGTCTCTCTCTCTGTGTCTCTCTCTCTCTCAGTGTCTCTCTGTCTCTCTCTCTCTGTCTCATTTTGTCTCTGTCTCTCTTTCTGTCTATCTGACTGTCTATTTTTGTCTCTCTTTGTCTCTCTCTGTGTCTCTCTCTCTCAGTGTCTGTCTCTCTCTCAGTGTCTGTCTCTCTCTCAGTGTCTGTCTCTCTCCCTCTCTCTCTCTCTCTCTCTCTGTCTCTCTCTCCATCTGTCTGTCTGTCTGTCTGTCTGTCTGTCTGTCTCTCTCTCTGTCTGTCTGTCTCTCTCTCTCTCTCTCTCTCTCTCTCTCTCTCTCTCTCTCTCTCTCGCGCTGTGAAAGTTCATGACCGAGTTCTTAATGTCCATGCAAACATTAGGCCCAGTGAAGCAGGGGCCTTGTGATAACACTCCACTGTTGTTGTTTTTCTTTTTTCTCTCATCTTGAATAGTAACATCATTTCAAATCTGGGTCAGTTTCCTCAAGATTCCTTCAGGTCCAGAGGATAACAGACATTGACAAAATACAGGGTTGTTCTCAGTCTCTTTAAAGTTCTGACACTGTGGACTATTAGATTTATTGCAGTTATCCTGAATACTGCCAGGGAAATCATTACATACCTTACACACACACACTTTGTATGCTCTCCCTTATTCACTTTCACAGTCATGCTACACAAACATACACACACGCAACCTTGCATCCTTTCAGTAACATTTTCTCTCCTTGTTATCCAAGAAGACTAACAGTTTGGCTCCCAAGCTGAGCGGCAGCTCTCTATCGTAACATCAGGCTACTTTGTGACAAGCAATGAACTAACTATCCAATAAGTCTCTGAATGGAGCAAAACTCTTGCCAGTTTCAGAGCGGCTGCACTTTCCATTCGGTCTAAAAAAACGAGGCCACTTATTTGAGGGGGGAAAAAAGCATGTAGTGTCCCAGTTAAGCAAGATCTTACTGTAGTTTCAAGTAAGGGACCGGTGAAGAACAAACTCAAAGAGCTTCCAGAGTCTCAGCTTTCTGTGATTTTTCTCAGGCTTTCTGGTGCAGTTCTTACGCTTGAACTTCAACGTCCTTGAACCTCCTTGTGTTGCTAATGTATAGTGTTATGAGCTCTATGTTAAGTGCTGGAGTTGTTGACTACTAGAGGCTCAACGGTGGCTGAATCTCTCTTGCTTTTTAAAACAGTTGCTGTTCTGCAGTCGATCATCTCGGACATGAAAAGAAGGACAACAGATGAATCAGAGAGCACCATTAGGGTGTTTTTACAGGAGTTAGGATTTAATAGACGAATAGAACGATGGGAATTTGAAGCTGTACACATCGTTTATTTATTTGTCAAGTGATTCTTTCAGACAGACACAAACCGCTCCGACACAATCCCTCAGATCGCTTCCTGACACATTTGGAGCTCTGAGTCCTTTTAATCTGATGGTCTGAGCAGCAGCAAGGCAAGTTCAAATAATGAGAGGCAGAATGCAGTTACCCTGACTCCTCACACACATCTGTTTATTATAGAGAGCTTATGCAATGCAGTGCCCAGCCTTTCCCTCCTTCCTTTTTAAGTTTTCCTTTAACTTTTGCTCATCTTCCATTTTGTGATCCTCCTTCTCCCCCCACACCCCATCGCTCCAGCTTTTGACAGGCACAGCAGGTGGCTTTTGTGGTATGAATGGACTCGGAAGGAAGTCCCCCCTACTTTCTTGGCTCTGATTGGCAAGTAGCGGCAGGATGCCATGGCGATTCTGCAGTGCTGTGAGAAATGGCAGCTTCATTTACAAAGTTGCACGCGAAGCCTCGCTCTCGCGCTCTGTCTTTCTATTTACAAACACCACGTCCTCCAAGCAGCTCCTCCGTGGAGGCTGATGGTCTCATTCAGTTCATCGCAAGCGGTGTGAAAGAAAGGATTCTGTTTATATTGCAGCTGCTTTGAAATTTTTTCGATGCTGCGTACAGCTGTAATTAAAAAACGCTTCTCTAAATTCTCAGATTAAAAACTGTCCACGGAGGTTAATGCGGCTGGCAGCAGAATTAAAGGGATTAAGCTTTTGGCTTAGATTATTATATAATAGCATGATGGTTTTGCATTGGTTCGCTGCAGCATCGAATATCTGATCTTATTCAAGTTGGCTCTGGCTTTTCAGAGGAAAAACGCTGTGGTATACAGCAGCACTTCTCGCAATTACTACATTCGTCTTACCTTGAAACCAAGAGGTTCTTCCATTTTCAACCACACCGTCTTCAAGCTACAAAGTAGGGGAAAAAACCCATGGACTCAACCCACGTTCCCTTTTTGTTAGCCAGCTAAAAGTGATGCATATTTTCCTCTGCAAAATATGGAAATACTCAGTATTAGCATTTCAGCTTTAAGAAGCCGTTGTACTGTATACAGCAGGACTCGAATCACTTGCTGAACTCAGAAGTGCAGAAATCAGCCCAAGTAACGATTAAAGGGATTACGAGACCGTTTGTCGAACGCAGCATACAACCACAACAATGTTCTTACGACCAGATTAGGCTATTTGTCGGAGAGATAAAAATCAGTACGTCACAGCACACACCGCGGGAAAGTTTCGATCTGATTGGTCAGGAGGTAAAAATCTCTTGATGTCACTGAGGCTTTTCTGAAAAGTAAAGTTTAACTTGTTTTAACTTTGGCAGCACTCGACAATAAAGCAAAAAAAAAAACAAAGACAGAAAACCTGCGGGTAGAAACTCTATTTAAAACACTGCATCCCATAGGATTACATCTAAAGCATGCCCCGCAGTTGAGAAAAGCAAGGCCAAGTGTGAAAGCAGCCTAAATCATTATCTGATCCCAAGTTCTTGTATGTACTTGTTCTGTGCACATACTCTTGCTGGGCGAACTGAAGGAGAAGTTACCCATGGTTTCTAAACCGTAATCTTTGTCGGTTTCTGTGGTAATACTGGCACAGAGACATTTCTTTCTTGTGGTATCCGTTGTCTATGTGCGTGTACTCGCGTACCCAGTTTGCCCGAAGCGCTGTCTCAGCTGCGTGCTGTAATAAAGGTCTGTTCGATCCCGCCGCGTCAAGCAGCAGTTTCCTCAGTTTGCTCTGGCAATTCTAACAAAACGGCTTTGTCTATTGTCCAATCAGCAGCAAACAGATGATCATGCAAGTTCATTCTTTCTCACTTTTGCTAATCACCAAGGCTTCAATATTGGAGCACAGATTAAGTAAGTACTCTGTAACATGGTTCACAACACTCCCTGAACGAGAGCATCGTTCTTTTACTGACGTCTCTGATAAGGCAGAGCTGGCTCGAATGGTTTCACATGACACACCTACGTTTTGTAGCTCTGGCGCAAGCGCGTGCTTGTGTGTTATCTCCTTACGGTTTCTCCCTTCGGTTTACTCTTCAGGAGTTGAAATGTCGCTTATTTGGGCCGAGGTCTGCTGATTTACTTGGCCGCTTTACGACCAGCGTGTTATGAAGTCTCGCTCCAACCAATTAGATCGGATGCGTCGCTCTAAAATTTGGCCGACAAAGTTTCTTTAGAGTTCTGAATTTTTTTTGACACTACCACCACCATGTTCCACACATGAGACCATCCTTAAAAATATTTTGGTTTGCAGTAACAGGAAAAAAAAAAACAAAAGGGTCGGTTGGTAGTTTTTTTTTTTAAGTTTCAATGTAAAAAAAAAAAAAGTAAAATTTTGGTGATGGTGATTACGTAGGTATGACTTTAAACAAATTAGCATATCGTGACATCACTGACGGTCTGCAACCCGTGCCTTCGGGCGCATCATCACGCAAACCTTATTTTGATGCTGGACACAGTTTTCCCAGAACTTTGTGCCAAGTTAAAGCGGTGTCGAGCTGTTTTAATGAAATTTTTATCTGTATTATGGTGCCCGAACCCGTATGACTTTGAACGGTGACCGTGAACATTTTGTTTATTGCAGCCACAGCCATAATTACCACAGGCCATAGTGTGACATCCGTTAACCAATAGTGTAAACCTAGATGACGTCACGGGTTTTTACTTAAAAGAAAGAACGTAGCCTTCGTTTGTATGTAGCCTAGGCAATTTATATATTTACAATACTTACTAAAATATAATTAACATTATTTTATTGCTTTTGTATTAATTGTTTGAAGAGTAAAAAAAAAAAAAGGTCGGTCTTAACGCAAATTTACAACCGGCAAGTCGGTCGGACTTAAAGCAAAAAAAAATACAGGCCCTAAATTGACAGGGTCAGTCGGGTTACGGCAAAATGCTTTAGGTCATTTTCTGTTGACATGCCTGAGACATTTCTGTGACAGTGGCCACTTCAACCCAACCAACAACAGGACACAAACTAAACTATCTACATATAAATGATAGGTGACTCGTTGCTTAGCTAGTGTGAACGTTAAGGTAAGGCATGCCGAAGCAGCGTCTCTTGTCCAAACTTGTGGTTACGGAGACTGGGGAAAGTCTGTAACCTAATAGGATATACAGCCGCTCTTGGGATTAACTGGAAAATTGTTTGCAGGAGTTCTATCTAAGCTCAGCTACATCACACTTGATCACGCTCCAGATTTAGGAATGAAAGAAGTTTAGCGCATAGTAACAGGTGAGAATCCGCAACCAATCAGGGGAGAGAAAAAGTCTGATTTGGTGTGAAGCTAGTAGATGAAGGGAGATTGATGTTCTGTGCTTAAAAAAAAAGTTTAGAAGTTTAACAAAGAGAGCTCTTGATAGCTGGCTTTTAACCAGCGGGGAGGTGTCTGTACACGTCTCTGTGTATTTTAAACTTTGGCACAACAGGTGAGGGTGAGTCATCTGGCACATTTGCTTGAGCTCTGCTGTTTAATATGGGTGGCTGCTTGCGAAAACCCTCCACATGACACAACTGTAGTCTTCTCTACTGGTAACACATTCTCTAGTAGTTCTGAAAACTTTATTTTCTTTAAACCTAATCTGGTAACTGGGTAAAGAGATCGTTCTAAGATTTTCCAGGATATGTGCGAGGGTTCATTTCTTTTCGTATTGAAACTACAAATGGAAACGAAGCTGCAGGATATATATGTTGTCCCGATATGGTCTGTATGTTTGTTTTTTTTTTATCCCACTTTATGGACATGTTCGGCAGCACAGGTTTCATAATCACATCCTGCCACACCTTATGTGCACTCTGGGGGTAGTTACCTAGCTGAGCTGAGTCACAACAAACAGCTTTTTTAGCAAAGTGTACAACTGGACATGTTGCAAGCATCACACTGTGTGTTGCCAAGTAGATTATTCCAAGTAAAAAGTAGGTTTTTCTTCTTTTTTTTTTTAAGGTTGTATCCCTATGTAGATCCATAGTATGTTCCATTTCACCAGCCCTGCTGAGTTTATCAGTGGTTATCGGTCAGAGTTCTTGCTCTGACGCTGCCTGCTGTGACACAGCATATACAGCTCTGTAATGATTAACCCATGTCCTCTCGCTGACTTCAGGAAGAGTCGTGTGCAGACGACGAGCATTTGGCTTTTCCTCAGTTGACTCATTCTGTTTTATTCAATGTTCTCACTATTGTCATTCTTACTTTCTAGTTGAGATCGTAAGCTAACTTCCCGATGTCCCTTTACCTACCTAATAAGCAGTCGAAACGTTTCTGGAGGCAGATTCTGCTCACGTTACTTTGAGATTTCGTGCTGGCTATAGATTAATCACTATGCTATTAAACTGTCCACAGTATGGAGTTATTACTTTATGGAGTAGATGAGCTATTAGACTGAACTACTAAACTACTGACTTTAAAGCCACCCGGGAAGCTTTAATAAGACACGTATTTAATGTTTCTCCACAAATGAAGCATATCATGGTACCGAACCAACCAGCCTTGGAAAATACAATATATTACAATTACTGTTCTAGAATCATCTGTGTTTACATCTGTCTATGACTTAGGAAGTGTCACGTATATACATGCGCACTCCAGACAGGGCCGACATTATCAGGTCTCTGCCAAGTTCACAGAAGGACTGAGGAAAACCACTGACGTGACCCATCAGGATGCTTATAACCGTCACACGCAGCACCTGTAAATTAGGAAATGATCTCAGGACCTCGTGACTACGTGTATCAAAACGGGGCGTTCACTATCGTACTTCACTCCATTGTCAAGTGAAACACAAACTCCACAGTCATCCATTCAGCTCACACACTTAACCTGTTAAATCCATTTGTGTTTGTCTAGCGTCGGTCTCGTTACATCAACACGAGGAAGTAGAATAAACGAACGTAAAGCGTGTGTTCTAATGACACTGACTTGCCTACATAATCACAGCTGAGCTGGAATCACAGTTAGCCCAACCTTCAACTTGTTCTGTTGGCACCGTTGGATGTATGGGTGCGAGAGAGGGAAGTGTAGCAGGAAACTAAACTATTGGATAGGAAGAACCAAGAACCAGGTGAAGTTTCTAAAACCTTCTCATATTTTTTCTCTAAGATTCTGACCAAATCATGTACATCATGTTCAATTTCACAGTAAAGCTACATTACTATATTATTAAATATATGCGCACTTCACATCACCTGCTGCTTATAATCACTAGCTTGGACTTTAGCAGGCTAAACATATGGGTTTCCTTCACAAAGTAAATGGCTTTAAATCACTGCTCTCGATTTCACGTTTCTTTGTAAATCCCCCACTCACACATTGTTACACAGTATAACGTCACCAAACAATCAGCTTCAATTCAGTTTGATTTCTGAACAATTCCATGCTGCAGCTCTTCGGATGCTGCCTCAGACTGTAACAGACTCCGCGCCGGAACGACTCCAATGCTTTGCTCTGCTCTTTAACGGGAGCTGAAAATATCTCAGCTCTTTGGTGATAAATGAGAGGTTTCGCACTGGGACATCGTACGAACGGACATCACATCAGACAGCGTTTAGATACGTGTGAGACAGCATGCAGCTTTAAGTATACTTCTCATAATGTATTTCTCCTTTATTATTGTAGTCAAGACTATGGAGAGGGCAGCAGAACCTTTTTTTCCCCTTTTCCACCTAGAACCGGGTGCTGGTTCAGAGCTAGCACTGGTGCTGGATCAAAGTTGGTTCCACTGGTGAACCATTTTAAGAACAGGTTTGCGTTTCCACCGGTTAGAGAGCCATCACAGAGCCGAGTCTGACGCCACTGTATACATGTCATGTTTCCCAGCAACGTTAGCACTACAGCGGCAAACACAACATCAACGATGGCGGATGTTGCTTTACTGTTAATGCTCATGGCTTTGTGAACCTACATTTGCATCCAAGAGAAATGCTTCAGAAAACTGAGTCGGGCCAAAACAAAAACAAAACAAAGTGTAGCCAATGAGCAGAAAGGGGCGGGTCTTGTCATTATGGGTGATCACCCAATTTTTTTTAGGTGAGCAGAAGTATAGGAATAACTGGTCTTAAAGGCAGGGTCTCCGATTTTTGAAAGCCAATGTCGACATTTGAAATCACCAAAACAAACACCCCTGTATTGATAGCTCCGCCCACACATACATGCGTAACCCAGGCAACTAATGGAAAGAAATGTGTCTTTATCATAGCTGAAGGGAAGAACAATACGATTGCAGATAAACAAACAAGCAAAAATGACACACAAGCATAATCATGCAAAGGACAAAGGCATATATTAGTTCTGTGTAACAAAGCAAAACCAACGTTACTCACCTATCGAGAAGGAAAAAAGCACCTCGGCGTCATAAGTAAAGTTGAATTTCCCGAGTCAATACCTCCTGAGCTAAACGCTGTTACTACACAAAACGCGGTTGTAGCTGCCTCTCTACATTACTACGATAGAAAAGAGGTGTTATTTGTGTACTAACAGCGTTTAGCTCAGGAGTTATTGACTCGGGAAACTCCAGTCTGTGAATATGTGGCTTCCTGCTCCTTCAGTTCTCTCCAGCGCTGGAAAGCTGATCCTATATTAACACGTCCTACTTCTTGCCTTATCGTAAGCCTTTCTTCGCTTACTTTCTTTGTTTTTATCCTCCATGTCAATGTTAAAACCGCTTTCTGCTAATGTCACACATGCGCACTGAACACTCTTGGCCCGACTCAGTTTTCTGAAGCATTTCTCAAAAATCAGAGACCCTGCCTTTAAAGTAAACACCACTTCAAATCTGCTTACATAGCTCTTGCTTGCAATAACCGCACCAAGCAAGTGACCCACTGACCCACCAAACTGCCTCATTCTTCCTTCATGGTGCTTTTCCAGGCTTGTACAACAGCTTCTTTTAGTGTCTTGTTGAGGAGGTGAACTGCAACTCAGCTGGGTTAAGCTCTGCTGATCCAGACTAAAACCTTCCAAATTTTCTTCCCCTAGATAAAGTGTTTCGTTGTGTTGGCATTGTGTTTCGAGTCGCCGTTTTGCTGCACCACGAAGTTCCTCGCGATTATTTCGGACGCATTTCCCTGTAAAACACAGACAGAATGTCTCCTTGGACGGTTCTGCTACCATCATGAGTTACATCATTGGTAAAGATTAGGGTGTCTGTTTCAGAAGCAGCCATTCAAGCCCAAGCCCTGACACTACCACCACTGTGACTGACCAGATTACCTGATGTTTTGTATCATGACCAGATCATGCTTTGGTCTTTCCATCACTTTTGTAGATGCTAATCTCGGTTCCATTGTTTTTTTATTTTGGCTTGTCTTTTTTTCTTTGTGGATTCACACTTGGCCATGTGAGTCTTAGTGCTGTGGAGTGGTTTGTATCTTTCTGCTCTCAAAGTCTTCTCTGAACACTGGATTGTGATACCTTCACCCCTGCCCTGTGGAGGTTGTTGATGATGTCACTGACTGTTGTTTTGGCCTTTTTTTTTTTCTCTGAAAGTCACAAATTCTTTGTCACCAATTTCTGCTGTTTTCCTTCGCTGACTTGTTCCGTGTGAGACTGACTTTCTTTCTCTGAACATCCCAAAGGGTCGTATTCGATATATCCGATGCTTGGGCAGTGGCTCTGATCAGTTCTCCCCCTTTTCGATTGCTCCCTTGTTTTCCTACTCACTCGCTGGTTTATTCTTTTGGTTTAGAAACTAATGCAGTCACATTCTCAACCCCCGCTTTTTGGTCTCATGAAAAACGGGTGGGTTCCAGAGTAAAGCAAAAACGTACGCTTCGGTCTCACTGGTCCTGTACTTCGAGAGGTGGTCCGTGTATGTGGGCCACGAAGCTTTAACACATGAACTGTATGACTAATTTAAAAATGTGCTCTAACATTTAATCCAAGCAGTGAAATCCTCCACACGGATTATTTTAGTTTAAGTTGTCATGCGGCTGGAGGCCGGGCGGTTTCTGCATCCTATGTGTATAGTTCCTGTTAGTTTTGATAAATATTTAACAGCTTTTCCATCCGTTAGGGTCGTTACAATTTAGCGGTTAGTCATCGTTTAGTCCAGTTAACGACGACCAACTTTTTTCCTTTGTATCTGCTCTGTTTTAATATAAGTCAGGAATACTGACAATGTAGGAGATATATTGAGCGATCAGATCTCTTCTTATATCCTTAGGCGGAAAAAAAAGAATGATTTTCTTCTTCAATTTTAAGTACAATCCTGGAAAGTGCACTTTTCCCTTGTCTCCTGAAAGCAAATAGACACCAAGTATTGGCTGAGTGTAAACTAGGTTAAAATGAAGAATATTAAAATCTAGATAAGTCAAATTCAGTGACTTTAATTTGAACCCAGCTTTGCCTCCTTTTAAACGTCAATTTGGAAAGCTGAAGACTAAAAAAGCTCTCCTCAATAGCAAGAAACTCGTACGCCTTCGATACGAAGAGTCGGATCTAAGAATGTTAAACTAAGAGGGTGCAATTATTTCTTTTTTTTTTTTTTGGAGAATGAAATAGATAAAGTATTCCCTGGATGCATGCTTGATATCAATGCTTCAAGCCATGGGAGTAAAGTACACAGAGAGGACATGTCCTCACCGCCCTTGAAAATGTAATCTGGCAAAAGAAGAAGAATAAGGAGAAGAAATCATTTTATATAACGGCTCACAATATAAACCGATCCAAATGCTTTCTAAAAAGATCCCGTTAATCCTCTCACCATGTTCCTCAGGGTTTGTCAGTAATAAAATGTCTCCTCTGTGATTAAACTCTGGCATCTGTATGACTAGGAAAAGGGCACAAGCGCATTTCTGCTCTTTGAAGCATCCGTCGTTGGTGATTTGTTCATCTTTTGCAAGCTAAGAGTTTCATTCATAATCCTACTGTACCAAAGTTTTTTCTGTCAAAGGATCAAGTTACAATCATAAGACGTTTCCTGTTTAATCAGGAATCATACAGCATCTAAAGTATCATTTTACTTTTAAATACAGTGACTTAACGTGTTTGTATCAGTGGACAGAGTGTCCTGTAAGGGATTAACCTATCAGACTAGGAGGATTAAACAGGTCAGGAGATCTGTGACGAGGAACCCAACACGGATGTACAGGCTACATCATGGAGCTCCATGGAGTTAGTCTTATGTTTTATCAATAACTGACTCTTGATGTTGTCAAGGTTTTTTCTTGAATCTTCTATGAAAGCTGAGTGGATTGTTTTCCTGCTTGTTTAGTCCATGTTTTTGAGGGGAAAGTATATAACGAAGGGGGGCACGGTGGTTAGCACGTTTGCCTCACACCTCCAGGGTTGGGGGTTCGATTCCCGCCTCCGCCTTGTGTGTGTGGAGTTTGCCTCCTTGTTTAATGGAGAAGAAAGTTCGTCTTGTTGACCGCTGAACACTCAGGGCTTTAACGAAGATCGGTTCAAAAGTAACGGCTCTCTGAAGTAGTTCAACTAGTCGTGTATAGCTGCATGAGTCAGACTCCCAAGTATACAGAGAAGAGGAGAGGGGTCTTGTCACTGTGCTGCTTCAGAGCAACTCCTTATTAGAGCCTTTAAACGTACAGCATGGAGGTTATCTGATGGACGTAACTCCTGCTTTTATTTCTAAAGCGCTAGTTCAGATCTGCTAACTCGCATGCTGATTGCTGTTAAAAGCTTCAAACTCTTGTTTTTAATCCAAGAGCTTTTACCAATATGATGTTCAGTCTCAGAGGGATGTGCTTTGTTTATTCTTTTTATATGCACACAAATAATATCTTAAGAAATAATGTTGTCTTTTCTCCCTGCTCTTACGCTTCCACCTTATTTGTTTGTTTGTTTATTAAAGACATGTTAGAGGTTAATAGATGTAGATGATAGAACAGTAGAAATACCGGACACAAAGCAAAAGCTCTTCGGTTCAGCGTGTGGCCCTGCCGTAGCCGTGTGCGCTGTGGCATCAGCTAAAATCCATTAAAAACATTCATTTAAACGCACGACCCGAATTTGCCCTGTAAGAGTACAAAGATTTTCAGCTCCTGTGTTTTGTACATGTGGCCAAACTCTTATCACAGTGTGGATCCTTTTGCATCATGAATCTATATGCTGTATTATTACCTTTTATTTTTATTTTCCTAAAACGTATGCAAACTTTTTATGTGCAATAACTACATGCATTCATGGCTGTTTTTTTAAAATCATTTTGTGAACTAAACACCAACAGAAGGCAGTTTTTTGTTTTTGTTTTTTTCCTTCTGTAACTTTCTTCCTTCATGTTTGATTCGTTTGTGTTCCAGCAAACTTCTTAAAGCTCCTGGCTATTACCTTATTATGAAAAGTGGCTGCTTGTCTTCATTTGTGTTACACATGACTCTTTTTTTGGCTTCTCGATTTCTAACTTTTACATCGAACGTTAGTCTATTACTTCCACCTGAGACACAGCTGATTATTGTAACAGCCAAGAAACACAATTCATTCCTGTTTCTAATCCATTAAAGTGAAACCGTGCTGATTTGCGTTATCTGCTTATGATTAGCTTTAAGTTTCCTGCTACGATGTCGGCATAAACAAGAGCCGGGGCTTAACGGATCAAAAAGAAAGGAAGTCAAAACGTGACCCTGTGTATATAACATGGCAGTTAGTGTATCTTAAGTGCAGAGCTGCAGTTCTTAATTCGAGGATCTTAACCTCTCACCATCTCTCTCCAGGCTTGATAATGGGCTGTGTCAAAAGTAAAGAGGACAAAGGACCATCGCTGAAGTACCGGCCAGATGCTTCTAACCCCACCTCTGTTCCCTCCCACATGGGTCACTATGGACCAGACCCCACCCAGATGGGCCAATCACCAGCCCTCAAGGGTCCCAACAGCAGCTACAACAGCCACGCTTCCTCCATCACTCCGTTCGGCGGCTCCTCGGCCACCATCACTCCATTCGGCGGAGCCTCTTCTTCGTTTTCCACCGTGGCAGCAAACAACCCCTTCCCCGGTGGCGTCACAGGTGCGTGCTTGAGGATCTTCATCTTGTACGACATGTATCAGACCATATGAACTGTTATAAAGCATCTATCTATTAATGTTGATCTAAAACATTAGCTTGTCCTTCATCTAAAAAGGGGTTGGAAGCGTCAGTGGGCTTCTGTTCACTTGAATTTTTGGGCTACACTTTAGAACAGGGAGAGGATTTGTGTACGAGTTATTTTAAATGGAATCAACAGTAAACATCTCCAGTGTGGAAGCCACCAAAGTTAAATGTGCGTGTCTACATTTCCTATACTTTTTTTCTTCTTCTTCCTGTTGCATTATGGGTACCAGGCTGTCATATGTGAGATGTGAAGACCAGAAGCTTCAAATCTTTTTATTTAATCTGTGCGACCTGACTAGAAAAACAGTGGCAAAGGCTTCAGGGAATATTGATCAGGCAACACACTGAGGCATAGTGGGAGGTTACGGTTTATCTACGATGAAACACACCAGCATGTTAGGATGTGACAAATGTTTCACATAGTAAGGAATAATAGAAAGAAACATTTAAAGATTACATCTTACTTTCGGTTGTAACGACAGGATGCAGAAAACGGTTGTAGTAAGGAAAGGAGTCCTAAAACATTCCTAGTAAACAGTTTGATGCACACAACACGCACACACGAGACAAAATACATTTGTATCTGGATTAAATAGATTAAAAACGCAGTTTTAGTGCTTGCTCATTTCCTCAAGATTTTTTCCAAAAGTAGGAGTTTGTTACTGTTACATCAGCGATTTGTATCGTACGCCTTACGGGGGCCAGAATTTATGCACACGTCTCCACTGACGCAAATCCTGTACTAATATGTCACGCTCGATTCCAGTGTGTGTGTGTGGAATAAAGAGTGATGCTAATGTGATTTGTTTCTGTTCAGCTTTCTCTATGAGAATCGCTTCATTTTTTTCAGGCAAGACCGTGAATAGCTCTATTGATACCGCTCGCCTCTTTTCACCACTTTTCACTGGAATATTTGTTGTAATGTCATGTCTGCACCCAGAAAGACACGCCTGATAACTAAACCTTTGTCTGACATGCATAAACCTCGCAGACATGGCATTCATCGCATTTAGTGAGTGAATTCAGCCATTTGGTGCCCAGGGACATGAGGGATTCGGAGGTTAGCCGTGCCACTTACAGTTTTCCAGGCTGAAATTCTTCACAAGAGCGAGAGACTCTTTGTCTCTGAAATAGCTGTAAATCTGCACTACGTTCCAAAGAGCTCCACAAGGGAATGGTCCTGTTGTCTGTCGTCACGATTTCTGCGCTAACCTTGTTTAAACACCTTGTTTTAATGCTTAAAAAGACCCATGTCATGTACACTGATACTAGCGATGTAACGTAGTGCTGAGATCTCGATCTGCTGGTGCTTTAAATGTCTGTATCTGTGTTTGGCCCCAGATGACACTTTAAATACATATTTTTTTTTAAATATAAATTTACTATATTTTAAATAAATGTTGTACAAATAATATTTAAATATTTAATATTATGAATGTAATAAATATTTAATATTATTAATTTAATAAATATTTAGTATTATTAATATGAATACATTTATTATTAGAATTTTTCTTTTTTATAAATAACCAACCTGCAATTATTTTTTAATCGGTCAGAAATTTGTGATTTTCATTTTTAATTGTTGCTGCAGGTTTTTTTTTTTTTTTTTTTTTTTTTTTTTATATATATGTATTTACTTATTTGCAAGCACAGAATTCTAAGACACACGACTTTGGCTGAATGTGTGTTTTTGTTTTGTTTTGTTTTTAGAAAGAATTTGTTTTGGGATTTATGTGCATTTTTTCCTCTCTATCGTTTTTAGGTGGTGTGACCTTTTTTGTGGCCTTATACGACTATGAAGCCAGGACATGCGATGACCTCTCGTTCAAAAAAGGCGACCGATTTCAGATCATCAACAACACGTGAGTGCACAGTGTGTGACTAGGACCGCAGTCATCAGGGTTTGTTTCTGCTTTGGCCTGAAGGATGATCCAGCAGCCTGAAGTGAATTTGACAGGATTTACTTTACTTTAAGCTGCTATCGCATTGCAGAACGTTACACAAGGATATCTGGGTTAATGCTCGTCTTTAGCGGGCCGTCTGTTTAGTCGGGCTTCTAGATTGTGTCTTAATAACAGCATGATGGATGAATTCACTCTGCTGATCATGAGGTTTTGTTTAAATGCTTTGAATACCCAGATGTCATTGGTTTGTTTGTTTTTTTCTTTCTACCTTGCTGGCATCGAAAGGCTGTCTTTGGATGTATATTAATGCCATTTATGTGCTGGCTCACTTCCACAGAGAGGGAGACTGGTGGGAAGCCCGCTCCATCAACACAGGCAAGAAGGGTTACATTCCCAGCAATTATGTGGCCCCTGCTGACTCCATCCAGGCTGAAGAGTAAGCTTCTCTTCTCCTCCTGCTGTCATGTCATGAGCTGCCACTTCCATCCTCACTGTAATTAAGAGCATGTGATCGACATCACGCTACAGCGGTCAGGCACTCACAAAACCCCAGGAGTACACATGACAAGATAACAAATGGGTCTCTCTCACTCTCTCATATGTAGAGCACTGCTTGCTAATAGCAGCGTTGTATGTTGAATGTTTAATGCTGGTGATAAATAACGAGCACACAGGGTTTTAAAAGGCTGTGCGTATGCAGTGTTTTCGGTTGTAACTTTTACCTCACATACACATAGACTTCACTCTTCTATAAGCTGTCAACAGACCAACAGTGCAGCATCTGTGACAGTAGCTTAATTTTTTTTTTTTTTACTTTTCAGATGGTACTTTGGGAAAATGGGACGCAAAGATGCTGAGCGACTGTTACTGGTTCCCGGAAACCAACGAGGGGCATTTTTGGTCAGGGAGAGCGAGACAACAAAAGGTGAGCCCCAGTCTGGAAGCATTGGAATAATAAACGGGGAATGTAAATGTTAACAGTCGAGTTGACTTGGCACGGTGTGTGTCATGAACATTTTTCTTGTGTAAGAACTTGTGCGCGTCTGTTCTTTCCGACAGGTGCCTACTCGCTCTCCATACGCGACTGGGATGACCTGAAGGGTGACAATGTGAAGCACTACAAAATCCGCAAGCTTGATAACGGTGGCTACTACATCACCACAAGGGCTCAGTTTGAGACACTGCAGAAACTGGTCAAACACTATACAGGTACAGGATGGCCGCACAACACGTTAACAGTACAGTAAACATGATGTGTGTGTGGTAGCTTTTTTGTGGACTTGTACAACTACGAAGCCGGTTCAGAAAAGGCGATCGATTTCAGATCAATATGTGAGTGCATAGTCTGTGACTAAGACCGCAGTGATCAGGGTTTGTTTCTGCTCTGGCCTGAAAGACGATCCAGCAGCCTGAACTGAATTTGACAGGATTTACTTTACTTTAAGCTGCTCTCGTTTGCAGGTGTAGAAGTAATGAACAGACCACGTGTTTAAAACATCCCTCACTTCCCTTACACAATTGCACATCTTAACCTCATGCTTTAGATCTGTACCTAATAAAACGATCATTTTATCTAAAGCTACAACATTTGGGTTCTATCTGTTCTCCAAACTTAGTCAGTTTCCCTATGGAGCAGAAAGCAATTCAGCGCAAGAAGAAGAAAAAAATCGAAGTGCGTAAGGAGGGATTTTGGTTTAAGTACGGTGACCCATACTCAGAATTTGTTCTCTGCATTTAACCCATCCAAAGTGCACACACACACAGCAGTGAACACACACCCGGAGCAGTGGGCAGCCATTTTTTTAATGCTGCGCCGCCCGGGGAGCAGTTGTGGGGTTTGGTGCCTTGCTCAAGGGCACCTCAGTCGTGGCCGGCCCGAGACTCAAACCCACAACCTTTGGGTTACGAATCAGACTCTCTAACCATTAGGCCATGACTGCCCCAAAATTACTTGGGAAGTCATGGCCTAGTGGTTAGAGAGTTGGACTCCTAACCCTAAGGTTGTGGGTTCGAGTCTCCCCGGGCACCGCAGCATAAATGGTGCCCACTGCTCCGGGTGTGTGTTCACGGTGTGTGCGTGCACTTGGGATGGGATAAACGGAGAGAAAGAATTCTGATAATGGGTCAGCATACTTAGCCGTTTGTTACATCACTAATAACACTAATATCACACTATCAGTTACAATATTTCTGTTTGGCTTTTTTTTTTTTTTTGAAAATATTTGTCAATTAGTAAGAAATTTTGAACTTTCTTAAATTCCTGCTATGTTCTCATTTTGTTTTAATGACACGAAGGTCAGCGTGTCGTCTAAAGACGTGCTTCAAAGGAAGGGATAAAAGTTTGTGTTGGGATTTTCAGAATTCTGAAACTTTCTGTTGATTTTAGTGTTTTGGCTTTAAATAAGAAAATCAAAGACACAGACTTTTGGATCTCATGCATTTTATTATTGTTTTTTGTTTTGAGGCGAAGCTTGTAGTCGTTTTATCGTTCAAAATGTCTTACGGTTAGAGTAGTAAGCTACACCACTCTATTGGTAATAAATAAGAACTACAGTCGAGATTAGTGGGCCACGACATGTCGCTTTTTCTCTTGACGGTCCCAAATAAACAAATTTTCGTCACACAGAACAAACACTCGCCTGTGATTAAGCATTACACCGCAGGAATGATGCACTGACTCTCGGCACATGTTACTGAACTCAAATTTTAGAATAATGCATTTTAAAATGTAGAAATTCCCTTCCTCGGTTTTATTTAGCCGAGGTTTAATGTTAACTTGCTTTAACCCGGCCCACTGTGTGTTGTGTGTGTTTGTGTTTAGAGCACGCAGACGGACTCTGTTACAGGCTCACTACAGTCTGTCCGACTGTGAAGCCCCAGACTCAGGGCCTGGCTAAAGATGCCTGGGAGATCCCACGTGAATCACTTCGGCTGGAACTCAAACTGGGCCAAGGCTGCTTCGGAGAGGTCTGGATGGGTAAGAGTTAAACACACACACCTTCACTGTGTTCTTTGCCATCTTTTATACTTATCAGGATTTAAAAGCAGAACTGTTTGAGCGTGTTAACGAGCAGTCCGGCTTCTACATCCCCATTCATGTTTAAGAACAAAAGTTTTTAGCACATCTTATAGTGTTACGGCCTTCAGCGAAGGGCTGAGGAAGGTTTATCTCATGAATATTCTAAATGCTCATTGTTCTTTCCGTCCCTTCACGCATTTTAAACCATTGTCAGGACTCATTCGTATTCAAACGACTTCCTATTGTGATTGTGCACCCAGCATGGAAAGATTAGCAGTTTGACTGCTTTCTCCAAAGCCTACGGTGTTGGGGTGGCTTTTCATTGTGTTCTGTATTTATATTTATTCTGTATAAAGTTCCACCCTG
The DNA here is from genome assembly GCF_022655615.1 of Tachysurus fulvidraco. NCBI lineage: Eukaryota > Metazoa > Chordata > Actinopteri > Siluriformes > Bagridae > Tachysurus > Tachysurus fulvidraco. The sequence continues at coordinate 27,046,539 of NC_062518.1, read as the reverse complement.
CCACATCTTTTCTTTTGAACCTTATGAGGTGGCACGTGTGAGGCCAAAAGACCCATATATTAACGAGTCCCTGCATGATTTCACCATTTTGTAATCGCAGAAACGAAGACAAAACAAACTTCACAATATTCCGAGGTGTTTGCCCATTTTCCACACATTTGGGCCAAGACGCATTGTGTGATGTCGTCAGAACGCACATTCAACCAAAAGCCCTCATTGGATCATGTGCATTCATGTGTAAAGCCACCATGAAATGTGTCTCTTCGCCGGTGCTTGTTTAGAAGCTTTCTTTTCCACAGGTTCCAGGGACCAGTAGTTTTCTGCAGGAAAGAAATGAAATAAAGCTCCATGACTCTAACAGTCATAAAATCTGCTTCATGGTGTCACCGGTGCATAACATCATTTTAGAAGGTACTGTATAGAAGACCTATTAACATTTTGTTGCACGACTAGTCACCTTTCAGACATTTTAAACAGAGATGCAGCGTTCTGGTTAACATCGGTCGAAGAGCTGCATTTACCCCGGTGGACACCCCGGTCTACTTCAAATAGCCGTCAATAAGCCACACAAACATTACGTCCTCACCCCCTTTGGTGTTAAACTACATGTCCCGAGCTTAACGCTGTTTACAATAAGCTGTTTGAGGCTCACTGCGGCTGTCTCTGGAGGAGTGTGATTTCAGCAAACACGTCTTAACTCTTTCATCAAAGTTCACCCTGCAGCATGTCCTGGCACACCACATGAGATCCTGCAATCCCAGGAATGTTTCCCCACAATTTCAGCAGAATTGAATGACTATCAGGTTCAAACCCGTTTTTGACGTTCAGTAGAAGTTACTGCGTATTTCCTTAAGAATCGTTCCGACGTAGAACCTGGATATAGATAATGGGATTTCCAATGACCGCCTTGAACTCAGAGAATTGTGTGTTTTAGGGGACGGTTCCATTCCATTTCGTCAAGCCTCCAGGCCATGCGTTTTTGCCAGTGTTGTGCTTGATAATTGAATGGTTGTGATTTAAGATGCAAAGAGCAAGTTGTTCTAAGAAATGAATCCATGACTGACTGCTGTGATGCACAGTTGCCATTCAAGTGTTGTTTAATTCCATATAAATGCTCATACCGGTCTTTTTATTCTTCATATACCAGAGTGATTCACCGAATTTTTTCCATTTCTGTGTACAACGAATCTGGTGTATGATCCTGTCTCAGTGATTGTACACTAGCTGTAAACAGTCATTCATCTCTTGATGTAATTAGAATAGAATACATTTCCATAGAGACAATAAAAATACAGATTGTCACGTACCAGGGAAACCAAAGTCCTCTGTCCGGAAGAAAACTCACCGACCGTCAGAAAGCTCGGACACAGGAGCTTCCTTCCGTCCCTTCCACGAATGTTAAACAAGCATCCGGTTACAGAAAGCGTTGGATTACTGAGCATTGTCCCTGTGAACGGAGGTAGGTTTTTAGTAATGAGCTGATCGTTCGCCGATCATTTCGATTCTGTCCCTTAAATCGTGGCTGGGAATATCTGTCCGAGATTCTGCTTTAGAAAGTGAAAACCAGGAAAACTGCCCGGATTTCAGCAGTGCTGTGGTAGAATGCGATACACTCAAGGTTTTCTCTCTCTCTCTCTCTCTCTCTGTAAAAATGGCAGTAATCTGAATGCAGTAGCTTCTGCTACGTTTCTTGTGGTTAATGTAGTAGAGTTTAATCCCCTGCTCTTTTATGGCAATTTTGCTAAGTCTTATAATAACTTGACTCCATATGCTTTTGAATTGTAGTTATGGGTGCATGCCTTTGGCTTTGCATTTATTTTATATAATTGTATTGTCTGTTCTCTCTTTTTTTTCTTTCTCTCTCTCTCTTCCCTGAACCAGGCACTTGGAACGGTACCACCAAGGTGGCGATTAAGACGCTGAAGCCTGGCACCATGTCCCCAGAGGCGTTCCTTCAGGAGGCACAGATAATGAAGAAACTCAGGCATGACAAGCTAGTGCCTCTGTATGCCGTGGTGTCTGAGGAACCCATTTACATTGTGACGGAATACATGGGCAAAGGTATTAAACACAGGATGTACACTGTAATTAGTATTAATACAGTGTGAGCATTTTAATGCGCAGGTCTAGCTGCGATGTCTAGACTTTGACAGGAATCATTAAGAGGCAGTCTGCGTAGCACATAATAAATATTGCATCGCGTGTGGGTAAGCCCATACATACCTAAAATCGTGCACTTAACCCTGTGTTTATTCTAGCGTAGGACAAGTGAGACGCTCGAAATGCGTCACTGTGTGTATGGAGAGAGAGCCCACGTCATCCTGTTCCCATTAGAAACGTTTCTAACCAAAACGTATAATGAAAAATCCTCTTATAAATCAAAATATATCCATTTTAAACAAAAGAGATGTGTATAAATTATGTTGTAGGTTTCATACTAGGTTCGGATGCAAGCTATCTATGTCTACTTCCCGATATGATCAACGATAGTAAATGGGAGACAATTGAAGCTCCTAAGTGTCACTACACCCACCATAGGATGGGTCTTATGAGAAATCGGAGAAACATTTGACACAAGTGAATTTGTCAATTCAAAGCATTAAGTGAAGGCGGAAACGAAATCACAGCTCTATATTGTGCACATACATAGAGGATGGAATAGTCACTTTGTCTCTTGCTAGCGTGAAGGTTAGCATAAAGTTTGAGCTGCTTAAACATGACTTTGCTTAAAAGGAAACCAATCTAAACTCTTAAATGTAATAAATGAAATATTATTATCTGTAAAACAACGTCAGAATATGGAAGTGTTTGCAATTATATAATAGTTGTTTGCGTCTCTCCCAGGGAGTTTGCTGGATTTCCTAAAGGAAGGTGAAGGGAAATACCTGAAGCTTCCTCAGCTAGTGGACATGGCAGCACAGGTACGAGTACATTTACTCCCACTGTTCCTTCGTCCGCTCTTCACCGCCTTTTAGTTCCTTCGTTCAGACCTGACAAGTTGTATATAGAGGCAGCTGTTTTGGGCTACACGTGCCAACAGAGGAATCCCTAGCAGAACTTTTTTTTTTTCCCCCCTGTCTGCCTGACACAACTGTGTAATACGCTGTAACATTTCGCCATCTGCAGATCCCTCCCCGTTCTCGGGAGCTCTCTTCTTCATTTCCACTTAACGCTCTGAGCACTTAACCTCCACTCCTGAGGGACCACTTCACACTAATGTGCCCAATGCAGAGTTTCACATTTGCTCTTAAACTAGCATTTTTTTTCCCTTCATCTTTTTTTTTCCCTTCCCACTGTCTGTCCATTTCTCTCTCCTCCTCAAGCTGCTGTCACCACCAGCTGGTTTAATTAAGCCTTCCAGCGTTCAGTCTCGTGTCTGCCACAGAGAAGAGTTTTTGCCGGATAAACATAAATCATCTGGACAGCTTCTAAAATGAGTGCCTGTCGGTGATGCACTGGGAATTTGACTAACATTTCCCATGTCCTTTTATGCCTCACTCTCGCTCCATCTATGCCTAAAGCAGAGGTCTTTTAAAGGTTGTTTCCTAATCAGCCGAACTACATCTGGATGTTGTAATCGTCCCAAAACCATTATTTGTGTCCTTAATTAAAATCCTGAATGTCCTTGACTGTAATTGGTCATGGTTTTTTTTTTTTTTTTTAAATATTTTTTGTCTTTTTCTTGAAGGAATCTTGATTCTTTGTGATCTCCTACAGATTGCTGATGGTATGGCCTTCATCGAGAGGATGAATTACATCCACAGAGACCTGCGGGCTGCCAACATCCTAGTCGGAGAAAACCTGGTGTGCAAGATCGCTGATTTTGGTCTGGCCAGGCTGATTGAGGATAACGAATACACCGCTAGACAAGGTCTGTATGCGGCTGCATAAGATAAGGTGGTGGTGTTTTTTTTTTGTAGACTGGTTTAATGAAAGATAAACCAGTCTGGGTTTCAATTAAACCTAGCTCTGGGTTCTGTCTTGTAGTGTTTATTACTGTCTTTATTTTGTAGTGTTATAACTTGGAATGGACCAATCTGAAATCCGTGGAAAATAATCACAGTCAGGGAAATTATTTAGAAAATAATAACCTATGATGAGCATAAATATTCACCCCTATCGGTGTGCACCTCAACCTTTACCACATATTCATTGAAAAAATCATTTGTGAATATATTGACCCCCACTCCAGCATCATGCTCTTTTGTATAGATTTGTGATTTATAGGACCAGTGAATACAATATTTCTTCCTTACTTATGAAGAAATAAACTAGGCTTTCAGTATAACTAGTCATTTGCTCTCAGCAACAGCTCGCTTTGTATCCCTGCAGCTCCAAATGCCCCCTGCTGGAAGACCTGATAGTCTGATTAGAGCTTTGATTTGCTGTCTGGCTTTCCTCACTTCCTCCAACCTGGAATTAACCTGTTCAGTAACAGCTAATTGTTAAATGAAAAATTCTTCGCACCAGACAGCTTGCAAGTTATTTATTTATTTGTTTGTTTGTTTGTTTATTATTTAAAACCCTGAGCTGCCCTGTAGTGAGACTTCCATTTTATTATGTAATAATAACATCCAGAGTTATTCAGAGAATTCTTTCCGTGAAATAAAATGCACATGATGTATAAAGTTCGAGAATCCTTGGATTAGGGAGTCACATTTAGAAGAGCTTCATCTGACTGACTTGGTGAGGATCAGGTGTGCTGTCTGATTACCGGGAGTCTGGAGCTCAGCAGCGAACTGCTCTGTAAACACTCATTACTTTGGACAGGTGAAGCAACTCTGATCAAACCAGAGACTACGCTTTTTTTTTTTTTTGGTCTCACTGTGTTTTGATTTCTGCTTTTTAGTCAGAATCATGGTTTGCTAAATGATTTAGAATTCTGGTTTTACAACGACGTAACGTTATCTTATTAAGAAACAGTGCATCTTTTGGCTATACGTGTTCCCTCATGCACCCGACAGGAGATTCTTATGTAACAGGCTGCTGTGGATGTGTTTGTAACGTTATAATATTTGTGGCATATCGCGGTGTGTCGTATAACCTTCATCGCCTTCATTACTAGTTTGTAGAGAAGAAAGGATTCTCAGAACCAAAACCATAAAGGACAAAATAAATTCCATTTGGAATGCTTTAGAGACTTTAGAGAACCTATGAACGGAGTTCTCTTACTGCTTTCTGACACTATCAGGGCTGGAAACACGTTCTGACGGCAAACTCTCTGTTCCACTAGGAGCCAAGTTCCCTATTAAATGGACAGCACCCGAGGCTGCTCTCTATGGCCGCTTCACCATCAAATCTGATGTCTGGTCTTTTGGTATCGTGCTGACTGAACTTGTCACCAAGGGCAGAGTGCCATACCCAGGTGAGACACGAGCGCACACACACACACACACTAACACGGCTAGACAGACAAGACAACAAACCACCTTCTCACAGTACAAAATCCAGACCAAACCTAGAGCAGGATCTTTTGTTCTCCAACATTAAGTTTCTTGGTTAGGAGATTTTTCACCCAGGCCTATAGTGTGCAGCTGCTGTTGTAATGTGACCCAACTTTAATTAACACCTTCACTGGCAGCCAGCTTAACAAAGGCTGCCTGTCAATCCTTTTCAAGGACAGGAGTGAGTAGTATAAGTGACTTCAGTATGTGCTCACCTGCACCACCTGCTGGATACTGTGTGTATGTGTGAGGACTGATCATAGGCTGCCATCTGGCTGAGACAGACACGGAGGCTGACTGGGCACCAGTTCTTATTTATTACCATCTGTGCTGGCCAGGCCTGAAGCCCTCCTGCTGCCTTCACCACACCCTTCTAGCTTACTTCAGTAACCAGGTTACTCATCCTTTCCTATCTGTTCCAAGTGTCCATCTTTCAGTTCTATTTATTCATTTTTTTTTCATCAAAAATGAAAATTTCTCTGTAATTTAGTTATTTGACAGCACCCTGCTGTAAAAGGGGGCAACAGTCACCTGCTTCTTCCAAGACTTTCAAAGTCAACTAACTGCATTTTTTTCTAACTGTTAAGAGCAGAGGAACACATTCCAAGGAAAACTTATCCCCCTCGTCTGAGTGTCGCTGTGATTGCCTGGGGAGGGAGAGAAGGCCAGTTTTGCTGTGGATGGCTGTGAACTCGTGGGATTCAAGCTCGTGATTCTCAGAAAAATATTATTGCCCCACTTTATAACCCCAATTAAATGTATTTGGATTGCATTTTTTACAACAGACGGCGTTACTGGAATCTTGCATCTGATGTAGATTTATATTTAGAACCCTAACAAGCAAGCCAGAGATGATGGTGGCAAACCCATCCTCCTCTGAGTGACACCAGGGATAGATAGATAAATAAATAAATAATACTAATAACCGTATACTATAAAGTCAGTATGAGCACATTGTGTACGAGTCCTGGGATGATGACAGGACGGTCTCTGTGATTTACAGTAGTGTCTGTCTGTCAGGTGTCTGGATGTGTTGCCATTAACTATTGCGTGATTGCACTAGGCACAACCTGTCATGGGCTCTGTCTGAAACATACCGCCAGACTGAAATGTGCTTTAATTCAGTACAGCTCTAGAATTCCAAAGGCTTATTAACTACATTTCCATTAGCCTTTACTCGTTCTTCTTTCATTTGAAAGCACAGGATTGCCAGATTAATCATGAATAAAATCACTGATTTTTTTTTTCTCATTAAAATTCCATCCCGTTTAAGTTTCCATATGTGCAAATTGAGAGTTCACAGAAAACCAGGCTATGACTACGTTCCCTCCGCTTTCCCCGTCTATGCATTACTTCGCCTCTCGTCAGTTCGGTGTCGTTAGAGCTCATACGTAATTGATGAGCTCCTCGTTCATGTCTGGAATGATCAGACGCTCATGTAATCAGTTATGCACCCTGGAGGATTTAAACTTCCACATTAGACAGCTCATGACTGGCTAAGCTCAGCATTAGCTACTGCACATCGGTGATTAGGAGCAGCATGCGTCAAATGTCAGACAGCTGCCTCAGTCGAGAAACGATGGCCGGAGGATGTCAGGACGAAACCAGAACGAAACAAACCGTAACGATGACTTTTAACTGATGCGAAGCGTTCATTAGGTGGTCCCGAGCAGGCACTTAGGCAGCACACGTGAAACATTCTGAAGTGTGCGTGCCGCAGAGAGCAGCTTATCAAACATCCACTTAGACTAAATTATGTAAGAGTTATTGATGAAACGTAGATGGCACTAATGGACCACTTTACTACACATAATATGTTAAGTCATCCGAGTAACGATAAGCCCCTCGTCTGTCAAAAGACGCAGGCTCAGTATGTACAGTAGGCTCCAGAATTATTGCCACCTTTGGTCAGGATGGTGAAAGGGAGGGGTCATTAAAATGTCTGAGTTTCATATAAGGACAATAAAAAAAAAAAAACGTGCACAAGTATGTCTATAAAAGTATAGTATGTCTATAAAAAAAACACTGTTGGCTGTTGTTGGATGAGGAGGCCTAGTCCATAGTCTGCACCCATGTTTATCCAAAAGCTGTTCAGTGTGGCCACTTCCATAACAACCAAGCCGTGACTTGGTGGACTTTTCATCGTCATTCTGGGACGGTTGTGTTTCAAATGCAGTTTTGGAACAATGCGTATAATAAAAGCTTTGTCATGCTGGAACATCAAATGCAAAACATTTTGTGAGAGCTCAGTACACTTGTCCTCTTCCCGACAGCTTAATTACAGCTCTGGCCATTTTATTCCAATTAATTATTCCCTGTACTGCATGGAAGTCTTCAGGCATGTAGCGCTCTTTGTAATGATTATTTCCTGATTTCATGGTGCCACACTCGGCTTATTTGGACCTCTGAAAAACAGGAAGTCATGGATCACTACTTTTAATGTTTCTAAATACTCAAGTGAACTTAAGTACATGCTTTAGCTTCTTATGAGTGTGTTTTTGCTAATTATTTTTCTGTTCTTATGTGCTTCGATTACGGATTATATTTTTTACACCACTCTTCACTACGGGTGCCAATAATTCTGCAGCTGACTGTATACTGACTGTACTGTATATTGGCTGGTCACGTATACATCTACACATAAGTTGATGAGTTGTGTACATGTTTTGTGTAGGCATGGTGAACCGGGAGGTTCTGGAGCAGGTAGAGAGGGGATACAGGATGCCGTGTCCTCAAGGCTGTCCCGAGTCACTGCATGAGATGATGCATCTGTGCTGGAAGAAAGACCCTGACGAGCGACCCACTTTCGAGTACATCCAGTCCTTCTTGGAGGACTACTTCACCGCCACCGAGCCACAGTACCAGCCTGGAGACAACCTGTAGAGCCGTCATCCTGGTCCCAAACCAGCACGCTGCTTCCTTCCATAAGACCATCCATGCACACTTCATGTTCCTCTGCCTTCTCTCTTTTGATTTAGTTTTTTTTTCATCTTTGTGCAGCGGTCTAGGAAGCACCATGTAACACCTTTCTGCATTTCGTTAACCCTCTGCTGAGTTCAGGAGAAGTGTGAAGTGAAGTGAAGTTCAGTAGGGAAGCAAGCATGTGGATTTGGAACAGTGAGGGAGCTGCGGAGAAAATAACGACCATAGTGCTGATTGCATAAATGTCTTTTCTTTTTTCTTTTTTTTTTCTTTTCATCATTTTTAGTTTTTCATCGTTTTTAGTTTCCACGCAAACGCTTTGTTTTCTGACTGTTTTAAGATCAAGAACTGAATTTTGTTGTTATTTTCATTGATTTTTACTTTTAATTTCTCCTTCTTTTTTTCATTAATATCAATAGTTTTGTTTTAAAGAAAAGAAAAAAAAAAGTGACCAATAACTGTGGATGAAAACGACGGTATCGCCTACGACTGTCGGTGATGCTGTGAGAGAGAGAGAGAGAGAATATTTGCCATTATGAATGTATGAGTAGAGTCTAAGCAATGTGAGCATGAGAGATGGAAAAATAAAAGAATTTGATTTTGTAAGTTAAAATAGTGCTGGGAAAATAAATGGGTAAGATTTTTATGAATTGGGGAAGAAAAAAAAGATTTTTTTTTTTTTTTTTAGTAATCTGTTATAAGTTGATCTATAACTGATTTATATTTGTGACTTATTTTAGTGCCAGAAAACTATTTTAATAGTGTACTAGCCATAAACTAAGACCCTTCGTGTTCACCTTGTCATTTCATCCGAGCGCCAGTTCTGGGAAAATATGTGCACGTGATATGTGTACTACATTTTTTTTTTTAATCGTTTATGGAGCCTGTAAATTGTACTTCTGTAATTTGACTGGCATAATATTTTCAGGAGCACGGATGCATGTGTTCACTCCCTGGATTATCTGATTCAAGTCGATTTGTTCTTAATACTAAAACACTACAAATGAGCCCAACACTAATAACTTCAGATCTGCTGAAACGTTTAGTCACGTTTGGTGCCGTAGCTTTGTTATGCCGTGTGAGACATTTTGGGTTAGTGCCCATCAATACAACGATCAATTTTCTATGATTGAACAATTCTATCCTGATGGCTGTGGTCTAAATATCCACATAGCATCAGGCTCCCTGAATAATTTAACGAAGGATGAAAAATGATGCTACAATCTTCACACTCACCATTTCTCATCTCACTCGAACACCTACGAGAGCTTTTTTCAGAGCGATGTGTTAGACAGCGATTATAGCAAAGGACCAATTTTTTGGGGAAAGCGGAGTTCAATCTTTACAGTACGATTTCTGAAGGTTGTAGAATCGATTACCAAGAATCACCTAATATGTTCTGGAGGCCCAGAATCAGATTTTTTATTATTTTTTTTATTACAACATTTTGTTAATTAACAGTACCCTTCAAAATGCCATTTTAGATCAAATAAGCTTTTCAGCTTGACAATTCTGTAATAATTCATTGATTTTTAGTGTTGGAATCAACAATAGAGTCTGTGCTATTTGTTCATACTGTGTTATGACAAAAGCAAGTTAATTTCATGGAGAAATAAAATCCCTACATTTCATATTGGAACAGAACCAGTTTTTGTATCACTGAGATACACTTATGAAGAGATGAAAACCCCACAGCTCTGTCTGCTTTGTCAAGCTTTTCTGAAGCTGCTTTATCACATTCTGTGACTCTGTCGCCCCCTACAGGATGATTAGAATTACAACTAGCGATAATAAGGCCACTGTTACACTTCCACTGGGTGTAATGAGGGATGTAAAACAGAAGTGCTGAAGGAGATGGGAGAAAAATAATTGCCTTCCATTTTGAGCACAGAAAAGACATTTCAAGGTGGTGTTTTAACACTCGCTGGTGTTTAAATGTCACCTTTCATACGGTCAAATTGAAATACACTTGGGCGCAAAACTATAAAGACGGATTTACGTGGTGTTTATAGATCAATTATCATCAGTCCATTACCTCAGTTTTTACAGAGTAATACAGGTGCTTTACATAGATTTGTGTCTCCCGGTGGTTCATAACATAAGTTTAAATGCACTTCATGTGTGAAAGTAAGCAAGTCCTCTCTATTCACAGAAGGCTTTTCATCTTTTTGTTCTCCTGTGTCATTATCTTTTTTGTTTTGGGTTCACAGGTTTTGTCATAACAATGAACCCCTCCCTCTTCCCAGAAATCTGTGGTTTTCAAAGGGCTATGGACCAGTTTGTGGAATCTCTTTTGTTCTTTTATGGAGACTTGAAGAAGAGAACTGAATCACTTTGGCTGCCGAGTTGAAGCAGAGTTATGGAGGTGGTGTGTACGGTCATGTTGGCAACGAAATACTAACCTGAATAATTTGTACAGTAAAAAAATAAAGTTGTATGTAATGCTTTTGACTTGTCTCTGGTTTTGTCTGCATGACAGCCCACAGTTTTAAAGCTTACCTCTGTTCAAGTTTCAGTAAAGAAAAATTCATTCATTGTGACTGAAAATATTCGTATTATGTTGTAATGCATTAGCACCGTTCGCTCAACCACTCGGCTACCACATCCCCAGTGTATTATCTAGTCACAGTGTCACTCGATTTTATTATAGCACCTAACTCCACACTATGAAGTATTTTTGGGATATATCTCAGATCTTATATATAATACATTATTTACTTCAGATTCCTATCCACTGTACTGTATCTACTGTAGAATGAACTTCATTGTGGCACAAAAGGTCGACAAGGTAGTGAGATTGTATAGCATGAATGTTATAAGAATGTTATTTCAGAAAGAAAGAAAACAAGTTTGTCAGGAAGAAAAAAAATAGGAAATGTAATGTCTTCCTATGTGCGAGTGTATAAAGTAATTATTTAGTTTTCAGGTACAGCTTCATTTTATTTGAGAAGCTAGGTCAGGTTTGTTACTGTACGTCACACAGATCTACCACATATACAGTTCAAATTATAATGAAAAAAAAATTAAGACTAAAAATGTACATTCTTTAATATTCAAGCATCATATCAATAAACACATGATAATACTATAGATCATACACCACACTGTAGAGCAAGGATGTGTAGAGAAATCGCATTTTTAACTAACATGCCACGTTACACTCAGTCCCATGTACGTGACCGATAACACATCGACGACTAACAACAATGTGTTAAATTACAACATTAATATGAAATGAACAACTGAAGTACATTCTGAATACACAAACGGAAATATACACAGACTGCAATACGTTATTACAAAAACAAACAACATCCCCTGCAAAATTTCTAAATTGTAATTTACTGTACAGTGTTCGGCTCCTCAAACCGTTCCGAATTTTGTAGAGTTATAACATGTAAATTAATTGAGATCTTACTGCATATTTTGTCAGCAGCTTTGTGGTTTTGAGTTTTCCTTTTGTAGACTAATTTGTTTTCCGTCCGATTAGAGTTATTATATTAATATTCAATTGAACATGATTTGAAATTCATTTGATGGACTGGATTTGATGGACTGTATGTCTGACACCCTGCTTAAGCTGATATACTGTGTTTAACCATCATGTTGAAACCTTTATTTTGTAGTTTATGTACTGGAGAGGTTAAAATGTACAGTAGATTAAAATTCTACAGCTACATTTGTGTATCCAAGTGTAAAAGGTATATATCTCCTCCAGACTCCAGTCTCAAGCATCTTCTGGCCTAAAATCAGAAAGGTGACATTGTCAAAAGTGATATCCATCATCCAGTTTATACAACTATCTAGAAATTTTAAGCCAACACCATCATTTCAAACAGTCTACAAAATCCAGATCATGTTAATATTGTGATTACAGTGGTGTGGAAAAAGTGTTGGCCCCCTTCCTGATTTTTTATTTATTTTTTTTTGCACACATTATTTTTGTTTGTCACACTTTAATGTTTCAGATCATCGAACAAATTTAAATATTAGTCAAAAGATAACACAAGTAAACACAACATGCAGTTATTAAAAGAAAAATAAATCTAAACCCACATGGCCCTGTGTTGAATTTAGCTCATAAACCACAGCTAAGTAATGTTTTAACAGGTAGGGCAATCACACTTTTTCACTTCACTCTATTAAATGATTCTAGAAATTTTCATGCTTTTTTAATTTTCTTGCACAAGCAATGTTTTATATCAGGACCTCTGAGTCCAGTGAGTTTGGTGTCAAGCCATTTGGTGTAATCGATCGTTTAGAGACTGTTTTGGCAGAGAAATCACTAAACAATGTTGAAATCTGGCTGATCAGGAATGTGGAAGCTTATATCATCTGCAGGTCTATACAGTATTACCTCATCTTCTGTTTGTAGAAACCCAAAGCCTCATTGGCTATGTACTGGATGAAAGCAGGATCTTGTGGCTGCAGGTTGCCTGGAACAGTGAGTGTAAGAGGAGGAGCATTCAGAATGTTCACCTCAACCTTAGTATCAGCCACTGGAGCCTTTATTTGTTCTCCATGCACGTTAACCGTGTCCTCGTTCTCCACCTGATGTGTATTTCAATCGACATAACATTCATTTTCCATCAGTTTTCATGATTTTATTTTTACTCTTCAATACGATTTTCATCTCACCATAGTGATGTTGAAGATGTTCTGATCCATGACGCCACCATCAGCAAGCTCAACCACCCAGCCAAACTCGGCAGCCATGTTGTTGATCCAGCTGATGGTGTCCACAGTGTGACGCTCTACGATACCTAGGACCTCGTCATACTGCTCCTTAGCAACATCCAGAAGCTCAGATACTTCATTGAGCTCAATATGTAATTCACGCATGCTTGGACACTCTGAGAGAAGAATCAACACATGTTTGAGTAACACTGACAAACCATATGAAACAAATCCCACTAGTCATACTCAAATAGTGTTGATACAGAGGCACCATTACCAGAAAAGAATGGTCCCTGGCAGGCTTGGCACTTGCTCTGGAGCTGCCAGCACTCTGCTGACTGTCTGCGCAGATCTCTACACAACGTCTTGCTGTAAAGGAATCCAGGGAGCAGCTGCTTCTCTGAAACATAGTGTCACCAGATATTACAGTACACCATAATCTCTGGGAAGACAAACGTTTTTTTGGAGGTTGGTTGTGCATCTTATTTTCTGCCTAATAATTATAAACAAAGGTGACAACTGAATCTCCAAATGAGTTTTCACGAACAACTTGACGATTTTATGACAATCTAGATTACAAAGAGTATACAGATGATCACAAACCTTCACTTAATCATACAAGAACATTTCAAAATGTTTAAGAGGACTGAAGGCTGTCACATCAATGCTGGAATCACTAACAAATTCAAATCCACTGAAAACACACACACACACACACACACACACACACACACACACACACACACACACACACACACACACACACACACACACACACACACACAAACGCACACTTCTTTTGTACCACTTTTTGGTCACAATCTGGTTTCTGTCTTATTTTTCTCTGCTTGTTTCTTGACCCTGAAATTGTGTCAAATTTTTAGATTGCTATTCATTTAAACAGTGCCTGCAACTGCAACCTTCTCTGCCACCTTTTTTTTATTACTTAGTCTCCAGCTTGTTTGTTGGCCGCAGGACATTCTGTGGATTGGACTTTTTTTTTTATCAGTGATTTCTGTATTGACATGACAAAGACCTTCAGACACATCTACCTTGTTCTTTCTCAGCTTCCTCCATGATCCCATGTAGATCATCAAATGCCTGTGTGATCACAGTTTCAAACTCCTCCAACACGCTGCTTGTAAAGTCAACAAAGGACTCCAACACATCTTTGAGCCCTACTCCTAATCCCTGCAGAAAGTCAGAGTCTAGTGCTTTCATCTCCTTATCTTCCTGTAGCTCTGGAGTGAAGGCCTGCTGCAGAGTTTCATCCATCTTGCTGTGGAATTTGAACACCAGCGCCATGCTGCGGGTTACCAGTGTGTCGACTTTGGAGACCAGATCGTTAAATGAGTCCTCTAACCTCTTCACCTGCAAGTCAGGCATCTCTGTACTCTTGTTTATAGTGAACGCGTCTTGGGTGTTAATCAAGCCAAAGTGTGTGCTTACCCTGTGGAAGAAGCCTTCCAGCTAAAAAAGAAATAGCATCAGTTGCATACTCTTTATAAATAGTAACTCAAATGAATAGAATGGACAAAAACATAAAAATAAATGATTTTTTTTAACCATACTGTATATTTAGAGTTACATATACATAAAACAGCACAATGGCTTAAGGTTAGCACGTTCGCCTCACACCTCCAGGGTTGGGGGTTCGATTCCCGCCTTGTGTGTGTGGAGTTTGCTCTCCCCGTGCCTCGGGGGTTTCCTCCGGGTACTCCGGTTTCCTCCCCCGGTCCAAAGACATGCATGGTAGGTTGATTGGCATCTCTGGAAAATTTGTGTGTGTGTGTGTGTCCCCTGCGATGGGTTGGCAGATAAGCGGTAGAAAATGAATGAATGAATGAATATACATAAAACCCGAACACTAAATGTATAGTGTGGTTAAAAAAACAAAAAAAAACAAAGCATGCTATTTATAATGAACTGTTCGAGGAGTCGAGTAACTGAGCACGCTATTACTGTATAAGAAAATGATCTGTGCCACAAGTTGATTATTTACTTTGAGTGGCACATCCTATAGTGTATTATTCCTCTTATATATCAATTTGCTAACAAGATTGTAGCTTTTTATTTGTTTGCAGTCACTTCTGGGGAAAATCTAGAAAAACATAAGTTCCTGTTCAATTACAATACAGTAACTATAAACAATTCTTCCCTCAGCAGTCTCACTTTTGTTCTCTCTCTTAAAGTGAATCAAATTTAGAAATAATAATAACATGACTCTTATCTGGCTAGGCATTCGCCAGCTCTGATATCAGCCAGTGAGGGGTTCGTAATTATTAATGCCAGAATTATGATTTTATTTCCGTAAAATTCCATCAAATATAAAGCAACTGTGCATAAACATGTTTAATATGTTATTGCGTATGTATATAATTATATATAAAAAAAACTAGTCATCACGTTCTGACCAATGAGAATGAGAACTGAACAATGTTTTGATACAAAATAAATGGCACGGTGTGGTCAGTATGTTGTGTCTCTGGATACAATCCAGTTTTCATCCCACCTTACTGGAGAATTTAGCAAAGCCACGACGGCAAGTGCTGTTGTAGAAGTTCTTACAAGCGTCTTGCAGGCAAGGCTGACACTCATCCCACAAGGTTTTCAAAGTGTCCTTACACTCCTGCTCAGCCTCGTCCAACTTCTTTACCACATGCTGAGCCATCACTGACACTTCCTTTTGACAGACAGAGGGGTATTATATTATATTATATTATATTATATTATATTATATTATATTATATTATATTATATTATATTATATTATATTATATTATATCACTACATCATTATGATTTATATTAAATGCTATAGAGATATTCGTAACACAAATCAAAGCTGATTATATTGCACATTTGATATTTTAAGCATTAAGATATGTTTTTTTTTTTTTATCTTGGTGGTGTTGTTCCCATGTTGAAAACTGAATTTCTTTGTCAGGTTACACTCCACAGTGGTGCATAGTAAAGAAGATACTTAGGGATGTACGAATTTCATTATTATTCTCATACTGAGAACCCTCATTTTCCTGACTGCCATAAAATAATTAATTTGTTTATACTGATTGAAAATGTCCAAAAAGCTGCTTTCTATTCTGTTGGCAGACATTAAACACCAGTGTGCTGGTAAAAGGGTTTGCTGGTTTAACACTGAGGACTGCACATACAGTATTAAACACTAACCTTCTTCTTTTCTCTGCTGTTATGAAGCGTCTTGATCAGTTGCTCATGTGTCATCTCATTGCTGGCCATCACTTCTTTTATCTGCTTAACACCATAAAGAGCTCTCAGCACCTCCTCATCCACAAGCTTCTCCCCTTCCAGAGAGAGTCCTGAAACACACAGGATAAACATCCTTCAGCAGTATGGTACCATAGGTGACAGTGGAATAAATGCTAACCTCATGGAGAGATGTTATAGTGTCAGACTCACGATTGAGTGTTTCTGTTGTAACAGCTGGTGGAGCACGACCAGGAGCTGAGTGGAAAACATTCAGACAGGCCAGGAAAGCCAGAGAAAACAGAAGCACCCTCATCTTCTTCTTACAGTCACTTCACACTCGTACTGTCTGGATAAGAAGCCAGCATTTACACTTACGCTATTTACTTCAACTGATATTAATGTCACATTTAGAATCTTAAAGTGTTTTTTTGTTGTTGTTTTTTTTGCTTTGTTCACTGGGAAGTTTTCAGATATAACCCTTTAACAAGGATATCTTTTTCGGATAAAGATTTCTCTTTTTTTTTAGTTAACTTCGGAATATTGTAATGCTTATGTGATTTAAAGCTTATACTGTATAGCTATTACATTTTTTTAACCTGTTGAGCAGTGATTAGAAAAAGTAGTAAGTCATGTTTTCCATACTGTACATACAGCAAATATTTTTCAGGACATTGCTATATTTATTCTGGTTATTTGTGGAGCAAATTGCAAGTCAGCAGCCATACACGACCTACAAAGTCAAGATTTATCCTGACAAACTGAATTTAGTATACAGGGTAAGGTCAAAACCCATGTAACCAAACGCATACAGTGGAAATGCCTGATAGAAATAACATGACTTAATTCATGTGATCATCTTAGAAAGCTGACCCCCCAAAAAATGTGTTTTATGTTAGAGTCATGACATACGTATAGTCCGTATAATTATAATGCATATAAATGTGACGTACTACTGTAACAAGGGTTAGGGTTAGGTTTAGGGTTAAGGTTAGTGTAATATTAGTGCAAATCATGGACAAATTTTCAAGATTTCCCAAATACCCATCTGCTAATAGAAAAAGATGCTGAGTAAAAATGTCTAGAAATGGGCTTAGATCTTAATTTTATAACTGTTTTGTAGTTTTTTTCCCATATGGAGAAATATTACACAGTTCTCATACTTTCACATACTATACTCAATCCTCATGCTATTACAGCCTGAGAAGCACTTAGCTTGTACAGTTGATGAAGTCCTTTTCTTTGGAAACTTTCTTTCTTTCTTTCTTTCTTTCTTTCTTTCTTTCTTTCTTTCTTTCTTTCTTTCTTTCTTTCTTTCTTTCTATTTTAGTTGACTACATTTCTTTTACTGTTTATACAGCTGTTGTTTGCAGTGTAATTTGGTAATCTAGAGTAAGAGAAATTGGACATCATTTGAAATAACAACTTTATAATGACCACTAGGGGGAGCTGGAGCTCAGGTATAGGATGTGTAGTAACAGTGCAGGCATTGAGTAAGCAGTGCTGTATTCTTTCCACTGCAAATCATCAATGAATAATATGCCACACTATTAATGATCTTAATCTTAAAAATCAAAAAAGTGTTTTTTATTAAACAGGTCTTAAGGAAAAAACATGCCATTTTTCTCTGCAAAACACTGGTTTCAAAATCATCCCACAATTAATATTTGGTGAAACCTCCACTGCTGAGAATAGCAGCAGTCTGCACATTCCTGCAATGTCTAACAAGGTTGGAAACACTTGCACAGAAAATCCTTCCAGATGCAACAGAGTTTGGGGCTAAAATATCCTGGTACTCAGCGGAAATCATAATACCATCAATCTTCACAAGAGTTCCAGGACCAGCTGCAAAACAGTCTCCAAGCAGCAATAATCCAACACAATATTTTACCGGTGATATGTGAGCTTTACCTTGTTTCCAGTCACTGTTTTCCTGTCCTAATACTGCTCATGGCGAAATAAAATCCGATAGTTAAAATTTGTTTTTTTGGTATTTGACACCAACACATGAGTCCAAACACAAGCTGTTCCACCGTTAGTGAAGTTCAGGCTCTAGATTTTGCCAAATGTTCAAAGGAAAGACTTTTTCATGCAACCTTTCAAAACAGCTCCAAAATGAACGTGTAATATTTAACATGTAATGATGTATTGACTAAGGTGGTTTTATGACAGTTTTATGACAGCAAACCTGTTCATGATGATGGTGATGATGATGATTAATGTTATTAGTAATTGTATATGAATTATTACTCATTTAAATATTAATACAATAATGAACTTACTGAACTTACTACTCAAAACAATAAAATAAAAATCCTATTAAAAATTGTCAATACATTCAGCTTGACTTTGTTTCTAGAACTGCTGTTTTGTTTTGTTTTTTGTTTTTTTAATTAAAAAATAACAGGTTACACATTTTTATAGTTATGATCACCTTAATGTTATGCAAAACAAGTTAGTTTCTGTTATTACTTATAACATCTAGAATTAGCCATTCCCTCAGAACGCTAACGTTTCCTGTATTTAAAAATGAATACAACAAGAAATAAAAGCAGTATTTTAGAGAATTTGCATTTATCCTAAAAACCCATGTCTGAGACAATAAAGAATCAGCTTTACCTCTAACTCTTATAAAAACACTGACACTCAAGACTCATTCAAAAAATATAAAAATAAATATCATCGGACGTCTCATCATGTGAAAACAAAAAGTTCTCCCTGGTTTTTGTTGCAACACATTTATTTATTTACACTTTTCCAAATACATGAGCTCACAGATGTCCACGATCGTTTGGATTTACTCTGATTGTCAGAGATCGGTGGCAATTGTTAGCAGTTAACCTTTTTTTTTTTTTCTGTTGTCTGGAGCAACCACCATACAAGCTCTGCTACAGGTCATTACTAAATAAATCACAACACACATATAAACCTTGCATCTGGAACTACTGACTGACTCAAACTGTTCTAGAAAATAAAACACCTTCAGACCTATCAGAATAAACTGTTTAGCCATGTGTTGTCTAAACAGACTTGACATTCGCCTAGCTACATTCACACTAATATTGTAACATCATCATTACCGATGACAGATAAGTCTGTATGCTGGTAGTATAATTATCTCATCAGTACTCCACAACCTGACATGTAGTGTTCCCTTTATTCACTAGCTTACACAAGAGAATGTATTATAGTAGTATAATAAATAAGGATAGTCTATACTAAATTAGCACCAGTGCTTAATCAATTAATTAGCTAAGCTCTAAGTTGGACATAAAATTACTTGGGACATACCATAAACATGCTCAAAATGTTTCACTGAACTTCATCTAACATTCTCATTTTCATATTTTATTGAAAATCGAATCGAACGCATTAATGTTCGTGTTCATCACAGATCAATATGGAGCCAGAGGTTTCATGGTAAAATATACTCCTAAATATAAAGCAGTTCAACAAACATATATATATATATATATATATATATATATATATTTTAACATTCATTTGAATAACAATATCACAAAGAGTTTTTGAAGTACTTCATGGCTTATTGTTTATAATATTAAAGCACAAGTTTATCAAGTGATGATGATAATTTAATCACCAATACTCACCGGAATTGTGAATCTATGTGTTTCAAGCAGGATGAGTGTGATGTTTATCTTTACCTCAACTCTTCTATTTATACTGTGATGAGCCAGAGGTAATCCCGATTAAAGGTTTTAATGCCTGCTAATCCAAGAGTCAACAAGTAACTCAAGCCTTCTTTCATCACCCTTGTTTACAACATATACTGTTTTACATAAAAACCACCCAGAGCTAGTAATTCTGGAAAACCTGAGATTTTACCTGTAATGTGGAACTGCTAATTATAAGATTACAAAAAAATACAGTCATGGCCACGTTTTGCTTGGTGTCAGCTATTAAGACAAACATAATAGTCTCTAGTAGTTAATGTGGATAAATACTTTATTTTATAGAAATATAGATACAGTTACATACATACACAAATAGTAAATACAGTAAACTTGAAATTAAAATATTATTATAAATTAAATATTACTCTTATTCTTTATCTATTATAAAATTGGTTAAAGGGTTGGTAAATAAAAAGGGTTATTTTCTTTAGGGTAGAATTTTTAAGTGTAATCTTTTTAAACATGTGTAAACTATTTAGAATGTTGAACTGACCAAATGTCTGAAGATTTATGCATTTCTTTTGTAATCATCATTATTGAATGCAAGACTTTTCAAACATGCTGTTTTTGTTCAATAATCAAACACAGCACAAAAATGCTGGATGTTCATAACTTCTCCCAGCACCAAGCCACATGTTTCCCATAACCACTAACTGTACAGTAAGAAACTTTAGCTATGAAAAAGAAAGCTATAAATAAAGTTCCTCGGGTGTCATAGTTAAAGATACATGACATAATATAATTTGGATATTCATGAAGTGAAAGTGACATACGGCTAAGTACGGTGACCCGTACTCAGAATTCGTTCTCTGCATTTAACCCATCCAAAGTGCACACACACAGCAGTGAACACACACCCGGAGCAGTGGGCAGCCATTTATGCTGCGGCACCCAGGGAGCAGTTGGGGGTTCGGTGCCTTGTTCAAGGGCACCTCAGTCGTGGCCAGCCTGAGACTCGAACCCACAACCTTAGGATTACGAGTCAGACTCTCTAACCATTAGGCCACGACTTGCCCCAATGGAATGGTCATGTTTACTTGCATATGAATTCATACATACAGGCCAAAGGTTAGCAGTGAGCGGTTATTGGGAAACAGTGGGTATCTGGATGGCTAACTGGATGGTGTAGAAAATGTTGATCAATGATCATTGAGAATAATTGTGACCAGGGATTGGTCATTGGGAAAAAAATGGAAATCATGGATTGGTTATTGGTAAACTATGATGATCAGGAATTTGTCATTTGGGAAACAATGGGGATCAGGGATTGGTCACTGGGAAACAATGGGGATCAGGGATTTGTCATTTGGGAAACAATGGGGATCAGGGATTGGTCACTGGGAAACAATGGGGATCAGGGATTGGTCACTGGGAAACGATGGGGATCAGGGATTGGTCACTGGGAAACAATGGGGATCAGGGATTGGTCACCGGGAAACAATGGGAATCAGGGATTGGTCACTGGGTAACAATGAAGATCAGAGACTGGTTGTTGGAGAAAAAGGTTGATCAGTGATTAGTTGGTGTGAACATAGGCTTATGCAAGCACAGTACAGTCACGCGTAAAAGACTCATGATAATCTGGGCAAACCTGCAGCTTGTATAACTAGCAGCTGTGATATAAGGGAAAAGGTTGTATAAAGGACAGGACAGAAACCAATATCTGATAGATTTATCACTAACTCATTTTTCACTTTTGGCTAGATATTTGTTGTTGGCTATCTATTTACAACCCAACAGTGACACAGGGACCTGTATGTATTATAATGAGTCTGTGGAGTTTCCATAGCTGTATCCTTCTAACAGTGCTCAGATTACTGCCAACTAGTGACAACAGGGGTAAGAGGTGCTTTGAAACACAAACTTGTAATAAATCCCCAAAAAGTAAAAAAAAAAAAAAAAAAATTCATGAGTAAGCCAAGTGGTTAGTGTACACCTCTCTTTCCTCAAAAAAAAAAAGCAAGGCTGGAGCATGCAGCAGTGGTGAATCTGGTCTAAATTAGTTTTACTGTACCCACAATTAACTGCCATCTGTGCTTACTGGCTTATTAACCATTTATGGTCACTAGCTTAATTACTTTCACTCATGATTATTCAGACACAAAGAGACACTGTGTGAACAAGAAGCCACTTTGATTTTTGTGGCTGTGTTTAAGAGGAAACTGATGTAATCTGATGGTTAATTCTTGTTGATACTTTGGTAGACATAGCACAATTCATTCATTCATTCATTCATTCATTCATTCATTCATTCATTCATTCATTCGTTCGTTCGTTCATTCATTCGTTCATTCATGTTCAGTAACCATCTACCAACAAATTGGTGATTTTTTTTCTGTTGCAAAATGTGTGCAAATAATATGGCATATGTCATACAAATATATTTACTGTATTTCTTGCATATGTTCTTGTTTATTAAATCCATTGGTGCACAGAGCAAAATTATAAACAGGTTGCCAGGTATCACCTAAACACTCGTCCCTTTTGTCCACTGGAGAGAAGGCAAAGGACACCCTGGATGGGGTACCAGCTAGGGACAATTTAGAGATACCAGTCAGACTACAGTGCATCTCTATGGAAAAGAAGATAAAACACATAGGAAACCCCCAGAGCACAAAGCAATGAGATTGAAAACTCTATGGCAGATGTGGGAATGGTGCGTCCAACCGTTGAGGTGCAAAGCAAATGTAAGTTTATAATGTTTTATATATATAATGTTTTTTTCCTTCTTTTTCTGCTTCTTCTATATTATTATTATTAGCCTTGGCCAATTTCCACCCAAGAGTCTTTTGACATATGAAGCCAGCAATCCACATCTTTTCAAACTGCTGCTCATACTGCATTATATTGGGGTGTGATTGACAGGGAAAATAACAACATCCCACCCAAAGAGCATGGTCGATTTTGTTCTCTTGGATTTGTGTCCACAGATGGCTGTAGTGTTGTTAAGATTTAAACTAGGATCGATATTGCTAAAGCAGTACTCGGAAGCCACTGGGAGCCATTTTTTCCTCAGTCCTTGCAAGGGAAACAAATTCACCTTGGTGAAGATTTGATTTGCAATCTGCTCTATGTACTTTTGTCATCAACACTCCATAAACCCTCTTTCTCTCTCCTGTTCTTCACGATAAAAATGCTGTACAATGTTCCCACCTACATTTTTAAACTTTTCCATAGCCTATATTCACAGTAAGGGATTAAATTGTATTTTGTTTATTTGGTTTAAAACAGGATCCAACCACCACAGACTAGTTTTAAACACAAAAACATGATCCACAAGCTTACATTGTCTTTTTAGAGTCTATAGTCTGTCTAATAAAGAAATAAATATGTGCTGGTTACTTTTTGTTGGCAGTCTTGACAGATGTTAGAGTAAATTAGTGCCCTTTATTATACAAATTACCAACCATTAAATCAGCAGAATCAAACCTCAAATCTTTCCTCACTTCATAGATTTTTGGTTCCTTGTTATTGAGGCAACTCACTGTGTAAATACAGTATCAGTGTATTTTCTCTGGCCATGCTGATACCTTTTTTAAACAAAGATCAAATCAATAAATGTTATTTTTATTTAGTATTGTTTGCTTTAATATTTTGTTGTGCTGTCAACTCTGGTAATAACATTATTGGAATTTCACTGCTTTTGGTTGCCGTCTTTGCGGCTTTACGCCGATTAACGTTATAGATAAACGCCTCCAGCTCTGACTGCGCGTGCACGCTGCGCGTACCTGTGCTTCTCCGTTCAAATAAAGCAGACAGCTGAAGACGCACTTTTGAAAGACTACAACACACGCGTGTAAAAGCAAAGTAAATAAAAAATCTAACTGATAAATAATTTTCTTTCCAATCGACGACATGTCCTGCATTTTAACGTAATTTTTGTTATTTATTTATGAAAGTAAAAATTATACTTATAGTTTTATAGTGGCTGAGATCACACACAGGGGGGCTGAAGCCACCCTAAAAAAGGTCTAGAACCGCCCCTGTACCTGACCTTGTCTTGACCTTCCAAATATTTCAAATTTCAAATATTTTACAATAAGGTTATTTGGAGTGATCCTTGGAGAGTCTTTAGATTACTGGATCCCTGACATTCTTTTTCTAGTTTTTCACAGAAAAGAAAAGAAAAGAAAAAAAAATAAATATAAGGATTGTGTGTAAGGTCCATTGTGATGGAACATTTTGTGGCAAGTAAAATTCTTTTTTTTTTTTTTAACTCAAAATAGATTTTTTGTCTCTTTTAGAAAACCAAATATAGGTATATATTTTATACCAGAAATTGTGCTTTTCTCACTCTATGTGCAATCCCTATAGTGATCAGGTCAAATGGGTAAAATATGTCTAGTTAAAGTAGACCAAATAAAGTAAAAAACATAATTTCAACAGAGAAAAAGAAAACTAATTTGTTCTAATGTATGAGTGAATTTCTGAGTGTTAAAGTTCAACAAAGTCAACGATTATTTTGGCAGTTAACTGGAAACAACTATATCACAATGCAACGATTTTTCCATTACTCTGTGTGTGTGTGTGTGTGTGTGTGTGTGTGTGTGTGTGTGTGTGTGTGTGTGTGTGTGTGTGTGTGTGTGTGAGGAGCATTTACAGTGTGTGCATGAGTTAATATGTGTGAGTGAGTACAGTTCTGGGTACGCACGCGCGCTCGTGTGTGTTCCCTCCCCAGGGTTTCGGGGAGGAAGTTGAACTCCAGATGTGAAGTTTTACACACTGAGCCTTAGTGAGCCTATCGGCTTTCACATGGCTTCTCTTTACTATTGGGTGCCTAGCTAAAGGTTCTCTCGTAATGTAAAAACCAAGTGGGCAACACAGGCTGCTCACTACTCCACAACTCCTGCTGCGCTTTCTGTATTCTTCCTTTACCTCAACTTCAACTCTATTCCCCGCGGATACGTTTGCACAGAAATTTTATTTCTTTGAAATATCTGATAGTTGCTCTTCACTGAAGAAGTTTGTGGACATTGCTGCAGGACTCGTGTCCACCTCCTGACCAAAAAAAATAAAATAAAATCGTACACTACCGTTCCAGGTGGCCCTGCAAATATTGGACATCTTGCGTAAACCAGGACTTTCAATTTTACATTTCTTTCAATTTTACATCAACTCTGTCATGCAGTTGATGTGAACATCGTTAAGGCAAAGGTGCTTTCTGCTTCAATCCACAATGAAGGGTAAGTTTCACAAAAAAAAAATCAAGGTTAAAAAAATCTTTTAACTTTACAGAGCTGTATTTTTTGGATCTTTCTATTTGACATACTATTTTAGTACCTTAGTATCTAATACGAACAGGTTTGTGCCTACTGTTGTACATGCTGATAAACATGGTAGTATGAAGCACAAACATCTAGTGCTATTAATCTACTAACTGTTGAATGCATGAAAATGTAGGCTACTAAGAACATCTGGCGGTGCGATGATTTGATTATTTAGGCTACGATTGAACTATTTACTACGTTAGTATGAGCGAGGCATTTATAGAAACCTTTGTATTTTGCTCTAGCCTACTCAGCAGTATGGTAGTGTGTGTTTTATTTTCTCTTTCCGTTTTAAAGAATGTGTGTTACTCCAACATCTGGCATGCATTAAGCGCCCGTGGTGTGTTAAGGCTGGTTGGCCGCGTGTATGTTTTTGGCCGAGTTGCCTGTTTTTAGAAGAGTTGAACTCAAGCATCTGTACACAAATCACGTTCTCACTGACCTATGTCATTTTTAGAAAAGATTTAGCCACAATAATAGAAGTTTTATTGTTTAGATAGAGAACGAACGTTCCAGCATCTGCATGGCTCAAAACTGGCTTTCTGTGACCTCATATAAAACATATAATATTGTTGTATTTAAGTATATTTATATCTGTTTTAATTATGTCAATCGTGCAAAAGTACAAGGATTGATTTTAAGAGAGACCTTATGATTATGAGCATTCTTTTTTTCTGCCTTCGTGCTCTGTCTCAACTCCAAGACAGGTTGCATGTATATTTATGAACAGTGGAAAATAAGAAGTCAGGATTACGCAATCCAAAAAAAAAAGCCTTGGTTTGTTCCTGAAGACCAAAATGGAGAACTGGGGAGCAACAATGTTTGGATAAATGAGTCATGTTCTTTTCTACAAAGGACAGTTTGAGAATCATGTAAAGTGCATTGGTAAGCAAAAACATTTGGGCATTTTAAGTGACAAAAAGGCACACAGATCATTTAGCAGTACAGCTTTGACAGAAATTAAAAACGTTCTGGACTGATATTTATTACAGTCTTATTTACATGCATTCATCTTAATGGTTAAATGAGTTATATGCTAACATAATTGCCAGGTTCTACAATGTCATCTCATGGTTATGGATTCAGTTATACATCCATTAACCTTTATGTACTTCTGAAATTTATAAGGTCACATTCTTTGTCTGCATCTTTGCGTGTCTGTGTTTACAGTTCTGGGGATTATAGGGGAGGGGGACATGAGGGTATTTGTCTACCTGTGCAGACAAGGTAGGTGGAGAGGGTGGTGGGCTGGAGGAAGGGATGTGATGCAGACCACAGCTCTAGGATAGAATTATATAATAGATATAATTACAAGATATAATTACTTCGTTTTAATGCTCTTTATTGAATTAGGTCTTGTGTACCTTGGGGTAAAGGATAACACTTGAGAAACTACATGTTGTATGTAGTATTTACATAAATCTTGTATCTATATACAGTATCCATTTCTAATCAGGTAGTACTCTGTCTTGAGTTGGTAAGTTTTTGATCTGTAAATCATACTTAAATCATAATTTATTACTTGTGTTAAATTGCAGACCCAGAACATCTGGAAACTAGTCCAGATTTTTTTTAATTGACTTCCCACTAGCAAAATTATGGATTATTAAGTGCTTAATTCTGGGTATTTGTCTATAACAGCAGAATAAATCATATGAACATTTTTTTTTATTGTAAAAATGATTTAAAAAAGGTGGTCAGACTAAGTGGGATATTGCTGCACATATACACAGCAAGTGGTTTATTCCTCAGTTTATCGTCATCTAGTCAAAACGTTGTAACTACAGTATATGGAAAGGGCGTCATTACTCCTTCATGACTAACTAACACCTGATGCTTGTTTTATTTTCCATTTGCATGTTAATGTGTTTTTGCAGGTTTGTGTTCAATGTCTGTGCATTTGCTTGAGTCACCAGAGGTGGTTAGGTGCAGGACTGTCTCATTTAAACATCTGTCCTGTGTCTCTGTGTGTGCCGTGCAGGTTATAACACTGACAATGATTTCTGACTTCCAACAAAGATACATAATCATGGTTTCCTTTTTTCATACAGATGTATATTTGTTTAAAGACTGAAGTCGAACAGTAAATTAGGATAGTGTCATTTTGTTAACTTGAGAATGGACTTTGCAGCCAGTGTTAATTCAATAGTAGGAGGACACATGTTTCTATAAAGTATTTCTGCCCTTGGAATCATAACACTGTTATTACATGCTGGGTTTGGCAGATTTTGACTGAGAGTATTCCAGATAAATCCTGTTAGAATTATTACTGGTTGGCCAAAGTAAGTCTTCATTTTAGACTTTTTTTATAGTACAGTTGTGTTCTGTGTCCCTTATTTTAAGCCAGTTTTACTGTCAGAAAGATTGTTATATTAATGCATTTACTTCAAGGAATCTTCAATGGAAAACCATCATAGCACTGACACTGTCATCTAATATCGTTGTCCTTTAATCCTTATACAGACGACTTTACCGATGAAGAGGAAGTGCAGTCCTTTGGCTACAAACGCTTTGGTGAGTAGCTTATACACCACCACACTGTCGAAACATAGATTATTTGACACTGAACTCTGTCAAAATGGAGTGTTTTTATGTTGAACTATGCTGTATGGATAAAGCAGATGAATATGGGGTCATGTGCCAACATTTAACACACTTCTCCGTGTCATCGTATGCTTGAGTCATTAGCTTGAGGTACACTGGTGTGAACAGACCTTCTCACTTTTACTTTGTTCAAAGAGTGGAGTTTTCTATATTTATCACGAGTGAGCATCAGGCACTGAAAAGTAATAGTTAGCCTTAAACTTTTCCATATTTTGCTATGATTGCATCTTTCTGCAACCTTCGTTGGCTTCTCTAATGACATACAGTACTAAAGGGACTTGACTTCTTGGCCATCTTAAGTTTGCACAACTTTTGCATTTCAGATTATTGCTTAAGTTTCACATTACTAGAGTCACTGTTACTCTATTTCTTGGCGAAAACAATGCAGATGTTCTCACTATGTCTTAAAAGTTATAAAAATAATTACAGTCAAGTCTAAAGCTAAATCTCTATATTATAATACATTCGCCCTACTTCATAATAATAAGATGTTGTGTATTATTTAACCCATTTATCAACTACATATAATGAAGTGTTTAGAGGTGAATTACCTGGAATATATTTCTAAAAAAAAAAAAAAACAGCCTTAAATCAACTGTCTATGTCTTTGGACATTATGCATGAAAGGGTTAAGCAGCTGAGGTCCTAGATCTAAGCTTCATATGCAGATTCCAGATGCCTGTGCATAGCTGTGTTCATCAGGGAGCCAGCAGGTTGGAGGATTCATGACAGGGATTGTGATGTTTGTGACGTGAGAAGATCCAGGCAAGGGATCAAAGCACTTTAATCATGCTCTCCTAAACTGGCAGGCAAGAATTGGATTCTGTCTTTTACTGGCATGCAAAGTGGGAATGATGGACCTGCAGAGATCTGACAGATTTGTGAGAAAACCAGACCAGTTTTGGATTACTTCTGGGCTGTTTACTCCAAATGGTTTTGATTTAGAGACGTGTGCTTTAGTTAGGCATGAACATGATGCGGGTATCCTCTGAAGCAAGCTATTAGGAAATGCAAAGGCTCTGGAGAGATGATGTAAGTGCCATTATCATCATCATCATCATTTGGGGAAAAATAGCTAAGCAATTTCATTCATCACAGTACTGACAAGAACACTATTATTTGCTGTGACTATAGATGTTATACCACATGACCCTTATACACTACAGAAAAAGAAAGAGGAGAAACAGAAAGCTGAGCCATGAAATTTAATCCCCCGGTTACTAAACAAACTAAAAAATAAATGTATGAAGTAAATTCCATCCTCACAGATGGAATATGAGTTGAAGAAGAACAGAACTACAAACGATTTAACCAGCCATTAGAACCACTAGTTTCCCTTTTATGTAACTTTGAGAGGACACAATGTGCTTTTGGGATTTTAATCTGAATAAAGGTTTATATACGATAATATATTTTTGCTCTGGTTATTACAGTACAAATGTCCGAGTAATTCAGCGATTCAAAATGCAGATGAGTTGTCATTCATTTAAATGCGCTAGGAAAATGCAGCTGCCATGCTACTGATGTACTGTAAACATTTTAATAAATAATTAATAATTAATAAATGTGCATATTGTTTCATACAAATTGTGGTTTCAATTCTAAACCAAATAATCAATAAAAAATTCTGTTGATAATTGTGCAGCCTATTGTACTGACTCTTGAAGACACCTGGTGTGGCCGTGCGCTGAATTTTAGTTTGATGTTATTCCAAGTGATTTCTTACTGCTGAGTCAGCACCACTGCAAGAGTACTGACTTCCACTTTTATTTGATTTGTCCCCTAAAATGAAGTGTAACGAGACCGAAAGCAACTTTTCATTGATGGTGCGATGTACACAATTCAATGATTCAAGAGTAATCAGATCCACCTTGAGATCTGAGCTGTTTAAAAAAAAGTGTTCCATAGACAAATTTTAAATCCTTTTTCTTGCAGCAATCTCAGGGGGTTTGTTTAACTGGAGCTCATATCGGCTGAGGAGGGGGGCAGGGAGCTGGAGAAGCTGGAGGGTGTGGGGGTCGATTGGCCAGGATACTGCTGTGTTGGTGCTGGAGCAAAGAATTGTGGGGGTGCGCTTTCTAGTGAATATTCAGCATCATAGCGCAGGCCTTATTTTAGAGCCAGTGAAAACATAGACAGAGAAAAATATGCAGTTCTCTTTCCTGTAGTAACCCGCATCCTGAGCAAAGGAAAGGAACCATTCTGATAAACAGGTCTAGATAGGTCTGGGTCTTTCAAATCTCAGCACATTGTTTTGTCACAGTTGTGGGCAAGAATGTATTAGTGATAACTTACATTCAGTTTCCTGCATTGATTTGCAATGAATTTGATTACAACACTCAGCTCATCGTGTACTGTAACATTACCGGATTTCCCCTGATGGTGAAATAAAGTACCGTCTACTCTATTCTATTCTACTCTGTTCTACTCTACTCTATTCTGCTCTACTCTATTCTACTCTATTCTGCTCTACTCTATTCTACTCTATTCTACTCTACTCTACTCTACTCTATTCTGCTCTACTCTATTCTACTCTACTCTACTCTACTACAAGGAGTATTTAGTTTCGTTCCCTTTAAAAGATGGTCACGTCTAATCTTTTGCGTATGTATACAGTATATATACACAGCTATATGTACATATAACACTATTTTATTTTATCATCATTAACCTACGACAAAACGTTTCTATTCAGACGGGTGAGTTCTCTTTCAGATGATCATTTCACCCCATCCACAGGGTATGTGAGAATTGAACAAGACTCACAGATTGAATGACGTGTATAAAAGTGATGCAAAATCATATGCTATGGCCTTCACAGTAATCAGAGCACAGCCCAAGTAAATACTGATGGGAGATTTGGGCCTGATGTGTTTGACTGATGACTTTGAAAAGCTCTAATTGGAATATTATTTGTTGCTGCAAAAGCTCTTTGTGGAGCAATACCATGCAAAGGCAATTTGTTGCTTTTTCCTTTCATTTGCCACTCTGTAATGTTATTTAATCTCAACTGATGGTTAATTAACATTAATCTGTGGCTGAATGTACACTATTTCCAGGGTTAAGTCATTGTCAATATAATAATATTTTCAAAGGTGCACCTACAAAATTGATCACATATATTATTTTGAGCAGTACGCATTGTTGATATCAGATGCCTCGATGTGTTTTGCTACTGTAGGTTCGATAAGGTTCTTACCTCTGTGTCATAGGGGAAATTCTCACCCAGAGTAAGATATGGTAATGGTAAGCATTTCTGCCAAGGATTGATGTTGAAAGCTGCCTGCATTTATAGATATGTTACTGTTATTGTTTTGACTTGCATTGCAGAACCTTTTCTTGTGGTCTGTTTCACCCACCTTCAAATGGCTTTAACTGGACATTGGTTAGAAGTGTGTTTGCAGTGTAATTTGATTTTAGTTCTTTCATGGAGAGCAGAGGTACAGAGAGAACATTCCCTTATCTCCAAGTCAGAGAGTCTACAGTTTAATCCCTCTGGGAGTCTGGTCTGTATAGCTTTTCCTTATCTCGTTCCCCAGGATCAGGAGAATGGAACAACCACTTTTCAACAGAAAAAGGGGTATGCTTTTAATGCCTTGAGTCTGAATTCAGACCAAGCGTGAATGACAGATATCCAGCAGGAAACTGTTGGCATGAGCCATGGTGTTGTGAAAAGGGGATTAGTTTAGAAAACAGGAACTTTGGAAATGACAAATACAGTCACATAAGAATGGATTTATTTTCTCACAGAGTAGTTAACTAAGATGAGCATTGATGAGCAAAAATGCAAAAATACACAGGTCATACTATGACCACTGGAACCAAGGTTAGGAGGTGTGTGGTCACAGGCCTTGTGGTCGAGGGGAATAAGCCACCAGTGATTCCCTAACACTCTGTTCTGGACAAATGGACATAAATTGACATTTCAAAGCAGGACATCTGTTGTTGCCTACACCAGATGTGAAAAACACTTTCAGATCCAGAGCTGAGTTAAGATACGCAACTTCCAAGAAACAGCGACAGACCTCCAGGGATAATCTTGCTCATAAACTGCACCCCTTATTACAAGCTTTGTGGCATGGAATTGTGCTGTTCTATGATGCATGGACAGGCAACTGCCTCAACAGGCAACTAGTCAAAAATAACACATATGTGAGTTTGCTGCTTTTATTTTATTGCAGGTCCAGAGTGCTACACCCTGTCTGATATATTAACACAAGTCTTTTGGCTCACCCACCAGCCAAAATCAACTCCATATTCCCTGTTCTGAGAAGAAAAGAATTGTGCCTGCATATGTAATATATGTATTTTCATTTACCCTGTTTAGAATCAAAGGCATTGCAAACTGGACATCCCATTTTCAGAGCTGGCCAAGACGGAGGCACTCTGCCTTTATTTCCTTTACCTTTGATTACTTTGGCAGTCAGAAAGACCTGCCTTCTAAATCATAGTAAAGTGAGTAAAATGGTGATACACAAACTAGCTTTCCATGGGCCTTTCTGATGAGTTGTTTGCATGTAGGCAATCTGGCACTTTGTCTGTAGCGCTGTAGGACTACATTAATATAATACAGGGCTCACACAAGCAAGCAGCACTGTACTCTAGCACTTTTCCTGAGTATTAAGTGCACTTTAGTATGATGCATGGTGCTTACTGTACAGGCTTAGATGATACAGTGCATATCGGGATCCAACGGTGGTAGAAACAGACAGCTTTTTAATGCATTCAAAGCTGAGTCAGGAAA
Organism: Tachysurus fulvidraco; assembly: GCF_022655615.1. NCBI lineage: Eukaryota > Metazoa > Chordata > Actinopteri > Siluriformes > Bagridae > Tachysurus > Tachysurus fulvidraco. The sequence continues at coordinate 27,013,959 of NC_062518.1, read as the reverse complement.
CAAGGCATAAGGGTGGACCACCCAGTGACATAAGCTTCTCCTGCTCACACCACCAAATTTCCATACTTAGTGTGGGTTGAAATGAAAAGGTCAGGAGATTTGAAACTCTTAGCACTCCTACCTGGCCAAAAGAGTGTCTCAGTAAATCATCTAGGGATGTTTTTTTTTTTTTTTTCATATTTAAACTGATTTAATAAAAAAAATATTGATCTGTTTTGAATTTTTACAGCACAAGTTTTGGCTGTTTCTGAACATGATTTCCTGTTTGGGATTTTTGTTTTATTACTCGGATTTAGTCATTTTATGTAATCGTTCATTTACTGCCATCTTTTCTGGCAGCCTTGCTTTTTTGGAACCATTTGCCTCAGTGATGTCATACTTCCAAACAAAGGAAGCTATGGTAGAAAAATAACACTACTGATGTAATGTTCTAAATGCACCACTTTATTCTTCTGATTCTTACTTCTACATCTTATGGGATGGTCTCCATATTTTTTGTTATATATGTATAATGGGTTGTGATGCCTTCACCCCTGTCCTGTGGAGCTGGTTGCAGATGCCTCTTACTGTTATTTTGCTTTTTTATTCCTTGCAGTTCTCATGAAGATCATAAAGTGCTGTTGTTTAATCATAAAAAGTTGTGGTTTCTTTCTCATTCAGGACATTTCAGATTGTTGTATAGCCTACACCTAGTGCTGGAGCAATATCTCTGATTGATTTTCCCTCTTTTGTCAGCTTCAAAATGCCTTGCTTTTCTCCTATATACAGCTCTCTGGTCGTCAGCTAGGATTATCCTTTTTAACAACAAATGCAGTTTTCACAGGTGAAGCTGAAAGCTAAAACCAAGAGTAGACATTCAGAGGTATTTATTGTGTAAACAGTCTAATAGTCTAATCTAATAGCACACACCTGGGTAACAGGAAACACCTGGCAGTGATGTTGCTCACCTAAAAATTGGGTGGTCTTATACAAAATTTGCTATGTTCTACATATAAATATCAGGAAATAAAATGGGAAATTCTAATTCATTTTTTTTAATCTCAAACCAAGATCTCTTCAGTCTGAAGGAAAAACAAATAAATTGACCTCGCCATTCCAGTAGTTTTAAAGGGGAATGTAGCTACAACTGTCCCTTCACCAGTCTCTGTAATGTATGTTTGTCTCCCATTAGTTTAAACATATTAGCGACAAATATTTAATCCAGCATTTATTATTTTTTATTTTTTTTTGGATTATTATTTAGATCATTACTATTATTTCCACTTGAACTGCTTTAAACTAAACATTCTTCCAATGGTTCTGACATCAATATCATTTATGTCATTTCCATGTGCCTGAAACCTGATAGATGTTTTGTACTCAAAGTTTAATATATCATCAGTTTAGCTGCTTCGCTACACTGTAGGTGGTTAGGACAGTGTGTTCCCCTCAGGCCTGTTCTCTAACTTTGCCTCGTTGTAACATATGGTCTTGCTTTTCTGTATATGACCTCATGCTTATAAGCTAGCAAATGAGACTAGAGAGCGAGATGGGGTAGTGTGCTGTGTTTAGCTCTATTAAAGAACTTTATGGAGGAACTGATGTTATGCAGAGTTTGGTGCTTTACCTTCAGTCTCTCCTTTAGACTATTCTCCACTCAAGATGCTCAGCATGTACATGTACAGTCAAATATTGTACTGATAGTGTATACATAGTGTAAAATAAGTACACTGTTCATTTGGCTGATGCTTTAAAAAACAAACAACTTTTACAATTGATCTGGAAAACATCTGAAGCAGAAGGGTCTTGCTTAAGAATCCAAGCATGGCAGTGCTGAGATTTGAATCTAATCTGTAACACGCAGCCTTAACCACAGAGCTAACACGACTAGCACAAATGGTTACTTTAATTCAAACACTTGAACCACTAAATTAGCTGGCACTAAATGATTGCACTGACACGAAGCGAGCTAGCTGAGTTAATTGTAGTGCTTCGGTGGTTAAGGCTTTGATCGTGTGTTCAAATTCCCAGCAGTACCAAACTACCCCAGCTGTGTCTTGATCAAGGACACAGCTGGGGTAGTTTGGTACTGCTGGGAATTTGCTCAGCTGTATTTTATTTCACCTGGAAATGAGCAAATGCACTGCATTATGTGTTATTTAATAGGATGCAATATATTATAATACTTTACTGAAAATATGTTTGGTTGCATAATTTACATTTTACAGTATTTTATCAGCAAACTACTCATTTCTCATTTCTAGAGACCTGGTATAAGTAAATATTTGAAGGGATGTGAGACAGACTACATATGAGCAGTTGTGTGTTAAGTCTCTGTACAAGAAGTCATCAGTGGGACTGTTGGTGCTGGGATTAAAACAATCACAGATTACAACCTTCTAATCTGTAGCCAAGGCTGAGAAATCCTATTGTCTTTGATTACCATTGGAAAACTTAAATAATTTACAGATCCGTTGTTGACCTTCACTAGTCAAGTAATGGAAATAAAAATACATAGGCATTTTATGTTTTCATTATATTCATATGGAAGAAAATATAAATAATCTAAAGCTCATAATAATCAGATTTAAAGCAAACATGTTCTTGATTAACTCTTTTTACTAGAGGCCAAAAAAAAATGCAGTTTGCACCTGCTTTGGCATGCCCTTGTTCAGCGTTATATTTCTTATCATGTCATATCACACCCCACAAGTGGGTTTAATGGATCATATAAAAAAGTAGACACTCAGGGCTTTAAGAATTTGTAGTTTTTCAGTGTTTCTTTTTTACTTAGCCCACTGGGGCAATAATTTCATAGAGAAAAGTTCAAAAAAAATCGTATACATTTTTTTTTAGAGTAAATGCTGATATCGAACCTATTTCTGCTCTCTGAGACACCCTAAGCACTTGTTCATAAGCGGTTAATATTTGAAGTAAAAGAAGTAAAAACATCTCACATGGAAAGCCTCTAGACAGTGTCCTGATTAAATTTATATCAGACATGCGGCCATAAAATAATTCAACTCATTGATCCATTCCGCTGTCGAAAAGGAACGCCAGTGTACTGGTAAAAAGGCTTAAAGATAAAAAGGCTTGGGCAAGTAGTCTAAGGGCTATGGTATCATGAATTTTTACTAAAAACCCAGGATATTTAAGCTATAAAGGAAATAAAAAAATTGGTCGCCTGTGCTAGGAAGTTCACAATAAATCATATTAAGTCATATTAAATCATATTAAAATAATCATAATACGTATCTTTCAAGATGTAGATGACCTCAAACACACATTCAATCAACAAATAGCTGCACAAACACAAAATCAGTGTTTTGCAGTGACCAATTCAAAGATGGTCTCCAGATGGCCTTGTTAAAAATTACATGAAGTTCAATATGATTATACTTTCCTTTCTGTTTGGCAGTATGGCTGAAGATGACGCCGGTGTGTCCTACTGAAACATAAAGTTTAAATTGTTTAAATGATTGGCGGCATCTGGAATAGAGGTATAATGGTTAAAATATTTAGTAGGGCTTTAGTGTGGCACTCCAGGCACATTTGAAATAATAGTGTCTGTTTTTCAAGGAACTTTTGACTTCCGGTCAGAGATTTTAATCGGAATCTGTCTTCCTGGTTCTGAATGATTTTTTCTTTGAATAACAGATTTTCTGCACGTCCTCATTCCTGCCTGCTGCTTCAGATTAAAATAAGTGACTTGTTTAACGGTGGGTCTTATGATAACTGAAGGCAAATGGCTCCCCTGGGGATGGACATAATCACCTCCAAACCTGCCACTAAACTGAAGTCTTGAACGGCGTCCACTCTGTCACGTGAAACAAACAATGGCAGCTGCGCAATACGGTATGACGTAGGGACTAGCTCTTTCTGTTCATAAAACATTTTAAAAAAGAGACTGGATCGGCTAGGTTCCTGCCAAATTACTTTTTCTTGCATGAGACCATGATCACATATGGAAGAGATTGGAGCCGAAAACAGTTCACACATGGCCTAATAACCATGCCAGTGTATAAGCAAGAGCTTATTGCCTAGCCTGAGCTCACGAGAGGACACATTCCTGCTCTTCTTCTCCCTGTATTTCTGTCTTTTGTTATGTGATGTCATTATGGCTATAGAAGTTAGAAATAAATGATTTATTTTTTTTTTGCTGTAGGCAGCACTACATCGGTCTGTTCCTCCGGAAACATCTTGTCTATGATGACATCCACTTCAATAAGAATTATAATTTATGTCTTTGACCAAATCATATCCTGCCTTTTTTTTTTTTAGCTTTCTTGTTTTGTTGCCTGTGCGATCATATACCTTGTACAAAGAGTCAGCTTTAGGTCAAGTGACCCACATTTCCATGATTAAAATGCATGCGCTACATTGAGAGGAAGCCCAACCCACAATGGCACCATTTAGAGAAGAGCTCCCTGCATCGCAAATGTAATTCGAATTGACATTTTAGATGTTTATCCTTCGGTCCATGGCATGTTGGTGTATCGAATGTTCTCATGCATACTTTGATTCATGCTAGGTTTAATGAGCTCCAGATGCTCTCAGAGGCCTGGCCTATTTAAAGAGTCATAAACCTGTTTGGAAGTTTTTGTAAAAAAAAAAAAAAAAGACAGATTTAAAAAAAGACAGATTCCAAGCTGTACAGTGCAGAGGATTACTGACATAATGGTGTGGTAATTTGTCTCTGTGGTTATATGCAGTTTTTGTAAGTGTTTACTTGTTAACATTCTTCTGCGTGATTGTTGATGTATGTGTAGAGGGGTGGTTATTAGTCCCAGTGCACAGCGGTATAATGCTTGTGGAATTGGAATGATCTCGTTCAGCATCACTTTGGGAGTTGTGTAATGCTTACTTGAGCTGATCACAGAAAAAAGAAAAGAAAAAAAAAGAAAGAGAAATAAGAAAGAATAGTGCAAATGAAGTAGAGGTTCAGCAAGCTAAAATATGTGGATTTACCCTCCAGGCCTAGTGCAGATGCTCATTAAAACAGGCAATGCCAATCACTGCTGTGTTTAATAACATTTTAATAAGATTAACTGAAAAGGAGGAATGTTTTGTTCTTTGTAAAAAAAAAAAAAAAATGCCAGGGGGTCTGCAGTTTCTAGGAAACAAAGTGTATGTACCTGCATGTCTTTATTAAATCTATAACAAAGAATTGGCCTTTGCAAGATTTTCACACCTGTGGTGCCAATATAGTGCTTATAACTCCTATTCAGTATAACTTGGGAATTAAATTAAATTAAATTAAATTAAATTAAATTAAATTAAATTAAATTAAATTAAATTAAATTAAATTAAATTAAATTAATAAATAAACAAACAAATAAATAAATAAATAAATAAATAATGTTAAGTTAAATTATATAAACATTTATATACAACAAATATACATATTTTTAGTTTTGACAGAATCTCTGCATCACTTCAAATTCCTGAAACTGAGAGAGAGAAAAAATACACTGTGAGATGTAACAGAACTGAAGTTTTAAATAAAACAAAATTAAAAAAAAATTATATAAAAAAAACAATACAACCAAAGAGTAGGGTGTGGTATTGCAGTAGGTTTTTAGCATTTATTGACACTGTATAAGCAGGAGACATCATCAACAGTGTAATTATTGTAAACAGCGATTAAACGAGTAGATATAAAGTGATGTATACAGTGAATATGAGACAAAGAATGGAAAAAAAGAAAAAAGAAAAGAAATAAAGTGCTATTTTACAGTATACTGGATATTAATATATAGTGGAAAGTGGCAAATGAGCCAATGAGCTGATCTTAAGACTGGCTCAGTGCACAATAATGTCTCGACACAGTGATGAGCTGTTGTACGGTGTGATCGCTGCTGATACAAACATCTTTCTGTACTACAGCAGAGCTAAACGTGTTTTATACTAGAAGAGACTAGTGGGTCATTGAGGGCATGGAGTTATATTTACAGTTTATTTATACCTGCATGAAAAACACACCCATTTTTCATTTAGTCTATGTCTCTGTCATACGTTGACATTTTTACTCACCAACCAGCTCTTCTCTATCATACATCAACTACTAACCACAGAGGGTAAAGGCTAACTCATGCCTCCTCTGATACATGTGAAATCAGCCGACCACTTTTTTTGTTCTTTTTTTTTAAATTGTTGCTCATGCTGCATCACAGAGCAGCGTAACATACTCGGAGGAAAGTGCTATCTGCCATCTTCTGTATACATGAGCACACAGCCCATTAGGAATTTGAGAAGAACAACCTCTTACACTCGACATATGCTGTACCTCCATCATTTGGCATGGAGACGTTGGTAATGAATCTATAATAAACTCAGATGATTAGCTAATTTATAAGTTAAAATGTATACAGTTGTATAGCTGAGGGCCTCACTCAAGGGCCCAGCCATGGCAGCTTGGTGGACTAGGGATTCGAACTCACAACCGTCTGATGAGTAGTCCATAACCTTAACCACTAATCTACCACGTTATGCTCTGTAAAGCTACTTTGAGACAAAGTTCATTGTTAAAAGTGCTATACAAATTGAATGCAATTGAAAAAACACCCACAATTGGCTAATGTCACTGTGATTGACAATGGAGAGAGTGTATCAGATCCCTCCCACCCAGAGGAATTTAAACATGTTTGTAATGAGTAGACTAAATGATGTGGAGTGAACAATGAGGAGTTTAGTCAGTATTAACATAAATGTGGGATGTGGTAGCCTAGTGGTTAAGGTGTTGGATTACCAATCGGAAGGTTGTAAGTTTGATTCCTAGGACCACCAAGCTGCCACAGCAAGGCCCTTAACCCTCAATTACTCAAAAATTAGATAAAATGTAAGTTGCTCTGGATAAGGGCATCTGCTAAAGCCAATTACGTTATGACCTCATGAGGATGTTGGTACTGATAGGAACTACATAGAAAATAAGGCAGTGGTAATGTTTCTTTTGCAAAACACCAGTATTATGGGTTTGATTCTCAGCTCAGGTAAGAGCTTAGTGTTTGATTTTATTTAGGGCTTTGAAAATACCTGATCTAATCATGTTGGATGTCTGAAAACTAATTGTGTTCATGTTACTCCATTCAATCACGTGGAACCGATTCACACATGTGAATGAAATAAATTCATTGAGCATTTTTTCAGTAAACCAATAAAATGAGTGTACAAGTGTGTTTGGTTGATTCCTGGCTGACCAAGAACTCACACAAGGCTGGTTTATATAGAAGATCAGAAAAGCACTGAAGCAAAAACATCTGGCGCACCTCTGCAGCGATTGTCCGATAGCACAGTAGAAATGATGGATTATTGGTGGGAGTTTTGACTTTAATGATGTACAGATACAGCATATCCTGCTGCATAGCAGAAATCATGATGTCTTCAAGCTTTACAAGAGCCCTGGACACCGAGCTACAAAACTACACTTAGTACCGAATGTAACAAATATAAATGTTCTTTCTTATATGCAGCCCACTTATTTTTCAATTCTGTGCATATCTTGGTCTCATCTGACTAAAACGTTTCCAGTTCTGACGATTTATGAAGTTTAGGTGCTGTATTTTGTGGGTTGATCTCAGGACAACTTTAATCATCTAATAAACATCATCTAAACATCTAATAGCTAATATCTAAACACAACACGTTAAGAAAACCAATTCATACTTCCATCTTGGTCATGGGAGCAGTATTCACTGCATTACATCACATATACATAATATATACATAATATTAAATAATACAAATATACGCTTTAATCTAAAGCAGAGCCTGTAATTAGGGCAGCATTTACAAGACAGTGTGCAAAGATGCCGAAATAGACTTTCTTAAGAATAACAAACATGGAAAGAATGTACGCTTTGATAATTTGCATGAGTATTTATGCAGTTTTGTTTTTCTGAATTCTCTGTGGAGAATTTGTTCCTGGAGCGTCTGTGGTTGGATATAGCTGTCTTTTTCTTTCCATCACCAGTGTTTTTGTGTGACTAGGCTCTTGCACCAGGTACTGACAAAAAAAAAGAAGAAGAAAGAGAGAGAGCGAGAGAGCATGAGAGAGAGAGAGAGAGAGAGAGAGAGAGAGAGAGAGAGAGAGAGAGAGAGAGAGAGAGCAATACAGGAATTCTGTCTCTTACTTCCTGAGTCCAAATGAAACACAGCTGTTTTACATGCATTGATGTGAACCTCAGCATTCTTTCCCCCTCTCCTCTCTGACTTTATCCTTCTTCCCCTTTCCCCCCATACCCCTCTGTGCCTTCTATGTCTCCACCACCTCCTCCACACATCTCTTTCACAATACTTTCTTCTTTCATCGGACTCCATCAACAACATAAAATCTAGAATGTTTATGACTCCCCCCTGCAGTGTATTGCCTTTATTGCTTTAGTCACAGTTCTGAGTTTTTGGCCAGTACGAGGATTGTGATTTCTCTCAAACTTGTTCGCTGTCAGTTCGCCACAGACAGCATCATGTTAAGTTCTGCAATACCTTAACCACAAACAGGAAGCTCTAGTATTTATTTACTCTTTGAGAATTTCCTGGCTCAGACCTTGCAGTTAGGGGCACTTCAGCTGATAGACACATCTGGCTTCCTTATAGCCTTTATTTAATGAGCAAGGCAGTTTATTATACCTAAACTGAGCTGCGTGTTGACCTCAGAGACGATCCGAAGTGCATCAACACTAACTTCTAACAGAAGCACGTTCTCATACCCGATTGGACAAGGCGTACGAACGTCACAAGATGTTTTTCAGTCTGGCTTCTAGTTAACCTGCCAGTGTTATTACTGTGAGTGCTTTCTTCTGAATAACTCTATTAATGATACAGCTTATCTAAAATCTACAGCATAAATATATATATATATATATATATATATATATATATATATATATATATATATATATAAAACTCCTTGCCGGAAAATAGAAAATTAATTTATTATTCCGTTTTACTGTGTACATCATCCGCTTCTCTGTTTCCTCAGACTCCCAGAAAGACACATGCTTTAGCCAATCAGCAACGAGGACGTCCCCTTTCTGTTTTGAGTTAACGTTGATGTGGTTTTGAATTTGCTGGTGTGTTTTCACATTTTGTTGTAGGGTTTTTGGTTGGCTGTTATGTTTTAATTTGGGTGTTTTGGGTTTTTTTCAGTTTGCTCTTGCATTTTCCGATTTGCTGTTATGATTTTGCTACATTAATGTGGTTTGCATGTTGTGTCAATCTATAACCGTGAGCCAGAATGAAGAATTGGATGTTTAAAGGAAAAGTTATAAGTATTTCTGTATACATCAGAAGAACTTCAGCCAGCAGTGTGCTGTTCAGAAGACTGATTTATACCCCAGAACAAAGGATGCTGAGAGAGTGGATGGCATCTCTGGGAAAATACTTTTCATTCAGTGGAACAAACAGGGCTGTAAATACATAAAGGGCAGTGCAGGGTTTTCCGTAAAGCTCTTGTGTTTCCGTCCTGTTTAGGGGCAGTGCTTGTTTATGTGCTGATGTTAAACTTGAGCTCCTACATGATAAGATCTTAAAGGGGAGTGTTCATCCCCCACATAGAGACCACCTTACAGAGGACTTAATGTGAGCAGGGCCACTGGGGGCCGCAGTTACCACATCCGGGGCCCTTTGAGGCAATATTTACACAGATGTTTGAGTCCAGAGATGTGACCTGCCCTCTTCATCCCCTTCATCTCCCTCCTGGGGCTCTTATTAGAGGACAACCTAGATGCCAGGGCTGCCACTGTGACCATCTGCTGATGAAGGCTCACATTCTGATCAAATTGGTTTAGGGGGGAGAATGTTAGGCCAGCTGTGGAATGTCTAAATGTATTGTGGTTGTGGATGTTTATTTGCTGAAGCCCGACCACATCAGCTTTAGATCCACATGACTCCTCCCCTGCCTCCACAGACTGACTCTGCCGACTGTTGTTGTTGTGTGGTTGCTGATGTGTGAACTTACCAGTGGATTTTGACGTTGCCCCATGATTCACATGAAATAAAAAACTAGATACACAGGACACCAAAAGTCAAAGCACCTTATGATTTGATTCAGCGGTTACAAACCTTTTTTTTATTTGGTTGCGATTTATTTATCATTATACTATAGCGGTAATGAATGGACAGATTTGATTGGTCAGAAAGTCTTCTTTTATTTCCTCTAACAGCATTTCAAGATTTAAAGTAATACACTTTTACTAATATATTATGATTTTAATAGTAAAACATTGGCTTGTATGGCAAAAAAGGCCACATAGACACCTGTGTAATCTTTGACATGGTGAAACCTGAAAGTCTTCAGGCTGGAGCACTTTGTGGTTTCTTGGGTTTCTTTCAGTATTAACATCAATTTGGAGAATAATGAGAAGCTAGTGATGGAACGACTTTTTATATGTGATATATCTGAAGTGATAATGGGAACTAATTGGCTGATTAAATGTAATGCTAACTAATAAAATGTAATTATAAATTAATTAAATGTAAAACAAAAAAAATTTACATATATTCATAAGTAACTCTGGTTGGAAAGAAATAAAAAATTCAGACAGGATTTTATTGAAAAACAAAAGCTATGGTCAGCATTTTCTCATCCCTAGCATTATATGTATAACGACTGAGTGATGATACACAGAGAATCCATTTATTTGTCAGTAGACCTACTGAACAAATAATTAAAAAAATACACTATTTCTTTTGACCATAAATGTTAAGAAGCTGTGAACTTTACTGGGAAATTCTCTGCTTTGGTACTTCTTCTTTCAGATGATTCAGATGAAATTATTAAACTTTCCAAATAAGGGAAGCTGAGATAAGGGAAGAAGGGTTATGCTTACTTGCAATTTTGTAATATTTGATTTTTTTGTCATGCAGTAAAGAAATGTTTTAAACTTTGCAGAACTGAAATCAATGCAGATTTTCGTAGAATGAAAATTTTCATCTCTATTGTTTTCCAGTATTGTGACTCTGAGATGTCTTGCTTTTTTTTTTTCCACAGGTATCCAGGAGGGAAATGAATGTACTAAATGTAAAAACGACTGGGCCCTGAGGGCAGCCATTGCTCTCCTGTATGTCCTGTGTGCACTGCTCACTATAGCTGTGGCTGTATTAGGATACAAAGGTATGGACAGCGTTTTTATATAATGGGTTTGTACAGATTACTACAGTACAACTTATACTGAAAAATATATGAGTTACACACACAATCCACTTTAACAGTATTAAAGCACCTAGGCCAATTCTATTATTTTTGCTAGAAAACATAAGACATTTGGCTATGGGATCAGAAGATGAATATGAGATGATAGATCGGAATTTCAGCATCATTTCCTGATATTAATATCTAAATGCGTTAGACCTTTCTCTCTCTTTGGTGGTAATTTAAAGTAAATTCAAGGAATTAATACGTACTATTTGTTTGCATGTCCCTTGTTGGCAAAACCTGCATCAGGCCAAACACCCAGTGACATCACCAAACCGTTGTACTCTTCTACTGTGATGCTTTTCTTCTTTCAGTTCTTGTTTGTAATGTGAGGTTTCTCCATTCTGTCTTCTTTTCAGGAAAGGAAATGTTGCTCAATTGGGTTAAGCTTTGGTGACTGACTTGTCATAAACCTTCCTTATATTCATAACTTTTTTCTTCTCAATCAATGATGTTCTTCTCAATTAGACTGGATGCATTTCTCTGTAAACTGGCCACCGATGCCCTTACTTCCAGAAGCAGACATGCAAGCCCAAGCTAAAGGCACTGCCTCCTTTCTTTTTCCACACTTTGGGCTTTCTATCACTTTGGACCAGGTTAATCCTGGTAATAGAACATTTGTGGACCATCTCTGAATTTCTTTGCGAATTTCATTCTGTCTTTCTCATTCTTATTGCTGATGAGTGGCCTCTAAATTTATGCTTTGTAACTCTTCTTTGGACAGCAGACTGCGATATCTTAACCCCTGACCTGTGAAGGTTGATGGTGATGTTGTTTTGGGTTTTTTCCTCACAGCTCTCACAATCTTTCCCCCATCATCTGCTGTTGTTTTGTTTGGCCGTATTGGCAATACCTGATGCTTGTGCAATGACTGATTTATTTTTCTCTCTTTTCTCTGTTTTAAAAATTACTTGCTTGTCTCCTAAAATCAGCTCTCGGGTCTTTATGTTGGTATATCATTTTTAACAATAAATGCAGTCTTCACAGGAGAAACCCAACACTTAGATGAAGAGTAGACAATCAGTGCTATTAAAGAAAAGAAAAGATTTTTTAAAACATTCAACATAAACAAGGGATGTGGTAGCTTTAGGGTGACCAGAAGGTCATGAGTTCAGATCCATGAAATGTCTGCTGTTGGGCCCTTGAGCAACACCATCCACCCTCAAAAAAAAAGGGTCTGCAAAATGCTGTAAATCTAATTAACAGGAAATGAAAGCTGAAGTCTTGATCTATCATCCCATGTAGCTCTTTTCGTCTTGTGAACGTATTCGATGTATAATAAAAAAAACTATTCGTGATCCTTGCACCTCTAATAATTTACAGTTCATTATTCTCTTCAGGAAAATGTAGCCGAATTATACGCAGTAACAGTAAGTTAAATTGAATACATTTACATTAACATATGATGTATCTAGGAATGATTAATGTTCAGGCAAAACAAAGACGTCTGTCTAAACATTTTGATTGTTTAGTCTATAAACAGCTGAGAATTGTTAAAACCTTTCCACTGTTTGTCAGATTATTTGTCTTACACCGCCATATTTTTTCTTCGAAACAGGATGTTTTTAAAAACACATTATCTTTACGACCTTTAGTCTAGTGACATTTCTACTCTTTGTAAGCTTCAAATGTTGTGAAATCCATTTGAGAATCCTGTAAATCATGAATTTTATGTACTGCTATTAACCATGGCTTCAAGAAAGAAGGGTTTGAATTGAGTATTTTCCAAAACTCCCCCTGGACACAAAACAGCTGTGAACATCTTGAAGGTTTGAGATGATTCAATCTAAACAGAGTTCAGTACAAAACTATTCAAGGAATTGTTTCAGAGCTACAAGCCTTTTCTATGGGAGTTCCTCCTGAAACCTAAATCAGAATAGTTATGTTGGCCATCAGAAAATACAAGAAAAAAACATTAGTTGTTTATAGTTTGTAGATTATAAACCTGTTCCTATTGCACTGTTCCTATATGTGGTGTTGTTTCTGAATTTAATGCCATTAAATATTTGTCCAGCAAAACAAACAAGAAAAAACTGCTAGTAAATTCCAGTTAAACAAAATATTATAAGATTCTTATGAGATGCCAGTCGAGGGTCCTTTGTTTTCTTCTATGAATATCATTTTCTGGCCTTTGACCCAGTCCAGACTCGATTTGGTGGTCAGACACGAGGCACTTCAAATCAGTCCCAAATAACTTGCATATTAATCGTGACTTGAATCTCCACCCACTTTTCTGAAGACTGGGATGTAATCAGTATATCAGTAGTTTAAATACTTCTAAATAATATCCTCTGTTAAAATTGTTCTTGAATAACCATGAGAATCTGATGATGGTGTGCTTACACCAGATTGACTAAAAGACTTTTTGACTTCAGTCAGAATATAAATCAGAGTGTTTCGTCAATACAATTTGGCCCTGTGCTGCTGATGATAGAGGTGAAGATGGAGACAGACAGCAAGACAGCTTTGGCCTCCCACTGATGGACTCCCAGTGAGAGGCGAACAAACAAGCCTTTGAAATGGACCTCCATGTTCAATGCATGTTATTGCTTTGTGTTTGGTTAAGCGCTGTGTGGAATGACAACATTTAATTATTATTTATTTTATTTTATTTTGCATAGCTTTTAGTTTTAAGGGAGATGAGTAAACAAGAGTAAATGAACTGATGAGTCACTGCTCTTTTTTCTAAAGTTTACTAAACTGTTATATAAACAGTGCACTAGTTTAAGAAAAAAATAAGTAATTATAATGAGCCTTGACCTGTAAACACAGGAAGCTGAACTCCTGTTTCTCTTAAACTTACCCTGTTTATGCAATCCAGTGTAATATAAGCGAATGGTGAATGTTGCACCCTCTAGTGGTGAAGGAGATGTCTGCAAACATTTATTTATTTATTTATTTGTCTGTCTGTCTGTCTGTCTGTCTGTCTGTCTGTCTGTCTGTCTGTCTATACTAATTACTAGTAACCAAGATCAATAAACCTGACTAAGATGGTTGAGACCAAGACAGATGGCATACATGTCTTATACCATTTTGAAATTTATTAACGAGCAAATAAAACATGAACAAATGTCCCTGTTGTTACTTAAGGTATAGCATTTCTAAACTCTAACCAGCCTTTCTGTATTTTGTCAAGACACAAATAAGTAAAGCTCTTTAAGTCACAGCAGGAAACAGAAACAGAATAGAACAGAAAACAGAAAACTTCTCATTAATAAAAATACATCTAGCACTACACTTATGTCCCATTTTTTCGTGGCAAAATTAAATTTAAATAACATATTATTTTTAATCAGTAAAAAAATACAAATGCATAATTTTATATTTGCAATTCTGTAGAATAGTCAAGGATGGTGTTGGGTGTCATGATTTGTTTAGTGTTTAGTTGCTGGACAGAGGAGGGTTGTGAGCCCCCTGCTGGACAAACACGTCATTTCTACCCTTTCTATTTCTATTATATAAAACAGACGGCACAAATAAAGCTTTTTATAGATAGAATTTATTAGTATTTAATAGTATTTATTATTTAATATTATTAAACCTTTTATTTTAGGTAAAGAAAAATACTCATGAAAAACTTAAAATTTGTGTCTCCTTTTACGTAAGACATCACAAATAAAGCATGGCCTCTGGTAAAAAGAATTATAAAAGAACATGTTTAAGTCTGTTTATTATTAGCTTTAGATTATGTTTAGCATCTGTGATATGAGTTTCTGTGAAAGAGCTGATACTATTAAAACAATAGCATATTGGAATAATAATACTGGACAATAGTGCTTATGTCAGAGACATGCCACCTTAGCCGATCGGCCCTATACGCTCACTACGCAAGTTGCGTAGGGCCCCGCAAATTACGCAAGGCCCCGCCTCCCCCTGCCTCATTTTAAAGCGTGTATTAATGTTTACTGTGTAGATGACAATATGAAGTTATCCATCTGGCCATGAAAAGAGAAAAAAGAAACAAAATGAGAGTGAAATGCGAGAACAGCAATCAGGTAAACTTGTGTTCTCCTCAGGTTTGATGTCAGCAAGAGCAAATAACAATAAAGTTATGTTGATGTGATTCTGTCTCTAGTCTCTACCGGACTAGCTTCATTAGCTGTGCAGTGCTGCCAGTGCAAGTGTGAATGTGTGGCAAATGGTTTACATGGCTCACAAATCAGGTACAGTAGGAGGGCCCCTTAGAATTTTGTTTAGGGCCCCAGAGAGGTCAGGATCGGCTCTGCTTGCCACACTGTGGTATAAATCAGAATCATTAATTAAATTAAGAAATACATATAATCGAAGAAAGATCTCCAAATTCTGACAGTGTCTCCATGTAGTAGAGAAATGTAAGAACAGATGAAGAGTGGTTTAAGAACGATGTTTCTTTAAGCAGTAGCATTTAAACCATAGTGGTGGTGATGAAGAGACGGATTGGGAACACCAATGCATTCTAGAAGACACTCAGACACCCAGAGCATGACCGATTAATGGCTACTCCGCATTCCAGAGGAAATTAAATGTCATGCATTTGCTGTGTGACTGTGCATACGGAATGATATTCATTCCAATTGTGTTGTCTGCTGTGTATGTGTGTAATTGGCAGTTATTAAAAAAAATAATTTACCTTATACGATGCATTACTGTCACAACCAGAGAAGGAAGGACACGGACCCGTACACAGGATAGCTTCAAATGAATGGGGTTTAATAAATGAGAAAGACAAATACAATAAAATGACGAGGACTAAAGTAATACAAACAACGACACTTAACAATGACTAGGATGAGGTAAACGTAACTAATGAATCCGTGCAAATCCGTGCCTGACAATTACATTGTATGCCTGATTTGTAAACCTGACTGGTGGATGGTAAACTGAATCAATTTCCATACATTTGTTGCTGTCATAGTCAATCATTCTTTACAATCAAGGTTTCATTTTTGTTGCTGATGTGTAAAGTGCTATCATTCTTTGGTCTTTTTAAAACATTATGACTTAAAAAGTACTGTGCACAGTGAAATCATAAAAATCACCCAAGCATGGAGAACACAGAACACACAATAAATTACTAGCTGTCTTTTGGCTCAGTTTGTGCCTTGGGGTTTAATCAGCAACTCTAAATCCACAGCAGGGTTGGTTCTCATTGCAAATTCTCACAGTAGTCAAAACGAGTAAACTAGAGATAGGACTCTCGAGTTGGCTAAAGTAGGTAGACAACCACCGGACTATTTCGTTTGGAACCGGATTGCTTAGGTATAGTGATTGCTGTGTTCTTGCTCACCAAAACAGACCACACCAAAAAGGAAAATATACCAGATTTTGAAAACTGTGTGGTTCAAACTATTCTGAACGAAGAAGAACCAACACTCAAAGGTGTTATAGGTTCGTCAGGAAAGATGGCTGGTGTTTAAAGTTATTCTGTATCTTTGGTGAAATGTTTGAAAGTGTTTATTATTAAAATCCCAATGTAACAATACTAAATATAGTGCCTACTCTGTTTTTAGGCATCAGTTTGTTTCGCTGTTGGATGAATATTTGATTCTATTATCTTCTTTTATAGTGGGTGTAATAACTCACTAATAACCCACAACGTAGTGTTTATGGTGTTTCTATAAATGTCCTTTTTGTGGGTTTCTCAGTGGTCCAAAGGATGGATGATGTGACTGAGGGGATGGAGACATATGAAGGCAAAATATCTGCTGTAGAGACAGACTTGAAAAAGCTTGGTGAGTTGTATCTAAAGACAAACCATAACATTGTTTATAAAGTGCTTAAATTCAGTGCAATTAAAGTGTATTGAGTTTAATGTCATTTAATATTTCCATTCAGATCATCAAACAGGAGAGAAGTCAGAGAATGCCACAGGTGAAATCTTATCATTCAAGGCAGAAATTCAGACATTGCAGAGTCAACTTAATGATGTTGCCCTTAGAGCATCTAACAACAGGGCAGCTTTAGATGAGCTACGGGTTGTAGGTGAGGATATGCAAAGTGGCCATGTATCACTGAGAGACCTTCTAGAGAGCAATACCAACACCATCCTCACTGTCAATCGTACACTAACCACATACAACAGCCTGATTGATAGACTGAAGTCAGAAACGGAACAGCTCCAATCAGATCTTCACGTACAGACAGGGGAGCAGAGTCGCTCCACTCACAGCCTTAATGTTCTCAACTTCACCCAGAACCAGCAAAGAACTCTGATCAGCTCCCTCCAGAGTTCAGTGGAGGATACCAGCCAGGCGGTTCAGAAGCTCAAGAATGACTACCAGAGTCTTCAGCAGGTGGCCAGGCAGACAAAGGCAGATTCTGATTGGCTCAGAGAAAAAGTGCAGAACCTCCAGCTGCTGACTACTAACAACTCAGCACTGGTCCGTTCCAACAGTGATGCACTTGAAGAAATAGCATCACAGCTCAGTTCACTGTCTGAGCAGTATCAAAATGCTTCAGCTATTACGGAAAATCATGACCAGAATCTGCGTGAGCTCATGGATCATCAGCGTGATCATGACAATGCCACCACCAACAGGTTTGATGCTTTGGAGACACGCTTGGATCGCAACGAGGAGAACATGGACCGCGTCACGGGGAACATGACCGTTGCTACACAGCTACTTGGGTCCATCAACACTGACTTGAATGGTCTTCGCACCTGTGCCGAGACAGTGATGAGGCACTCAGACCTGCTGCTGGCCCTCAACAGCAGCATTGTGGAAGCCAGGGCAGATGGCAGTGAACTCAAAACTCAGCAAGAAGAGCTTGCTGCCAGGCTCGACAAAGAAGTGAGCAGCCTCTCCATAGTCATGGAAGAAATGAAACTGGTGGACAGCAAGCACTCCCAGCTCATAACCAACTTCACCATCCTTCAAGGTGGTGGTTAGACATTTTAAAGTTTTCAATATTGGCTTGAGGGATTGTAAAGGAATGAACTAATGGAACTGTTTTTATATTCTGTTCCAGGTCCTCCTGGTCCTAGAGGCCCTCGGGGGGATAGAGGACCCCAAGGGCCTGCAGGAAAACAAGGTGAGAAAGGTGACAGTGGAGAAAAGGGTGCTCCAGGTGTGCCAGGGCCTAAAGGAGACAAAGGCATACCTGGAATTCCAGGGGTCCCTGGCTTCAAAGGGCCACCTGGACCAAGGGGAAACCCTGGGTCAAAGGGGCCAAGAGGATCAGGGGGTCGTGCTGGGCCGCCAGGTGAGAGGGGTGATCCTGGTTTACCTGGGCTTGCTGGCAGAGATGGTCAACCAGGTCCTCAGGGACCTCAGGGGCCCCCAGGTCCACAAGGGCCAGCAGGACCTGCAGGACCACCAGGAGCTCGTGGCCCTGTTGGCCCTATTGGTCTACAGGGACCACCTGGCCCAAATGGACCTCCTCCTCAAGGGGCTAAGCCTTGGCGACCAATAGGACCACAAGGCCCAATGTCCCATCAAGCTTATGAACCTTCTCCGACCAGTACACCAGGTAAAACTTTCTTGGATGCCCTTAAAGCAAAATTGACAAATCATTTTTTAAGAGTAAAATTTCATTAAAAATTACATTATAAAATGTTTAATAATTAGGGTATTTCGTATATATCTGTGTGTTCTGGCTATAAAGAAATGTTATTATGCAAGTGAAAATAATTCATAAAACATGTGTTCTGTCTCGCTGCATTTTCACATTCACACCTTGCTGATCTGCAATGTTTCATAATCTCCTTTTCATATTCTTGCTATTCTTATTCTCAGTTGGTGCTTCTTAAGTCATGGTGTGTCAGAAAACGGGGGCTGTCTTCGGGGATAAAATTTAGACCCAAATGCACCCCCCGTTTTCAGACAGGTCGGGGCAGACACGTGAACACAAAATGTAAACAAAAAACACATGGCAAAATGTCTGGGCTAGATTCTGACAATGTGCTTCATAAGAAAGGCATTTTTGGTTTTTAAATTATTAGAGAATATCAAAACTAAGACAATTGTACTGTAGTTCTATGATAATTGACTTTTACAGTTTGCACTTTAAAATACATTATGTTATTTATGACATTATGTTCATATTCACACACATTACTGTACCATATTCAGTTACTACCTCTATTTTTGATATATTTATTTCTCCTTAATTTGTACCTCAACTTGGGCCTTATTTTTATACTTTTACTTTATTTTTTAATCTCTACCTTATAGGAATTCCCTATTTTTTTTTAAAAATATTTATATTAAGAACAGTCGTAAAAAGCATTTCACTACGTTGTACTGGGTATAATTGTGTAAGTGACAAATACAATTTCAATTTGAATTTCATTTATTAAGAATGATTCTGTTATCTAGCCATCTGTTTTTAATATACATGTTTTTCAATTATATTTAATTAACATATTTTACTTTACTTTTTTTTAAGAGATAATTAATGGTCTTCATTTTAACTCACTCTTAGGATGTCCACCTCATTGGATGGCCTACAAAGACAAGTGCTACTACATTTCAGCTCCATCTGAGAAATTGAATTTCAATGAAACGAAAGAAGAATGCAAAAATAAGACTTCTACTATGCTCACCATCAATAATGACGAGGAACAGGTATTTAAAGATTAATATATTAAGAATTATTAATAGATAAAGAATTATATTGTATTTTTTCAGGTGATTGCACTTTTTTAAATTCTGAACGACACAACACAAACCTATTCATATGTAAATGTGCATATGTGTGATTGGGTAATAGGGTTGGATTCGGAAGCAAGTTGCAGGAAAGGGTTACTTTTGGCTGGGACTTACAGACACTGCAGAGGAAAACATTTGGAGATGGGATGATGGGACCATCCCCTCCTTTACGTGAGAAATACTTTTATATCGTAACAAAAAAAAAAGACTTTAATAATATTGGTTTATCAGCCTTTCTGCAAGTCTTTGGCATACTTTGTATAATAAATATATCATATAGGAATTGGAAACCAGGCCAACCAGATAACTGGAGCCATGGCCACGAAGAAGGGGAAGATTGTGCAGGACTCATCCACGATGCCAAGTGGAATGACTTCTTCTGTACAGACCGCAATGGATACATTTGTCAACGTCCAAAGGAAAGTAAGTAGTAATTTCACTCGCAACATACAGTATATTCATGTACAGTGGATATAAAATGAATGAGCAACTTTTTATTGAAGTATTTATTGCAAAAATACTCCAGCTCGATCAAATACAAATTGAAGTCGTTCCACAAGATTTTTAGTAGGATTATCATCTGGACTTTGACTGAGCCATTTCCAGACATTTCTTCATCTTCATCTGTTTAAAAATAGATTAGTATTTTGGAGTTATAGATGATTATTTCTATCTTGACTAAAGCCCCACTCCTGGCTGAAGAGAAGTAGCCCCATTGCATCCAAATTTGCTCCAAACATATCATTTAGAATCATGGCAAGGTTCATGGTCACATCAGACCATATCACACATTGGTACATGGTTTGGCAAAATCTAGGTAGGCTTGGAACTCTGTCAAGGAACACCCATCAATTCAACTCAGTTATGTTTATGACTGTAAAAATGACATTATTCATAAAAACACTCTCCAGTGTTTATAACAATTTATGATCACACCCTCTTTCCTCTTAAGGTTTCTTCCTTTTCTATGTAAGGGAGTTTGCCACAGTTGCCTCAGTCACCTTAGGCTTGCTCATTGGGGATAAATACAAACACATTTAAATATATAGTACTGTGCAAAAGTTTTAGGCAGATGTGAAAAAATGCTGTAAAACAAAGAATGCTTTCAGAAATATAAATAATGAGTGTTTATTTCTGTCAATTTACAAAATGCAAAGTGAGCAAACAAAAGAAAAATCTAAATCAGATCAATATTTGGTGTTACTAACTTTTGCCTTCAAACCAGCATGAAGTGATGGCACGACCCCCACAGAGCCCTGATCTCAACATCATCGAGTGTGTCTGGATTACATGAAGAGACAGAAGGATGTGGGAAAGCCGACATCCACAGAAGATCTGTGGTTAGTTCTCCAAGATGTTTGGAACAACCTACCAGCCGAGTTCCTTTAAAAACTGTGTGCGAGTGTACCT
Source organism: Tachysurus fulvidraco (assembly GCF_022655615.1). Lineage (NCBI taxonomy): Eukaryota > Metazoa > Chordata > Actinopteri > Siluriformes > Bagridae > Tachysurus > Tachysurus fulvidraco. The sequence goes on along the minus strand of NC_062518.1, from coordinate 26,992,749 downwards.
AGAAGCATTGCTGCTGTTTTGAAGGCAAAGGGCGGTCACAGCAAATATTGATTTGATTTAGATTTCTCTTTTGTTCATTCACTGCATTTTGTTCATTTGTTCGGTTGTTTTTAAACCGGTTTATTAAGGATTTCTTGGTTTCCTTCCAGTTCAAGTTCCAGTTTTATAGCATCCATTGATGAAAAAACCCCCAGAAGAACAGACATGACAGTCATGGAGAATACTCAGGTGGTCACTGTTACAAATCATCCGTCCAAATCAAGCACCAATATGGTTTTGGCAAAAGACAATTTTATATGATACTAGAAGGACAAGAAAGAAGACAAATTATAAGTCATTTGTTATATCCACAAACTGTGGTACATTTAAAAAATTGGCAATCATGTTCATGTAAAATGGTGGAAATGCTGTAATGTATTATAAGCACACGATTGTAAATAACGTTTATTAAATCTACCTATGTAATAAACAAAACTCTTTTCAGTTATCCCGTGCAATATATAAAGCTTTATCTACATTAATTGCAGTGAGCTAGAGTCAATTATCATCAGAATCTATACAGATAAAAGAAAAGAAGGCTGTTTATTCTATTGTGAATATACTGGGTGTTTTTTTATTTGTATTATTTTTTTTTTTTGTCTAGATTAACAGCAATAGGATTTATTATAAACAAGTTAGAAATAGAACAGTACATTTGAATCTGCAATATCCATGTAATCATTCTATTTTTAAAAAAAAACTGAAATAAACTACAAGCTGTATTTTTCAAGTAATTGTTTATAAATTGAATGTTTTGGCTAAAAATGGAAATAGTCTTTAATGTAATGTAATAAATGATTGAATGAATGAATGATTGAATGAATAAATGAATGAATGAAATCACAACTACTACAGAGAAATGTATGCCAAATTTCTTATTTCTTTGTTTCCATATAGATGACGGATGTTGAATTTATTAAAGTATTTTTTAATACAATCATGAGCAATTATATTGTTTTTAGTGCACATCTTCACATAGCAAATTGACACTAATTACATCTTTATTCCACACGGTGAAATATATTCCATGCAATATTGATCCTTTTCCTCAGTCTGATTAATTGACTTTCTGTGATAATATGTGTGTGTATGTGCATTGAATGTATATCATGAAACATTTTCAAACCTATCGCTCTTTGTAACCTGATTGTGTGCAACAAATGAAATGCAAATTGTCGGTGGAAGCACTGAAGGAAGTGTTTCCCTATCTAATATATCCGATCTAAACAAACACAGCATGTGTCCTAACCTGAAAGGGCTTTATATAATGTTAAGTCATTGGCAAAGCATTACATTTTCTTAACTGACTCATTTAGATCAAAACAAACCAGTTTTAATGCGTGAACAAAGTAAACAGTTTTTGGGTTCATATATGAACAAATACAATAAAGCAAATGATCTCAAGATTCTTGATTCACATCTGATTCTCCCTTTTATCCTTTTACAGTTATAGCTCATTGAATCAAATTTGAGATTCTCGGGTCATTCAATGTAAATTTGGTTTGTGTCACTCATTACATAAACCGATGTTTTGTTTTGTTTTGTTTTAGTTTTGTATAAATCCATCAGCATTGTACGTCCTGGTTGTGAATCAGATGAATCAAAGCTTGTTTACTCCAAATCAATCTTATTGCAATAACTGAAAATGAAATGCAATGCTGAGTTTTCAGCTTTATAACCAGGGACAAATTGTCATAAAACAAAGACTCTAATGGGCCCACACCCAAATTACACCCAAGTTTAGGCATGAAACACTACAGAATGACTGGCATGAGTGGAGTCAGCACCAATCAGATGTGACACAGTCAAAGTAAAAAATTTACAAAGATTAATCAGAGTGAGTATAGTACTAGAGGAAAGAGAGGAAAAGGATTCATGACTGACATAGTTGTATTTTTTTTTCTTTCTGAACAAGGACATTTTTTTCTGAACAGATAAAATATAGATTATTTTCCCCCAACTTGGTTAAAAACGTGAATGATGAATGATGGTCAACTGTTTCGGGAATGAGTACCATCACTTTAACAGACATATAGTAAAATAGAATTCACTGATAAGGTTGAAGGTCCACACTACAGTTGAAGTTAGTATTACCTTGGACTGTCATGATTAATTTCCGTGATGACGCTTCATCCAAAACATTACCGTATGGTTATCACACGCTCTTTTGGGGGAAACTAGATTCCACTAGATTTTGTTATGTAGCTGTGGGAATTTGTGCTTATTCAACCACAAAGCATTAGTCAGATCAGGCACTGGATTCTAGTTCATTCCAAAAGGTTCTCTACAGGCCATTCAAGTTCTTCTACTCCGGCCTGGGCAAACTATGTCTTAATGGAGCTTGCTTTGAGCATCTGAATATTATCATGCTGTAACAGGTTTGGTTGCTTAGTTCCAGTGAAGGGAAATTGTAATTCTACAGCATACAAAGACATTCTATACAATTGTGTGCTTCTAACCTTGTGGCAATAGTGTTGGGAAAATCAACATAGCATATAGGTGTAATTATTAGACATCCACAATTTATTTATTTTAATTTATTTTTACATATGTGTGTTTTTTTGTATTTAATTTTTTTATTGTATTCTCATCTTGTTGTCTCTGTGTACTGTAAGCATATGACACTAAAACAAAATTCCTTGTATGTGCAATCATACTTGGCAATAAAGTTCTTTCTGATTCTGATTCTAATTCTAAGATTAAGATATTAAAGAAAAATATAGTTTCCACACTCTTGGAACACTGGAGCTTCATAAGTGAATGTTGTGACTACATCTATTACAGCATCATCCATTTCAAGTATAGTATACTGGTTTATATACTGGTTTATCAACCTCAGTCTTAAAAGCAACACTAGTTACATTGGCACGTGATTAAATCATATGATTAGAGAATTTTCCCTTGTACTCTTATTTTAAGGGGATTTATAAGGAATAAAAAAATACTAAATATGTTAAATGAACCAAATAGATACAGGATGTATATTGAAAACAAAGTAATCATAAATTACATGGTAAACACTTTCATATTTGTGTATTCCTTTTGTTTACCACCCGTATTCTTTAAATCCCGCCCACTAACTAGTGATTGGCTACAGGTCGCGTCTATCAGTACAGACGCGGCCGATTTAACCAATGTGATTGGCCAAGAAACCTAAAGTAGGTTGGTTTTTGTAGTAATACGGGTGGAAAACAGTGCAGCTTTCCAAAGGCTTTCCCAGTCACCAGTGCTTTTTTTTTTTTTACCCATAATGCACCATCTGAAAGCTGCGAAGGAGTGACTGTCTGAACTGAACTGTTCGAGCTGCTACAGTTATTATTATTATTATGTCTGTTCATTTATTAAATAGCTAAGTAGTGACCGAGAGGAGAAAAGAAGAGGGCCGAGATCAGACCTGCCTTGCTGTTGTTCCTGTTTATATTCCGGCGATGCCTCTTTTCACGTCCAATCCTTTTGATCAAGATGTTGGTAAGTTGTAGAAATGTCGTGGAGCTTGTTAGCGAGCTAACACACACACACACACACACAGGCCAGATAACTGATGCTGTATTGTTGTTAGCTTAGCAGCTGTCCTGCTACATTTTGCCTTAGACATCTGTTTGTTTCATATCAGTAGGGTTTTTAAGGAGTTTCTGGCCGATTAGCTAGTTAGCTTCTTGTTCTTAGCACTTAGCATGGCACGTCATTTTCACTGTATTTACGTCCACACATAATATCAGCACAACGGGTGTAAGGTGTAAGAACACGGGTTCAGTACTAGATAAAAGGTGGAGTAAATGTTGTCATCGCCAGGCCTGTTTATTTGAGTCTGTACGCTTTATTCGGGAGCTACAGTGACACTGCAAATGGACTGTGAAGCTAAGGAGCGGCTAGCTAACGGAGCTAACCGGCTTTATACTGACCGCTGGTGTTGTTCTGGATGCACCGCTATCAGGTCAAAAGGCGGTGCTACCAAATCTGAGGTCACCAACTCATTTGCATATTCATGAGGTCGTCTTGATTAATTTACATATCAAAACATGTTAAGTGAAAGTGGGAAATTAGAAAGGAAAGTGTTAACACAGCAGGGCGGGCTGTTATATGATAATAAGTTAATTCTATTTTTTATACAAACGTGTTTTAATTTCTCACACATCCCTGTGAATGAACTGTTACTATAACCTTAATGTTATAAAAGAGTAAATCAATCAGATTAATCTGACCAATCAAATATGCACCCATTTAGTAGAGTCATAGATCATATGACAAGATGCACAAAGTTTTCTGCTTTCTGGTTAATTATTAAACCCGTAGTTATGGTGGTGTTTGTTACAGGGGTATTTGTGTTTTGTTTGTTTTTTCTAAGGACTGTGGAATTTTATGGTTTTCATGTTTATTCCTGGAAAATTCAGCAAATATTTGGTGGAAAAAAAAGTCAAAATAAGAGCAGATATAACACACAATCGGCTGTCTGGGGATAGTTTCAGATGTCTGGAGATTGGCCTGCTTTTAAGATCTTCCTGATGGTTTCGTGGTGGGTTCAAGCGGAAAAATCTGTGCTGCACTTTACCCCTTGAGTCAGACATCCCTGTCTAACACTAATACATATGATGTCAATTTTTATTTCCCACGGTCCCATGCTGTAAACATTGACTGTAATTTTCTTTTCCCCATATGTGTCATATGATTGATGACTTTTATGAAGGTTAATATTTATGGAGGAAGTGTGTGTATATAGCATATATGGAAAGATTTTAAGTTCCCAGGGATAATAAGCAAATGTACCGACAAAATGATACTGTATATTATTTAAAAAAAGTTTCATCATATGGTTTTTAATACAGTAAAGACTGAACTGTATGACATAAATATATAATGAGGCCTGAAAGCCATGACGCAAACAAGCAGTTTTGGGTATATATTAATTTTATGTCTATAATAATAAGTTAGTATTAATGATTGACTTTAACAGTCAGTCATAAGCACTGAAAGCTTCCAAGTATTTTTTAAATATATATTGCCTTGTAGAGAAAGCAACCAGTGAGATGAACACTGCTGAGGACTGGGGCCTCATACTGGACATATGCGATAAGATAGGACAGTCACGCACCGGGTGAGTCACATCAGCCTCCTGTTTCGTCCTAAATTCTATTCATCTTCTGGCAGATTGAGCGTCTCTGTACACTATATCAGAGCGAATAAGCGTTGATGGTTAGTTTCATGCATTTTATAGACCTAAAGAATGCCTTCGATCCATTATGAGGCGAGTCAACCACAAGGATCCTCATGTAGCCATGCAGGCTCTGACAGTAAGTTTGTTCATCATTAAGTCTCTCTTTCAATTCTTCTGTAGTGGTTTTGGTTTTTCTGACCTTTTTCGTTTTTGTTATACCATGAAGACATTTGGATTTGAGATACGAAATATGAGAGAATAGATCAGAGTTCCAGTTTCATAGCTCTGGATGTATGCTATTGGTTTGTTGATGGGGTTCGACATGCGAAGACTTTCTATGGAAGAAAAGAATTTTGAAGCTGAGAAAAGAGAGAAAGTTATTCAGAATGGCAGTTATTCAGAATATTCAATAGAACTATAGCCAGTACAATTCTCTACCAGCTGGGATGCAGCTTCATGCAGTTATTGCAAGCAAGGGATGGGTAATCAAATATAGAAATCTTAACATGTTAAAAAAAAAAAAACTTTGAAAATTTTTAGGTTATTAATATCATGAAATGAAAGCTGGATTTCTGATCTGTCCCTTTCATGTCATAGTCATTTGTTGTGCTCAAACCCAAATGTCTTATGTAAAGCAAAAACAAACACATTGGCCTTGCTGTTCCAATACTTTTGGAGGGGACGGTATGCTGTTTGCCTGCACTTTTCCTAGTGAACATCCTTTTTTTTCCCTCCTGTACAGTTGTTAGGGGCTTGTGTGTCAAACTGTGGGAAAATCTTCCATTTGGAGGTGTGCTCGCGAGAGTTTGCTAGTGAGGTTAGCAACGTCTTAAACAAGGTATGTTCACTGGCGTATGAGAGTATGGTACTTCCATTCGTTTAGACAACACTGAGACTGAGAAGTTGTTGTTGTTTTAATTAGGGCCACCCAAAAGTATGTGAGAAGCTCAAGGCCCTCATGGTGGAATGGGCTGAGGACTTCCGAAATGACCCCCAGCTCAGTCTAATATCGGCTATGATCAAGAACCTGAGAGAGCAGGGTGTCACCTTTCCTGCTGTCGGCTCCCAGGTTGGTACATTAACGACGTCTACATTTTCCTCGCCTGCAGTTGTTCCATGATTTCCGTAAACAATGGCTAGTAGTAATAAGCCAAGCAGAAGCACAACGATGTTTAGAATGACCCAACTGCTAGTTGTACTCCAAGCTCCCTTGTGAAAAGGCATGAAGAGCAGCTTAAAAAGATGTAGCTAGCCATTACCCTTCCCTGTTGATAGCTGCGATGTGACAAGAGACTTGGCTGGTGGTTGGGAATTATCTGTTCATCTATCCATCTTTTCATTCCTCCTGCCGTACCTCCCTCACTCCAAAAAACATGAAATTGTTGGACAAGTATCTAAACTGTAATTTTAAAGGTTAGGAATGTGTAACTTGGTAAATAACTGGTGTGCTCTTGTGTTTTGCAGGCAGCAGAGCAAGCTAAAGCCAGTCCTGCTTTAGTGGCCAAAGATCCAGCAACATCCACCACCAAGAAAGAGGAAGAGGACCTGGCCAAAGGTGCACCTCTCAGACAGCACTTCTGTAGTCACCTCATATTTTATTCTATTCTTTACGTTCTCGGGCAAAAAAAAAAAAAGGCCAGACTGATATCTCCATGGAATGTAGTATATTTAATATAGCAAGAAATAAAAAGTGCACAAACGAGCATGGACTGAGACAATGTGCAACAAAATTAAATACAGAATCGATTTGCTTGTAGATGTTTTCTTATAATTCAGTCTTTGTGATAAACCAGCATTGTTCCATTCAGAATCAGAAAGAGCTTTATTGCAGGTATGTTTTCACATGCGAGGAAAGTTCACAGTGTAGCAGAATGGCACATACAATATGGGCAATTTGTATGTACAAATGTACAAGTGTGAAATGTCCAACTGAAATATACATAGTATATGTTTTAAGTAAATAGCGTGTGCTCCGTGTATGTTAAAGACAGGGTCTTCGATTTTTGAGAAATGCTTCAGAAAACTGAGTCGGGCCGATAATAAACAAAAATCAAAACAAACGTGTAGCCAATGAGCAGAAAGGGGCGGGGCTTGTTGATATGCGGCCAAATGTCGACATTGGCTTTCAAAAATCGGAGACCCTGCCTTTGTGTTCATCAGATGGATTGCCAGAGGGAAGAAACTGTTCCTATGTCTGGTCGTTCTGGTGCTCAGGGCTCTGTAGCATCGACCAGATGGCAACAGTTCAAAGAGTGAGTGTGCTGGATGTGAGGGGTCCAGAGTGATTGACTTTGCCCTTTTGCTCACTCTGGAGAAGTACAGCTCTCGAAGAATGGGGAGAGTTGTGCCAATGGTTCGCTCAGCAGTCCGGACTACCCTCTGTAGTCTTCTGAGGTCGGTTTGGGTGGCTGAGCTGAACCAAACAGTTACTGAGGTGCAGAGGATGGATTCAATGATGGTAGTGTAGAACTGTTTCAGCAGATCCTGTGGCAGGTTGAACTTCCTCAGCTGGAGAAGGAAGTACAACCTCTGCTGGGCCTTTTTCACAATGGAGTCTATGTGAATGTCCCATTTCAGGTCCTGGGAGATTGTGGTTCCCAGGAGTCTGAATGACTCCACTGCTGTAACAATGCTGTCCATGATAGTGAGTGGGGGGAGAGCAGGGGGGTTTCTCCTGACCATGATCATCTCCACTGTCTTGAGTGTGTTCAGCTCCAGGTTGTTGAGACTGCACCAGACAGCCATCCGTTCAACCTCCAGTCTGTAAGCAGACTCGTCACCGTCCTGGATGAGGCCGAACAGTGTGGTGTCGTCTGCAAACTTCAGGAGCTTGACAGAGGGGTCATTAGAGGTGCAGTCGTTCAGTATTCTGACTCTGAGCAGGTCTTTCATGGTAAAAAAAAAGAACATCGAGTGTTTTTTTTTTCTTCGTCCCGGTCCATACGTTCTGTGAAAGCATGTGCACATGGGTTGGCTATGAGTCATTTGGAAAGAACACAAACTATGAGATAAAGGGGTTGTTTCAGTGCAATGCACAACCACACTCTACACTTGAAATAGTCTAGAGCCTTGACTTTGATTTTGTCTCCTACTCCAGCCATCGAGTTGTCCTTGAAAGAGCAGCGGCAGCAGAACCAGACGTCTGGGCTTTACCCGAGCACCAGCAGCCTCCTCACCTCCCACAAAGCCGAGGGAAGGAAAGTCCGGGCTATTTACGATTTCGAGGCAGCAGAGGACAATGAGCTGACCTTCAAATCTGGAGAGATCATTACCATCTTAGATGACAGGTGGCCCTTTAACTTTGAACTGTGCTTGAATAGAAACTTTATCTGGCTTTTCAGTGAATCTCTGCATGCTTGACAAGTACTGCTTAATGTCAGTAGGGAATGCACATATGGTTTGATCTTTTTCTTTTTATTTATTTATTTATTTATTTATTTATTTATTTATTCATTCATTCATTCATTCTAGTGACCCCAACTGGTGGAAAGGCGAGACATATCAAGGCGTCGGCCTTTTTCCATCCAACTTTGTCACAGCAGACCTTACAGCAGAGCCAGAGATGAGTGAGTCAAGTCAATTTTCTTTGTTGGATTTTGTCTGTTGTCACCAGCATGTGTGTATTTGTTTCACCCATTTCTTCATTTGATCACTTTGATTTTCTCCCACTGTATCTTTGCGCTTCTTTTTGACGATTTCCTTACAAGGTGTTATATACTTCCGGAGCTGATTTCATACACATGTCTTTGTAACTCTGCTTAGTGAAAACGGAGAAAAAGACCGTTCAGTTCAGCGAGGACGTTCAGGTAGAGACCATCGAACCGGAGCCTGAGCCTGTCTACATAGACGAGGTGAGGGTTCTTCCTATAGGGAACGGGTTTTACGCAATATAATGCACAGTGCTAATTTGGGCTGCACAAATCAATGATGTATGCACTAATTTGGTGTTTTAGTTCCTGTGTATGTCTTATAAATAGATTGGGCTCGATCAGTAGCTGTATAAACTCAATAAAAGGTTCCTGCTGTCATTAATGGTAGCTCAATTGGACCATCCATGTGGAAGTAAATTTACAATGCTGTAATGCACACAGGAGAAAATGGACCAGTTGCTCCAAATGATCCAGAGTGCAGATCCGACAGATAACGAGTTAGACGCCTGCGAGCTGCTGCAGCTGGAAGGTAGGGCATGGGAGACAGCACAAGGGTGGTCTTGGCTATGCTTGCTGTATATTTTTTATTTGGATCTATGCGTTTAATGTTTTTTCCGGTTTCTATTTAGCTGCCTGCAACCAAATGGGTCCACTCATTGATCAAAAACTGGAAGAAATTGACAGGTATCGAGAGAAGTTTTTTTTTTACTTTTTTGTTTTAAATAAAACAGATTTTTAAAATTTTATCAGAGTTAAAAATCTTACTTTTTCATGACAACCGTCATGTTCTTCCTGGTGCCTTTTTAGGAAACACTCAGAGCTGTCTGACCTTAATGTGAAGGTGATGGAGGCTCTCTCATTGTATGCCAAGCTGATGAATGACGACCCCGTGTATGCCATGTATGCCAAACTGCAGAGCCAGCAGTACTACTTGCAGCAGCCTGGCACCTCACAGCAGGTGAGTAACAACCTCAGGTTAATTTTACAAGGTTGAAAATAAAGCCGGTACATCGATCATCGTTGTTTGGGTGATTCATCACAGACGCTTAAATATTTACTCCCCGATTTTGGGCTTTACTCAGAAAAGGAGTTCATCTCGGTGCAATCGGCGATGCCCCGTGTTTGAGTAATGCTGTGTGTCTACAGGTGTATCAGGGGCAGACAGCTCCAGGACAGTATGCAGTGGCTGCGACAGGGGTGCAGGGTTACAGTGTTCCAGTGGAGCAGATTCCTGCCATGAACCAGGTGCCTGCTCCTTTACCAGGACAACAAGCACCCAGGTAAAGAACTGATCATTGCCAATATATCAATACGTAACTATTATCGTCAAGGCTTGAGACGAACATCCGTCATACTCTGAATTAAAACGTGTCCCTGCTTATGCTAGATTTTTTCCCACTCAGCTTGACTGCCTCATGGCTAAGTAAATAAATTGTGATTTCTGTACTAACAAATAAGCTATCAGTTTGTCAAGTAAGTGCTGGAAATCCTAAGGTAAGAAACATGTCATACAATCTTTAACAAATAATAAGTATGGAGTAAAACACACCTGACATGCTGTTATAGGCAATAATAAACAACAGGTTTAGTGTGATGATTGAAATCCTGATGTTTATTATTTTTTTCTAACGATTATCTTTTTTTTTTCTTTCAAATTTTGAATTTTTCCATTTCTAATTACATTTGCATTTTGTTAAAGAAGTTTTTTCAAATTAACTTAATAAGACAGAAGAAATACACTCATGTTGTGTGGAGTTTTTTTTTCTGTCTCTGTTAGTGTATTGTTTTTTTTGTTTTGTTTTGTTTTAGATTGGGACACCCCCCCCTTCCACACACACACACACACACACACACACACACACACACACACACACACACACACACACACACACACACACACACACACACACACACACATTAAGGGGAAAAGAAACCTACTGCAATGTTAGTTTCATATTCAATGTAATCCCTTTTACTGAAAAGCATTCAATGTGTGTGTTTCTTTTACCAGTGACGTGCACATGTACATAGGCCAGGCGCCTGTGTACAGCACTTCTGCAGGCAGCATGGCTCCTACTGAAGTGCAGCAGGCATACCAGAACGCCGCCGGTGGACAGGCAGGCCTGAACCAAACTCCCAGTTACAGCTGCAACAATCCCACAGACCCTCAACAGAGGCCTTACCCTGAAAAAGCCCTCTTATAGGACCCACATACATGTTTCTCTTCTCCAATATACATACACACCCTTGTCATGAACAAAGAGGTTCGAGCTAACACTAAAACAACATGGCTACAGGGCACGGTACAGACTTATCCACGCTCTTAGATCGGTCATTGCACATGTCCATATACACTACTCTGTCTCATTAATGCACTCACATCCACAGAAACACTCAGTCTGACCAAGTAAAAAGACACCCATTATTGATTTACTTCTGACTGCTTACATTATGCAGTTTGAACAAAGACAGAAGTCAGTCCCTCCCTCCCATCCCGAGTGTCCATACATAGGGGAAAATAATATGATTTGACAACAGCGTGATGTGTGATGTGCTTGCCTGGTTTCCTGTTCAAGTCCGTAGCTAACTTGCATCATCCCGCCATAATTTGTTTGTCAAGGGAATTAGAAAAATTAAAGTGAGATATTTTGGGAAGGGACAAAAAAGTGTAATTTCCCCTGTAGATACTTTGGGGAGCGTCTGTATAGATCTCTCTGTCATGAAATATAACACTTTCACTACCAGTCTCACACTCTCATGTCTCTCAAGCTTCAGATTTCACTCCCTATCCGTCATTCTCTCTCTCTCTCTCTCTCTCTCTCTCTCTCTCTCTCTCTCTCTCTCTCTCTCTCTCTCTATATTAATATTATATATATATATATATCTATCTATCTATCTATCTATCTATCTATATATCTATATATAATAAAATCTTTCTATCCTGAATGCTATTTCTCTCATTCTTATATATCTCTATCATATCTCCGTCTTTCTTTTTTTTATTTCTCTACCTCGCTATCTCCATCCCACCATATTTGTCTCAATGTCTCTGTAAGTTCACATTCGCTCCACATCTGTCCTCCTCCGTCTGTTATCATTTTACTATCTATCTCTCTCACATTCTGACACTCTTAAGTTATTTGACAAGTCGGTGCCACCTTAATGCCTACTAGAGACTAAATACTAGTTCTGGGAAACCTGAGCATGCACATGTACATAATTTTCCCTTCTATGAGTCACAGGTGTTTGTTGCTACAGGTTTTTGTTGCTATTTGTTTAACAGGAGAGGTTTTCATTTCCCTATGTGTGTGTGGAGGTCAGTCGGCACACACGCGTCTTTCATTTTTAGAAAGTATTGCATCCAGTCCACCTCTTCCACGGGGCCATGTAGCACAGCACCAGCATGGTCCTTAACAGAGTGGTGTAGTTCATCCAGAAGTCCCTGCAGTTCTCAACAGGATGGCGCAGTCCATCTTGTCCTATGATCTTGAAGCATTTCTTTTGAAGCAATTAACAGTGTTCAATCGATTCTTAATTGTAGTACGTCTTTATTTATTTTGACCGTCGTTTTTAAAATGCACTGTACTTTGATATGAGAAGGATGATATTCTGCTTTAAAAATGTAGATGTGTATATATGAGAACCTGTGTTACAGCAGCTGCTCCTTCTGTCGAAAGAGCACAGTGAAAGGCATGTAGTAATATTACTCGACGATGTTATGCACTTTTATGATTTAAACTCACAGTCTCGAGTTTCAGCTCGCTTTTAAGTTGTAAAACATTTTTAACCGCAGAAGGAATAAAGCGGCTAACTGGAAAATCGAAACCTTTACGCACTGGGAATTTCAACACTAAAATTGTGTACATTTTCACGTTTGATTCCAACACGGCGAGGAACCGTTGTGTATGATGTATCTACACCACGAGTGTGGTCCACCCTTCGGTCACTACATTTTGAATCATTTTGGGATATGCCGGAGGCTAAAAGTGACTTGATTAGGATGTGTAATTTGGAACAGGGGTCATATCGTTTATACCCTGGTATCATCCGCGTAGGGGGGTATCTAAATATTAAAGAGACGCTACAAAGATCTTGACCTGGGGACAATGAGCCAGTTCCAACGTGGTCTCCTGCCTTTAACACACAGCTGTGATCCCGATATAAACTTTATTCACAGGGAGAATGACCGTTTTCATGTTTTAAAGATTCTTGGTGTATCAGTTCTGTTAAGTATACGTAGTTGTTTATGATACTATTTTAATCATCTGAATGATTAGTATTCACAATAAAATTAGCCCAAATGTACATTGTTGTGTGAAGTGTTTTTTGATTTATTACAATGACAAAAAGGGAAACATGAAATGATCACGGTAGAGTTTGGGTGTAAAATTATCTTAGCTTCAGTTCTTTAGACTGGCTTAAATTATAACTTGAAAATATAGAGTACATTTAAAATGACTATACTGTATTTATATACATATTTACAGTATATGGTGAACAAAATACTAATGTATTTATTACTAAAAATGATTTCCATTTAGATGTCAATAGTGTTTACACTTATTGTCCAGTTTATTAGGAATACCTTGTACGACCATCCAGCCAATCCCGTGGCAGCATTGCAGTACAAAAATAAATCGGTCATATTCGGGTCAGGAGCTTCAGTTAATGTTCACAGCAAACATCCATCAGAAAAGAAAAGGTGTGAACTTTTCTCTATGCCACTTTCACTGCGGTGGCATTGTTGGTGCACATCAATTTTAAGAACTTAAGACTTCATTTTCTGCCTTAAATATCCAACTTCTCAACATGTGCCACTGTAATTAGATCATCATCTACATTCATGTCACCTGTCAGTGGTTTTAATGCTATAGCTGTTAGGTTTATATGCACATGTGAACAAAATTGTTGAACACACTTTAGAGTAACATGTCCATATGGTCAAATCATTTTCAATCTAATTTACCAATATTTTTGTCCAGGCCAGTTTTATTAGTTGGTTTTTTAAATGCATCTGTTTTAAATGCCCCCCACCCCACCCAACCACACACACACGTTTTTATGGAATAGCAAAATCATGCAACTATCCCAACGGACAGCTGTGTGGCAGCAATATAATATATAAACCATAACCCAGACTAGTCATTCTCCTCTGTAATCTCTGATCAAGGAAATGGTTTTGGCCACAAAATTGGCACTTATTTTTTAAATTTTTTTTATTTTTTTGTGTTGTGTGTGAAAATCCTAGGAGACCACCGGTTAATGAAATACTCAAACCACTCAGTCTGGCACCAACAACCATGCCAAAGTCTATGTCAGTTGCATCACATTGTGATGTTGGAATTGAAAATAAACTGAAGATCTTGATCTGGATCTCTATTAGTTTATACACTGTTTTGATGTCTCAGTATTGGATAATTGCATAAATGAGCACATGTACAAGCACACATTACGTATCCATCACCTCTCTGCAATTTCTGCTTACAAAATCAAAAATACACAAAGTATAGTTTATAGCTACTTGAGTGAATTTTTTTTTGTGACCTTAATAAAAAGAGAAGCATGACTTCTTCATCGTTATACCAATAAAAATGAATAGGACTGAAAGTTCAGAGTCCATAGCAGCAGTCAGTTAGTTATGTGTGAACAAGTGTGTGTCAGTGGGGGTAGTGGATGCATCTGACTCAGCTCTCATTTTGACTGGTAACTCCTGGACCATTTTCACGCAGACACGAGTCAGAATGTTTTCTGGAAGGACAATCAAGCTTATCCTGTATGAGCTGTTGGAGTTTGCATGTCTGTGTGTGCCTGTGCTTGTAGTTCTAGAGCGATTTGCATCGCTTATGATGTCTGTGAAATGCAACGACACTACTGTTTACTGGTTGGTGGTAGCAGCTTCCATAGCCTATGTGACCACTGTGTCTCTGCTTGTTTGGGCGCCACTGAAGTTTTTTATCCTGAAGTCCAGGGGGTTGTTTAAAGACGTTACTAACTGGTAAGTGTGTGTTGCCTTTGTATATAATGACCTCTCAGTTACCATCACCCCTTATATTCTATTCACTACCTTAACTTCATCAAACAATTTCAGTAGAAATACACAAGATCTTTTTGCATGCTTAGAGATCCTCTTGATAGCTTGTCTGTGTGTGACATGGACAAAATGACCTTCATCTTACCAATTTTTTCTCCAATCCTTCCTGCATCCATCTTCATTAATCAGTTTGGTTAGGGTCACAGTGAATCCAGGGCCAGTCCTGTGATACACCCTGGATGAGATGCCAGTCCATTGCATAGCACAATGCACACACTTATTCACACTTCAACTTTAATACTGTAGTTAAATTAAGGTAAGGTAGCGTTGCCCAGAGGCACTGGAGCTGTAAGGTATTTAATGCTACTCACTTTACCACCATGAATCCCTAATACACTGATAATTATCATTTTGAAAATTGCAAATGCACATGAAGTAATGTCCTGAACAAAACATAAAATATAGGTTATAATCTTGTGTTTTTAGCCTATACTTATAACCAGTACAAACTGCATACAGTAATAACATTATTTAAATACCAATAACATTAGCTGTGTATCTTGACTACACTGTCCATGCTAACAGCTGGTTAATCTGTGTGCTTTCACAGGAGACCTGTGACTCTCGCTCACACACTTCTCTGCACGCTACCGTGTTTTGCCATTCTTATTGCCAGCTCGAAGGTAGGCCACTTAGCATTCTTTGTAACATTTTGTCATTAGCAGATTACAAAATCTGACCCACCTCTTGATGGAACTGTTCAAGTGAAACAAATTTTCAGTTGGATTCTTTCAGTAAGTTTTTTTTTTTTATAGGTTATGTAAATGTGGGTAATAATTCAACACAGGTATTCTGCAGCTTAGAGTAATGTGGCTAATAAAACAATTAGCCCTAAACTCAATTACAAATCAATCTTATAAACTCTCTGGCCTTCTACAGATAATAGTAAGAAAATCTATATCTGTAGTTCTATACTAGAGTTTAGTCATTGGGTTGAGATTTGGTGACTATAGTTTTAATGTTCATAAACCATTCACTATGTTCACAATAATCTGAGGCAAATGTATGAAGGACTTAAAGAAAAGAAAAGAAAATGATCTTGTGTGCGTTATTCAGTAAGCCACACTAAAACCAACTGTTTTATCATTAACTTGAATTGTACATGTGGAATGTCAATGGTTTTCTATTACAACCAACAGAAAACATTGATTGGAATTGTTTAGGGTTATGACCATGAGGCTGACGATAACTTCCTTGATGAAATTGACCTTATATCGTTCAGTACAATAGGTAGATTTATTTATTTATTATTTAGTTAGTATTTATGTAATTACATTCTGTTGAATATATAAGTTATTTTTCTATATAAGTATATATAAGTTGTTTTTTATTTTTATTTTTATAAGCTACCTTTCTCAGAGGTAGTGTCCAGCAGCACTTTTACTGACTCCTTCTTTACGTCTTGGCAGGTTCAGTTGGACAACGAAATTTTATATGACCACTTTAGTGAGCTTCCTGTCTCACTGGTGCTCTTTGCCCTCATCTGCATGGACATTATAGAGAGAGTTCGTCCATACCGCCTGACAGGAAAAGGTATGGCTTACTAAAATAATTTGATCTGAAATAAATAAAATGCTATATTTCTACTTTAGCAATATACTAGTCTTCAAATACTTCAATTGTAGACAAATATATAAAGGTTATACAGTAAGTATAAGATCCAGCAATGATTTATTTTTCTTCTTCTGTCTTTAATGTCCAATTTATGTGAACCTGTGACCACCTGAAGGGGGTGGTGCATGCTATAAACTCTGCAGGGTGCCCAAACTTTTGTTGATGTTTAAAGTGAATATTCACTAAAGCAAGTGATCTGTACCTACATGATTTTATACGTGACTGAATGATTGGATAAATGCTTGGATTCAGAATTGCTAATTATTTACTAAATTATTTATTAAATGACTATTAAATGGTTTTAATTAAATGGTTTTGTTTTATGAAGCAGGTAATCTGTACCTTGAGGCTCCTGGTCCTGTTCTGACTCACCTGGAGCAGGTGTCCACTGTGTCATCGCACCTGCAAAGTAACAGAGCTGCAAATGGCTCACCACTGAGGTCAGAGGTCATGAGTACATCACCATCAGGACGCTGGGTAGATACGGATAGCATCTCACGGTCTTCCAGTATGGCCTATTTGTACTCCTCCCACTCTGATTCAGGCTTTTTCCGTTTCATCTGTTTTCGAGACCCTCGCCATGAGCTCTTCCTGGAGACATTTATTTTCTGGCTGGACACAGTGGAGATGATAAGAGTGGCTGGGGTTCAGGATGTCTACAACTCAAACTGGGTCTTTCCTATATACATCCTAAGCTTTTTCTCCATTCTGCGTGTGGTTGTAACTCCTAAAAGTCCATTGCTGACTTGTTTAGGAGCGGTAACACAGGAGCTACCCTTCCTGGTTTTACGGCTCTGTCTGGTGAATATCTTTGGTTACGTGACTCCGATACTCTACATCATGAAGAACCTGCTCTCATGCCTAACTTTTGTTTACTTTCACTTCTTGACCAAGTTGAAGGTGTTCAGCAGAGGAAGTATGTTCTGAAACAACTGGAGGGGAAGCTACACAGGACCATTTTAGGGTAAAGACATGTATGGGGTGGATATTAACAATGACTAGTAGCACTGAACACATTCTTTTTTTATTCACATTACTCCAGAAATGACAAAGTAGTAATGTGGGTCCACACATATTTTTGTTGTTGTTTTAGTTGTTGTTGTTTATTTGTACGTTTTTTTAAGTAACTATTGCAAGCATATGTTTCTGTATATAATTCATAATGGCAGAATTGAAATTGAATTGAAATTGATCAATTGAAATATCAATTTATTGATTAATTGCTATTAATCTTAATGCACTACTAATGCAGAGTTTGTTTTTAAGGACATTGATGCTAAACACATTCGTCAGAAGAACAATACCAATATTTTAGCTATAGTCGGGTCCATAAATAGTTGAACATTAAGAAAGGTCTTATTTAAGGTATATCTCTCTCAGTGTATTGAAGCTGATTCCATCCATCCATCCATCCATCCATCCATCCATCCATCCATCCATCCATCCATCCATCCATCCATCCATCCATCCATTCTTTACAGCACTTATCCTACTTTTCAGTGCCCAGGAGTCTCTGGGGACAAAAGCAGGGTACTCTGTATATAACAGTGCACAATCATACACGCACTCACAACCTACAGACACTTTAGAGATTCAACCTACAATGCATGTCTTTGTCCTGGGGAGGAAACTCCATACAGAGAACAGTTGAACAGTTTTTTAGGAACGCTATATTTATTCTGGTTAGAGCCTCTCTCTGCTCACAAATCAACCTTAATTCTGCAAGAATAAATGACATAAAAGAATTCCATAAGATTTTGGAAGAATTTCTTTGATATTCTGGTCCATACTGATATGTTTGCATCACACAATTCCTCATATCACATCTTTCATACTGTGAATCTTATACCACATCCCAAATGGGGATGGATTCAGATTTAGATGCAGTCACTGGAAAGAACATTTTATCATGCTTAATGTAGCCATTAGAAGATGATAAATTGTGGTCATGAAGGGATGCACATTTACAGCAACAAGACTCTATAGACTGGAACGTTTAAGTGATGATTTATTGGTATTAGCAGCTCCAAAGAGTGCTATGAAAACTTACTCTATTACCTCACCTCCACCAGCCTGGATTTCAGACACAAGGCAGGTTGGACACATTGTGTCCCGCTGTTCATTCGAGAATGACTCGATGTGAAGGTAATACTAAAAGAAAAAGTGCTCAACGATTAGAAAAACTTTCAAATTAAAATCATATTCATTACTTAATTTCACTTATAATATTCTGTGGTAGATATAATATCATAATAACTTTGTAAATGTCTGAATATTAAAGGACCTTACTGTATTTTGGTGGTGAAAGGAGATGAATTAAAGAATGAATAATGTCAAGGTGATTTATAAGCTACAAACTATACGCTGAAAAAGGTCAGACTCTTCTAAACAGTAGTTTACTGTACTGTGTTACTACACAACACTTATGATTAACAGCAAATATGTTTCCCCTCGAGGCACGGTGGCTTAGTGGTTAGCACGTTCGCCTCACACCTGCAGGGTTGGGGGTTCGATTCCCGCCTCCGCCTTGTGTGTGTGGAGTTTGCATGTTCTCCCTGTGCCTCGGGGGTTTCCTCCAGGTACTCCAGTTTCTACCTCGGTCCAAAGACATGAATGGTAGGTTGATTAGCATCTCTGGAAAATTGTCCGTAGTGTGATTGCGTGAGTGAATGAGAGTGTGTGTGTGTGCCCTGCAATGGGTTGGCACTCCGTCCAGGGTGTATCCTGCCTTGATGCCTGATGACGCCTGAGATAGGCACAGGCTCCCCGTGACCCGAGAAGTTCAGATAAGGGGTATTTTATTTAAATAAATTTATTTTAATTAATTTTAATTAACGGTAAGTTATCTGATTTTCCGTCAAACCAAAGAACACACAAGTCATTTATTGCCATTATGTATTTATCACACAAGATAAAACCCTGAATCTTCATTTATTATGTACACAACTTTACATTAATAACACAGCTTTAACAGTCTGGCCAATTTACTTTCCTTAACTGTCAGGTCCCAGGGTTTTTTAGTCAAATCTACAAATTAAATGTTTACATATTTAATAAGTAATTTTTTTTTTTTTTTTATAATACATTTTTAATCTCGATGTTGACTATCGGTCAGCAAATATTTCAAAGAAAATTAAGAACATTTTTACCCATCCCAATTTTTTGGAAACTTCAGATGAAAGATATTTCTTTATAGAATGACATGTAATTGGCCTTCATCAGTAAAATATTAAAACTGCCCACATTTTTTAAACAGCCACGTTGTTGAGAACACTAGCTAGACAAAAATATATTTTTAATATAATCGTTCGTTGCAGCCTGACAAATATATGCAGTATTTTAAATTATTCTTGCTCTCTTTTTTTCTTGTAAGTAATCGAAGAGAGAGAGAGAGAGAGAGAGAGAGAGAGAGAGAGAGAGAGAGAGAGAGAGAGAGAGAGAGAGAGATGCTGATACAGTACACAAAAGAAAAAAGTGATGAATGATGAGGAGAGTGTGTACTCTGATTGGCTAAGAGGAGAGGACAAAAACACTGTATGGTGCTGACACGAATTTAAATGCAGGTAGCGTGTCTCATGTACCTACTCTGTCATGTCATTAAACAACATGGTTGGAGTACAAAAACTGAGAAAAAAGTAAGTAGCTGAATATATAACTGAATATGAGAGAGAGAGAGAGAGAGAGAGAGAGAGAGAGAGAGAGAGAGAGAGAGAGAGAGAGAGAGAGAGAGAGAGAGAGAGAGAGAGAGAGAGAGAGATGTAAAGGAATTATTGTGAGAAGAATTAGGCAAACAGAGAGATAGCTCCCTGGATAGGGGCATTTGTGCAGAGTTAAGGTAAAGGACTGGCTAAAAAGTAAAGAGAAAGGGAGGGAGTGGTAGCTCAAGCCTCTGCCTAAATGGACTGGAGACAGAGATGCTCACAGAGACGCGGCACTCCTCTCTGCTCTCATTGGCTAGAGTGGGAGGGAGAGACTGACGCAGGGAAAGTCAGATGGGAAAATGACATTTACGCTGCCGTGAATCAATCCTTAAACCCTGAGCTGGTGTGTGTGTGTGTGTGTGTGTGTGTGTGTGTGTGTGTGTGTGTGTGTGTGTGTGTGTGTGTGTGTGTGTGTGTGTGTGTGTGTGTGTGTGTGTGTGTGCGTGTGTGTGTGTGTGTGTGTGTGTGTGTGTGTGTGTGTGTGTGTGTGTGTGTGTGTGTGTGTGTAAATAAATAAAGCTGGCTCACATCAGAGGTATTATAGGGATGATCACAAGGACGAGACACACACCTGAAGCCAGCTAAGTGTGTGCCTGTGGAATCCCAAGAAGATTTGAATTTTTGTTTTTGAACATAACACCCAATCTGTTGGTTCGACTCAACCACCAGAGGTAGGCTGGAGTTTCTCAGCTCTCTTTTTGTGATGCAGATATGAGTGGAGTCTCTGCTGTGATATGAGTGATATGAGTCTCTCAAGACAAATCTAATGGTTCTCCCTTTTGGGAAATTAATAGCTCAATGGGAGCTGTGAAGTGACCAGTGCCTCGCTTTGGATGTTGCCTCATCTTGACCTCTGGATGTGCTCTTGATGCTTTGCTGTAGTCTGGGACACTGGCGTAGAGAACTGTCCACCTATGTAAGTTAATTGTGCTTGATTTGATCTATTTAAGAAAGAGATGAGGATTGAAAAGAAAAAAAAACTCTTAAGCACCTGGTAACATCAACATAATTTATTCATTTGAGAGTGAAGAAAAGTACAAATACATATACAACACAGGTGTTGAAGCTTCAGAGATTATCTCATAATGTCATGCTGTATTTTTAAGTTTTATTTACACATTTGGCTGATATACGTTTTTTATATAAGGAATTCTGTGAATGGAAAAATACCAACCTGTTCCTACAGAAGCCAGATGGTTAGATGCTGCTCTCTGTGTGACTCTTCCCAATTTAACCAGCCGAGTCCCTGTAATCTATCTATAGCAAAACTGCTACAAGTATGTATATATAATTTCGCAACATCTTCTTAAACTGCACTATAAGACGCAGAAATGAATCAGTGACCTCTGTGCATTGCAAGCACTAAATTTCATTGAAAATCATTTGTGTCTCTGTATTTAATTAATAAAAGCCTCCACTTTACCTGATAAAGTTTAACCCACCCTGAAGTTCCATGCTTTTCTGTTCACTGGATCCCAATTGGGCTATACCTCAAACTTCACAATAACAATGATTGATTTTTAATAATATCTGCCTAGTCTACTCAAAATGATACATGCAAGTATGAACCTCAGCAACAAGTTGTTTCTAAAAACACTGTTCTGATAATTATACAACAGTACATTTAGTTTTGGATTTAATAGTAGGTGTGCATGGCACTGCAGAACACTGGCAGACTGGCCATATTAAGGTGTGTGTCTGTGGCTTCAGGCTGTGATATGGAAATCCAATTGGCGTGTAAATTCCTCAACAGCATTTACTTAATATACAAATATATGCCTTTGATGTGACAAAAATGAAATCTTCTGTGAATTAAACACACTTATATTTACATATATATGTGTTTAAGTCAATTAAAATTAGCATGGATTAATTTTACTTCAGCGAAAAAGGTAATGTAATGAGAGAGCATGTAGTTTGTTGATTTGCACCACTGCTTAAGTGTTACTAAAGCACTGTTAATTATTTCCCGTTTAGTGTAGCTCATCTGTCCTATCCAGCCAGACAGCACATACACATCAGCACACAGTGCATATCACTGCATGCAGGTTGGTTTGCTAATGGGTTAGACATCAACACAATGTCATTTAAGGTCACAAGTGATAGATGTTCTTACTATTCTTACTATACTTTCTCTGTTACTGACTAAATAACACCCCTAAATTGTTGATCATGTTGATTAATCACTGAAGAAAAGTTGCTTGTAAAATATTTAAGACGAATCTATTAATTTTGCAAATTTTTTGGCAGTTCACCACCATGCCACCAGAGGGCATCTGTCCAGCCATAGCATCACATGAAAAATAGACAGCTATTAAATCAACAACTCAATGAAAATTGTAGGCTATTAGTTCCCCACAAACAACACAAAAAAATTATGTCACAAATGAAATATTTTCCTTCTGTCTGAAGAAATCTGATAGAATGAAGCAAGACTTAAAACCCTCTTTTGTCACGGTCCCCATTAAATGCTATAAATCTTGCATGTTGTGATGAAACTCTATCTCTCAGTCCATTTATCCAGTTTATCTGCATGGACAACCACACACCTTTCACCTAAAGAAAATGTCTGTTGTAGATAATGCATCTATAATACAACAAGAGATTTTTGAGGTTATATGTAGCCCAAAAAGGGCAATATTTGACAATGTGAGTGAACATTTTACACCGGTGAGGGCAACCAGAAGAATAAGTGTATGCATTTACAGCATTTGGCAGACACCCTTTTCCAAAGCAACATACATTTTTACAACTGAGCATTAAGGGCCTTGCTCAGGGGCCCATCAGTGGCAGCCTGGTGGATCTGGAATTCAAGCTCACAACCTTCTGATCAGTTGTCCAACACCTTAATTAATGGGCTACCACATCCCAACACGCGTGGTTCCCCTGGGCAAGTCTTTTGTGACCATGGCTTCATAAGCATCTCTGCAGCTGTTGGTTAGTTCTTCTCAATCATCTCAAACCCATGAAACATCTGGTTATGTTCGAACATAGATCACCAAGTGTACACTATTGCCTGTATATCCAGCAAGTTATAGAAAACATGATTGATGTGTGGAACACAGAGGAGTTTTCCAGTACAAAAACCATCACAAATTATTTATAGTGCCCCTAGTGGTGGTAAGGCAGTTATCCGTTCATCTTGTTTAATCTGATGGAGATTATAAACACTTCTCAAATCTAGTTTAGTGGAAAGAAAGGTTCTCTATTAATCTAAAAGGAAAGAAGAAGAAGACACAGTACTAGGCAAAAGTCACAGATAACCTTTTGATTTTAATTAATTGGGTATTCAGTACATTCAGAAACAGAATATTTACAGATACCCGAAACCTATTTATGAAATCTGTAAATATTCTATTTCTAATATTGAATGTTAATAATAATCTGCATAAATAAATTCTGAATCTACTGAATACCCAATTAATTAAAACCAAAAGGTTATCTGTGACTTTTGCCCAGTACTGTGACTAAGAGGTGGATTTAGACCTGGTCCAATGCCGATAAGGCTAATTGTATTCAACAAGATGATCCAAAATACAGAATAACACACCCAACAACTCCAGAATGAATGAAAGAAACACACTGAATGTGTCAGGTAGTATTTTTTCCATGAGAAATGTAAACCTAAGTAATTACTGCTTAGTTAGTTACAAGTTATAAGTGAACTAAACCAATTACAAGCATTTAAATGTACAATTGTCTCTGACATGTGCACATGACAAAGGAAACAGTATTTCTTGGTATTTAATAAAGTTAGTTAAGTGGCAAAGAGTCAGTCTTATTAATTAATTAATTATTTAATCCATCCATTCATTCATTCATTCATTCATTCATTCATTCATTCATTCATTCATTCATTCATTCATTCATTAATTCATTCATCCATTCATTAATGCATAATTACATAGTAACTATTAAATTGTATTTTTAAAGGTTTCCCAGGATTAGTAAAGTGAGACTGAGTTGTTCTTCTCATGTAATAACTTTAAGGCTTATTTCAAAGCAAAAGCAACAGAATATTTTTTGAAGATTAGAATGATTACAGCCACTTCTAAGAATATGACTATAAGATAAACACCTTTTAAAAAATATTTTTGGTTTGAAGTTTTTTTTATTATTTATAGTTTTTGTTGGCAATTTGGTTGAAGTGTTTTTTGTTTCCCTTTTTTTGTTTGTATGTTTGTTTTGTAAGAAAGTAAAATGACCTGTCAATGAAATAATACAACTTCAATTTGGGCATTTATACATGTGTGCAACAAAATAGATTTTGTTTTTATAAAAAAGTATTGTAATACATAAATTTGTTTATAGTTCATTTCTTGGCTTAGTTTTTGCAGTGCATATTACATAAGTGAATCAATGTGTTTATTTATTGAATTAATTCATTTGCTGAACAATTTAAAGACATATTTCTTGTAGGATTAAGCTTAAAAGGTGCAGCAAATTGACGGCTATAAGTGATTACGTACTTCGTGTACAGAATTCGAGAGTACCTAAGTACGTAAGTGAGGAAAACTGACTATGCTCAGTTTAAGATTCAATTCATTGGCCCTAATACAACACTATCCTTTCCCACCCTCACTGATCTGTTGGCACTGAGGGGGAGGTTGAATTATATTAAGTGTTTGTCTGGCTGTCTAGCCACTATCTACTGCAGGATGGTTTTTGCTACTGTGTAAGTCTCTCTCTCTCTCTCTCTCTCTCTCTCTCTCTCTCTCTCTCTCTCTCTCTCTCTCTCTCTCTCTCTCTCTCTCTCTCTCTCTCTCGCTTGCTGCATCAGTGTGACAGGCTACGCAGAGCAGAGGTGAAGGACATACTTACATTAAGACCTGTTTTCAGCACTCCAATATGCCATATTATGTAATGAAAAAGCTTCAGCAGGATTGTGATGCTGTTTTATTTGGCACAGACATACACTATTTGTGCAACACCAGCCCCTTTTCAGTCCCTGCTAACCCTTTTCTTTTACAGCTTTGGCTGGCATGGTCCATCACATAATATCCTTATAGTACTCTAGCAGTGTGCCAATGGACTTAGTGTTCTTGATATAAAAAAAAAATCTCTATGCATTGTGTGACATAAGAAAGACACAAAGAATGATTCCCAAATATAAGAGCTAAATCTACTGTTGAGTTGCACAGGCATAGTCAGTTTAAAACCAAAATCAGTATTTGGAGAAAATATGTAATTATACACTTATGCACTGAGTAGTCTGGGTAGAATTTGATTAAAATGGAGTCTCATTTAAGCGCAATTCTGACCCTGAATTTATAGGCTTTATTCTAGATTGATATTGGCTCAAGTGAAGAGCAAAATTAAGTCCAGTGCCACTGACTGACAGTTTGATGTGACCACAATATGTTATGTTTTGGGATGTGAATACTAAACACAAAAAGACATAGACCTTACTTAGATATACTGTATATTTTACATCCAAGAACTTACTTATCTATAGGTCAGATTTATTATATATAAATATATATTTGTGTGTGTGTGTGTGTGTGTGTGTGTGTGTGTGTGTGTGTGTGTGTGTGTGTGTGTGTGTGTGTGTATGTAAATGTAAATGTTTATAAATAAATGAAATAAATGATGTAAAATAACAGGACGTTCTAGATCAAGTGCTATTTTCTAAGCTGTAGATAAGACACTTTTACAAGCTACTTGACTTCTTTTATGTTAGGTTTAATGCTTTTCATATACCATCATTTACCATCATTACCATCATTATGTTACTTCATAATACATATGAGGGAGGTGTTCAGTAAAACACACTCCACCCAACTTCCACCTTCCACCGGCCATGGGACTGCACCATTTCGCTCCTAATCTCCTCCATACTCAAGGGTCAAATTCACCCATTTTCCTGGTTCCTTTTCCCTTTTCCTCATCCCCTTTGTCAGTAAGATACTTAAGGAATTTCTGAACCAAAAATAAACAATATAATTGTTTATATTGACATCCTGATTTACTCACCTACTCAGGAGTCCCAGGTTCTACAAGTACAACTGCACCAACTGTTTGTAAAAGGGGAAAAATGTGAATTCCACCAGAATTCCACAACTTAATTTCTGGGGTACATAATTAATGGCCAGGGGGTGAAAATGGATCCCGAAGAAGTCAGCACTGTGACAGTGTGGTCTACTCCATCCAGCATTAAGGAGTTACAAAGATTTCTCGGCTTAGCAAATGTTTATCAGAAGTTCATCCATAACTATAGCTCAGTGGCCACACCTTACATTGCTATTGTGCAGAAACATTGCTATTGTGCACGCAAGCTGCACTGGACAAGCATGGCACAAAAGGCCTTTGGCAACCTTAAACACAGCTTCACCACTGCCCCATTCTACGATACCGCATAGAGGAAATTTTATAGAGGAAATTCAAAGAGTGCAACATGACAAACCACCCCCACCTGAATGCCCACCCACACTACAGTATGTACCCACGGGTCTCAGCATAATTGTAATGCCATCTGGTGGCCAACATTGGTCACTGACATCAAAATATACATTGAAATCTGCCCCATTTGTGCCCAAAGCAGTACTCTCCCAACCTGCGGGTCTTCTTAAATCACTCCCGATTTTGTCACCAACCTCCCGACCTCACAAGAGCTTACCACAATCCTCATAGCCGTAGACCACTTTTCTAAAGCCTGCATACTTGTGCCAGCTGAAGAACTTGCCAATGGCCATGGAAACAGCTAAAGCGCTCTTTAAACATGGGTTCCAGAATTACATTAATCCAGAGGACATAGGTTCAGACAGGGAAGTACAGTTCAGGTCACATATTTGGAGAGCTTTCTGAGAAAGTCTGCGAATCAAAATAAGTTTGTTGTTGAGCTACCATACCCACTCCAATTGCCAGGCAGGTCAGCTAAACCAAGAGCTGGGAATTTATTTACGAACATACTGCAGTAACAACCAACAGCAAAGAAGCGAGTTCCTCCCATGGCCAAAATACCCCCAGAATTCTCTCACCTGTGCAGCCACAGGCCTGACCCCCTTCTAATGTGTCCTGGGATACCAGCCACCCTTGTTCCCCTGGTCTGGCAAGGCAACAGATGTCCCAGTCATAACTTACAGTCAGTAAGCAACGTCTTCTGGCAAATAGGAGGCACCCTCTCCCTCAATATCAACCTGGGCAACTGGTATACTTGGTAGCTGTCAACCAAGAAGCTACATCTAAAAACAACATGCCGCAAACTCAACCCAGATAAATCGGCCCCTTCAAGATACTGAGGACAAATTAATCCAGTAACATATTTTTTTACAACTGCCTGCCAGCTATCACATACCACCCTCCTTCCATGCCTCACTTCTTAAACCAGTAGCATAACATCCATACCAACACCCAGACCAACCAGTACCAAGACCTCGAGCTGAAAGGTTTTCCCTTCCGTGTGCATTAGCATTTTAGCAATAATCACACTACGCGAAGTATTGCCAACATTGTTGCATATCAAGCCGTTTGTTTTTCCCTGTGTTCTCTTTGCCATTTTGTGTATGACCATTGTCATTTGTTCCTAGGATTTACCTTGCCCTTGTCTGTTCTGTTTGCCCCGCTGACTACTATTCTGGTTTTTGATATCTCTGCCTGTTTTTTACGAGTACGAGTGTGTTTTGCAATTTGGAACTGTTTACATGGATTATAATAAATCACTATATCATCCTGCACATGGATTCTGCCATTCAATCATTACGCTTATTGTTAGACTCTGTATATATTTCTGGCAGTTAACAGCACCAAACAGGTTAAGGACCCACCTTATTATCTCTGGTTTTGATCTGTCATACATGAGAGGATTATATTGAGCATTGCTGAATCAAATGATGCTTAAGGGACAGTTAGCCAATGCTCCTGGTTTATCTTTCTCTCCGTCACTCTCTAATATTTCCTCTTAGCTGTTGACTGGCCATTCCCTGGTGCCAGAATATAGGCATGGGTCAGATGTTATGAGTGCAGGTTCATATTACAGTGTTTTCAGAGAAACCTGGGTAGGAGAAGGTGAAGCTTTACAAATAAGGAATTTATTGATGCTTGGCACTGTAGCCCTGCATTGACAACGATCTGACGGATGTAGTACAGTATGTGTGGTCTCCAGAGGTAATGTTGGCCCTGTTAAAAATATATGAGGTTGTGAAATCCTGAAACATACTCGCTTTGTCCTGCTGTCTGACATAAACATAATGAAACATACTCGCTTTGTCCATGCAGTCTGAGTGTCATGGGTGATATGCTTAATAATGTCTCTCATTTTTTCTCTTCTCAACTACCTCTTAATTATCTCTAGTCAATTGGTGGAACGTTAAATCACTGTCCTGTCAGCTTCTTTGACACTTATGGGGTGCATAATCATTGGCGGCAGTCATTAAGGTAAAGATAAGGTAAAGTAAAATATTACAAGATAACTAGAAATTTATATTAAAGTTAAAATTATTATATCAGATATAAAAATCTTGAGCGAAGTAAAAAAAAAATTAAAAATTGCAGTTTAGTTTCAGAATATAAAAGAAGTCACTATGGAGAGTGGTCCTCGATCGCTCACCAAATTACTCACATATATATATGTACATGTGTGTGTGTGTGTGCGTGTATGTGTGTGTATGTGTGAGCATGTTTTATTCATTTTATAATAAGATCTGTCAATAATTTTGTGTTATAATTATCTATAATATTTTATATAATATTTTTTATATAATACTGATAAATTAATGTGAATGTTATACAATAGATTTCACCAGGAATACCAGAAGTGAAATATGGAAATATGGCATGTCGTTACAAGCAGGGATTATGGGAACAAAGAATATTAAGTGCTCACCTAGGAATCTAGCTATAAAGTAATTTTTTTTTGTTTTGGCTGGTATTTTTAAGTTGATGTTAGTATGACCTAGGTTTCTTTCCTCAATCTCTGTCCACTGTGTATTACAGAGCAGCGACAACACTGACACACTATGCTGTAAGAAGCTTACAGTCTGATATGTGTATGTGTAAGGTGGGGGTTGTGGGGCACAATCATACCTGGAGATGTGATTCATAGCATATGCACAAGCCGTTCCTGGCACTAAATGAATTATTATTGTTACTTGAATTATTTTAGACTGTACAAGATTAACCCTGTCGTAGGTATTTGAGTGTCAACAACACTAAAGAGTTCAAAAACTATTAGACCACTGAGTTATTGGAAATGAGATACATGCTAGCTTGGGAAACAAGGTCAGCCTTTAATTGACAAGGCGTTGTTGCCCACACACATTTCTGGTGTTTTGCCATTATCCAATCCATACTCCCTATTTCCTTCTCCTAATCATTGCAGTATATCTGACCACAGAAATGATTCTGTACATCTTAGACTCACTGTCTGTGCTTAGACCGTGTCTTTGTTTGCAAAACAAAAATATATTATGTGCCCTCTCGATTACCCAACAAAAAGATCGAATTAAATATTAAAAAAAGAACACAGACATTTATTCATGTGCTTTTTTTTTTCATAACTAGCTTCTTATAAATAGGTGTTGCATATGTGGTGATTGTATTTATTTTGTTTTGATTGGTTTGTTCTTTAGCTAAGAGAGTACATGGCAATGGAGTGCAAACAAATCCAGTCTTAATAACTAATAGCTTTAATAAATTAAAATAATTACTTGTTCCTATAAGAGTAACAAAACACTTTGTGAGATACTGTTGTAGGACCGTAATAGAGATAAATATACATTAATATTTGAATAAAAATTCATACAGTATTCTGAATTGTTAAATTGCTGTAAAGCTCATTTTTACAAGTGCTGTATAAATACAATTGAATTGATTTAAATGAATAGTCTGTGGAATGGTAACATATAAACACCATGTTATATAACTTATATCTCTTCAATTTCTTTCATTTGACTATTTATTTACTCTTATGATGCATCATTTACATTTACATTTACATTTACAGCATTTGGCAGACGCCCTTATCCAGAGCAACTTACATAAGTGCTTAAATCTCTAACATTGAATACATTAATGCTGGTTCACTAGGTTACATACTTAAGATACCATGAGTTTAAAACATTTGTTCAAAGTTACAATGAAAAAGTGTCAAAGGTGGTGTTTTTTTGTTTGTTTTGTTTTTTTTTTAATGTAAAAGATAAGGAAAGAAGTGCTAGTGAAGTGTTTCCTGAATAAGTAGGTCTTCAACCGCCGCTTGAAAATAGCCAGTGACTCAGCTGTCCGGACCTCTAGGGGAAGTTCATTCCACCACCTTGGTGCCAGAACAGAAAAGAATCTTGTAGTATACTTGCCTCTTACCCTGAGAGATGGTGGAACCAATAGAGCAGTGCTGGTAGATTGGAGGGTGCGGGGTGCAGTGCGAGGAATGATGAGGGCTTTGAGGTAAGAGGGAGCTGGTCCATTTTTGGCTTTGTAGGCCAGCATCAGTGTTTTGAATCGGATGCGTGCAGCTACCGGAAGCCAGTGGAGGGATCGCAGCAACGATCAGATCGTTGTGCAAGGATATAGCAAGATCATGACCTGGGGATGAATCACCTGGGATGAACAGCAGTTCAGTTTTGCTAGGATTGAGCTTTAACTGATGAGCAGTCATCCATGATGAAATTTCTGCCAGACATGCCCAGATCCGGTGATTCAAAAATGTGACGAAATGTTCAATATCAGTATTATATTAATTATGCAACTAATGTAATTATACTGTTTAAACACCTGAAGTCCCTTTGCACAGCCCATTTATTTAGATACCATGATGATCACATGATCATGTCCTTTCTTGGTGAGTCTGCCGTGTAAATACCAGGAATTATCTGCACTTGTGAAGTAAGCTATGAGGCAACAGCATACATTATAGGTTATATGGTTACACAACCACATTATAAGCAGTTAAATAGTTCTCTTCAGTAGGTTTAATACAACATCAGACCCACACTCACACTTCTGTCATCTATAGTACCTAAGAATGGTACCTTAAAATGGCCATTTTTTTAATATGCAAAATGATATAGAAAAAATGGGATCTTTTCCATCTTAATTTTTCTTTCCTCAACCTCTATTCAAATATTCTTTGAATCAAATTGAATCAATTTGTGACACCAGTATTGTGACTAGAGCGTATTGTTGAACCCTTTTAATTTTCCATATGTATATTCTTTCCCACTGTGTAGAATACTGTGTATATCATAAAGTCCTTGTTATGTTTTAGATACACTCCTACTCTAGGTCCTGAGCAGCAGTGTTGAAGCCTGGGGTTCAGGCAGCTTGCCAGATTGGACAGAGTTCTATCCAGGTTGGCATGAATTTAGTTGGACTGTCCAGGGATAGAAATATGCTTGGGTATATATGTGGAAACTGAGCTCCTTTGTAAGGATTGATGTTTGATACTTTATAGTGTTTTCTGTATTTTTTAAAAATTTGTTTATTTTACTTTTTTACACAGTTTGACTACGAAATAAATAAAATCTTTATTTAATTAAAGCCCTTAGTAGCAGATCAGACCCAAATGCAAGGATTCAGTACATTCACTGCTTGTACTTTCTGTACATTAAACATAAATGATGACATGGAAATTTTGATAATATTAACAAAACATGACTAAAACCTTAAAAATAACACAATTAGTCCTACATTACTCATCAGTAGCTTTAATCTCAATACTCGATTTTTCTTTTCCATTTGTTTGATTTTATTTGCTAGCTGTTAATTTTCGTTAGCTACCTAAATTTGGATGAATCAGGCTGTGAGTTGATTGCTGGAGTTCAGGTCATAGAAGGATGCAGGGAGAAAGCAACAGATGCCATGCTCGAAAAATAAGCCCTCAAAGCCGTTGAGTGCCCCCACCCCCCAAACACACACACACACACACACACACACACACACACACACACACACACACACACACACACACTGGCAGAGTATGAGATGCGCTCAAGCTTTCTGTGTTGCCGGTTAAACGCTCCTTTTTTCTTATTTTTCCTTTTTTTTTGCATTTGCTATACAGCAGCAGAAAACAATGGTCACCAAACACAGAAATCGAGCCTTGCTTTAGCACACACATTCGAGAAATTGGTCATCTGTACTAGAAAGGAGTGGATTAAAGGGGATCTCATGTACTTTACTGAGTGAGATTGTGAACAGTTCACTTGTGCAGTAGTCGTGGAGGGACAAGCAACAAACAAGTATAGTCGGTATGCCACCCAAGAAAAAGGTAAGATGACCTTTGGAGTATTGCTTGTGTGTGTCTGAGTGTGTGTTTGTGTGATGGTTGATGAGGTGGGCTATATAGGAGAGGGCCATCTGTTGCATTCAGATATAATCCATGCGAACCTGAGCATCTCCTCTTCACTGATTTTAGTTGCCGTGTATTGAGATTGAGACTGTATTGTATTGTTTATTGATATTGTATATTGTTTAGCTTATGGTGGACCTGGAGCACATACCGGAAACACTGGGCGGAAAAACAGCTAGGAATACACTGGATGCCAGTTCATCATAGGACACCATGATGATAAGGCACACCCACAAAAACCCAGAAACCTAGAAGAAACCCAGATGGGGTTTTATAAGGAGAGAAATTTTGATACTGAGCTTCCTTTACACATCATTTGTAACTTTGCAAACATATTTTGCAACACAGGGTTATTCAAACTCCTTTGTGAGTGTGGAATTGTAAGCTGTATTAAATGAAGGAAAAATTTTATTCAGTTATTATACTGTGAGATTTTATTTAGTAGAAATGTCTTTATAATTAAGTTGAAATCCATGGCTTTTGAAAGGTTTTTAATTACATACACACTGTTGTTGTTGTTGTTTTTTTTTTTACAAAGCAAACAGTTTATTCATTCTTGAACAGTAAAAAACACCATTTATTGCTAGATAGAAAGAAAGTTTTCCTGGTTTTTCTCTGAAATGGTGCATGACTCTATTTGCAGTCTCATAAGGCTGCTTGACCAAGAGGATTTTGCATTTGTCTCTCCCTCTGTCTCTCTAAATCCTGGACTGACCTATGTGATCTTAATCTCCTTACAGAGAAGCAATCATGACTAACAACAGTAAGGCAGTGATAGAGGGCCTAAATGTATCTAGCACAGTTTTGGTGTTTCTGTCAAAACACTCATCATGTAGTTCGTTCATGTAGTTCGTTGTTCATACATCTGTAGTAACCACTTTATTATGGTCAGGGTTGAAGTGGATCTTGATCTTATTTTAGGAACACTGGGTGTGATGCAAACATATGGCTATCATGTAGTGATGCTCTCAACAGCAGTGAGGGAGTCAGGATCTGGCAGCACCATGTGGCAACAGGAGTACAAGTATAATGCAGCTTGACAATGAGGAAAGGGATGTAAATTGTGAACAGATCATAAACAGGGACTCCAGCAGAACTAGTTATGACAGTGTAACTAATCGGGAAGAAAGTGAGAGTCAGAAGTTAACACAGATATGTGACATAACGTGTCCTGCCACTAAATAATCTAGGAATAATAAGGGAATACCTGTTGAGGTTAGAGGCTGATAAAATCAAAATATTTCTATTATACATGTGTGTTGTGGAAACCAGCTTACTTTACATCCTAAACAAGTGTTGAAGTCAGAATGTGGAATCATGGTGCAGTTCCAGCGCAACCGAACTGAATTCGGACTAAACTACAGGTTTAAAATCTCCCTAAATTAATATGCAGACAAACTGCCAGTGTTAATTTAGTCACAGGCAGGAAATTAGTCTAAATTTGTTTACTAAGGTGTTTTATTAGGATGTATTGAGGAAGTATTTTTCATGTTTCATGTACGCCACACAAGCCTGAGCAGAATATCCCACTTTCAAATATACATTGTTCTTAGCTGTTATTAGTCAGTTATTAAGTGTAAGTGTTAAATCAAGCAACAATATCAATCAAATATATTTTGCCAGCAATGGGCCTCATTTATCAAATGAGATGCAAACAAGTGTATGTGTATATCCTTTACAGGAGTATTTAAATGTGGCATTCGAGAAAATCCAGTTATTTAGGGGGAAAATGTATCCCATAAGAGCCTCTGAATTAAAATAAACAAATAAATAAATAAAAATAAAAAAGTAAATTAAAAATGAAAATGAATGTAAAATGAGTCTAGCTATTCAATTAGGACAGAATCAATATTGAAATATAACAAGAGTATATGTAATTATACTGCAATATGCAAACACAGATATGTCTGAATATAGATGTCTCTTATAGTATATACAGTAGATGTCTCTTATAGTATACATTGAATATACTACTATATATCAGATGCTATTCCACAGAGACAAAAGCTTTGTTCGCATGACTTCCCGATTGCTTGAAATTTCCATGTCATGACCCAAAGGAAGAGACAGAATAAGTAGCATGGCCTTTTAGCATTATAAGCCTGAGCAGCTTATATTGTTGTTTAATAATTCAGCACTGTTTTGTACTGAGCTTGGCATGACATTGAGTAGCAGGAGGTGTGATGCTGGGCGAACAGATGCCTATGGAATACAAGAGTTTAAAAAAAAGCTCCTATGCATGACTAAGAAATTGGGAAACGGTACTTGATGTGCTCTATTAAGAAATTATGAAATGAATTATACTAAATCACTACTGAGAACAAACTCAGAATGTTAAGTGATAACCTGGTGAGCAAAATTTAATACAAACATACAGTATGAGTAAACACTCACAAAAGAGAACAAGAAGAGAGAAGAGACGACCTTGACCTTCTACCTCTTTTACTACCTTTAGATATCTATATTAACTCGATATTCATGCCATCGACTTCTTGTAGATTCTGTTAAGAAATGTTGATTAAAAATAAAACGTTCTACATTTATGTCAATAGCATCATAGTACATTGTAAAAGATAAAGAAAGCAGTAAGCTCATCTGTATCACGTCAGTCTCCTCTCATAGTATTCAAAAACTTGCACTGCACTTCACTTTAGCTTTTTAAAGGAATTTGTAAAAAGGAAATTGAGATGATTTGACATTACAGCAGTTTGACAGAACACACCCATGACCTGTTTACTATTGTACTGTATTGTAGGGATGTGTTAGCTCAGTGGTTAAGGCGTTCGACTACTGATCAGTACAGTAGGTCATTGGTTCGAATCCTAGGTCCACCAAGTTGCCACTCCTGGGCCCCTGAGCAAAGCCCTTAACCCTAAATTGCTCAGATATATAAACTGAAATAAAAATGTAAGTCACTCTGGATAAGAGTGTCTGCTAAATGCTGTAAATGTACTATTGTGGCATATACATATTGCAAATTATCACTGTTTAATGTATTTGCTTTTGGTTTAATGTCATCTATCTATTTTTGCATTATATGGTGAGTATGACCGACCTGGACATAAAGAATATACTCAGTAAACATGGAGGTTAAAGGTATAAGTATAGAAAGATTTTAGGTTAATCACTTTTTCTTTATTCTTTCAGGGTTCGGCGGACCGTCAGGACTCAGGGGCTACTGAGGAGAAGGAAAAAAATGCTCAGGTCCAGCTGGATAAGGCCAAGGTACACTTTATTTCTTACAAAGGTGCAATAAATGCATGTATTGTTTCTACTGCACTGTCCTGTGGACATCTTTTATATACAGTCTAAAGAGCAGACACAACAATAAATCCATTGCAGTGATTTGTAATGGGTTGTCTGGGATTGGATGCAATTGGTAAACTCAGTGGATTATTTATGAAGGACAAATGTTATTTAAAATGTCATCATCAATGTTCATAGCAGTCTCACGGGAGACAGATCCATGACTGAGACAAAAGTGCAGCCACAATTTGGAAAATCAGAAAATACAGTGGTAGAAAATAAAAATGATAAACAGACACTAATAACAGTGTCACACAGGAACAAAGAAACAGGAGATATAGATATGCAAATTAATGTGGTAGGTGTTGGGCTACTGATCGGAAGGTAATGGGTTTGAACCCCAGGTCCACCAAGCTACCACTGCTGGTCCCCAGAGCAAGGCCCTTAACCCTCAGTTGCTCAGTTGTAAGTCACTTAGGATAAGGGTGTCTGCTAAATGGCATAAATGTAAAGAAATGCTGAAATGAGAACTCATTATGGAATAGACCAATTATTAGGACAGGGATGAACACAAGAGGAGTGACCAAAACAACAGTGCTAGTAAAAGCGCACACAATAGCAATCATGCTGGGAAACATAGCGTTCAGGAGGAATTTGTGACAGGTGTATATGTCTTACGAATAAATCGTGATCTATATTTAACTCCTGGTGATATCCGTCTAAGCGGTCACTGTAGAAAAGACATTTAACTATAATCTGTAACTCTAAAATTCCTGTTCACCTCAATCCTTTCAGGGATACACTTCACCAATCACCAATTCACAAAAGAATTTAGGAGGTTGCATGTTTATTTAATGGCTGTTACTTTAAAAAAATTAATTATTTTTTTGTATTATGTTATTTCTATTTATGCCAAAGGCTTGGCTGTGTTATCTATATTTAAGTCTGATGTAATGAGTAGGTCCTGTTATATGCTCCTACCGCAAACAACAGGTCCTATCCAATTAACCCAGTTCCAGCTGCCTTGTGAACATGAATAATATTTTTGAGGGACTAATTAAATCACCAGTCTATCCCTCTGGGGATGGTAAACACATGCAAATTGGCCAATAATTAGAACAATTTGAATAGTGTGTGTGACACTACATGAAAGTGGTGCCATGATCCTCCAGACTCTTTTTTGGGATTTCCGCTCCAGATTCCAGATTATTTGGGAGAGTGACTCTAACTAGTAGCTAATACTAAACAATAAAATCTGCCACAAACAAAAAAGAAAAGTCTTCCCACTGGTTGCCATGATTAGTGGACATATCTTCTTGAATGCCAACACTATAATGGGGCACTAAATCTGGACATAGCTTACATAGGTTCCAGCACAACTACCCAGGCTTTTCTTTGGCTACTGTATGTTCTTGAGAAGTGTGTAGAGAGAGAGAGAGAGAGAGAGAGAGAGAGAGAGAGAGAGAGAGAGAGAGAGAGAGAGAGAGAGAGAGAGAGAGAGAGAGAGAGAGAGAGAGAGAGAGAGAGAGAGAGAGAGAGAGCAGGAACAAGAATAAAGGATGGGAAAGGCTGATGAGGGAAATGTGGTATGGTTTGCCAGTTATGGGGTTAGCAAGTTGGATGTGCAGACCTCTCTTGGATTCTCAACACTACCTATCTAGCTAAGAAGGTCCTTTGCTTGAGAGGCAGCTGGTGACCATGCTAGGTTATTGGGATTTAGCGTATACAGTAGATAATTGACAATGGAAAGTGTGGCTGGATGCATGAGAAACAGGGGCAGCAGGGGTGTAGTTGGATACAGAAGGATGCATGGGACAGACAAAACAAGCAATTAAAGAGTTTGCTCCAGAGTTTGCACAGCTAATGATTTGCCCCAGTCAGCAACTTGACTTCCTACGTTTCAAGGCATTGGCAAAATAGCAGATTGT
This sequence comes from Tachysurus fulvidraco, assembly GCF_022655615.1. Lineage (NCBI taxonomy): Eukaryota > Metazoa > Chordata > Actinopteri > Siluriformes > Bagridae > Tachysurus > Tachysurus fulvidraco. The sequence goes on along the minus strand of NC_062518.1, from coordinate 26,955,048 downwards.
GAACCGACAGGTGCCCTCTGCCATTCTAGCTGAAGCAATTTTTTGCCCAACTCCCAGAAGGTACTGTCCTACACCTGGTTCTGTTGATCTGTATAGTCAGTGTGCATTGTCCTGTGCATTTATTGTCCAGTGTGTTTATTGCACTATACTCGTCTAACATTTTTTTGTATTTGCACTTGATGTAATCATGTGGAGGAAGCCTGAGAATCCTTTACCATCTACATTTACTATTTTAAACAATGTACCAACTATAAGTAAGGCTGTTGTACTGGGATCACTCTGCTAAAAGACACCCAGCCTTTCCTTATCCAACTCTAAAAACTTGGTACATATAATCTGTAACACTTATCCATAGATGTGCTACATTACACATCCTCCTTGGTTACAGCTTTATATACAGTATATGTACCATTTGCTTTGTTTAATCTAACCCAGTCTTCAAAACTGCTTCCAGTAGAGGCTAAATGAGTAGAGGCTCTTTAGAGGCTAATCTCAGTAGAGGCTAATCTATCTGATAAGTCACCAATCTGCATTGTAATGTTAGCTAATTGCTTTATTTAATTCTTAAACAAAATGACTTTGATGCCTGAATTATGCTGTGTAGCTTTAGCTTTAGCTTATTGGTGAAATTCACAATGCTTATTAAGAAACAAAAAGACATGCAGTGTTAACTGGAACACCTCTCACCTTCACCTCTCATATGCCTGTAATGCCATTTTTTCAGACTGCATGAATTTAGCTCTTCACTCTCTCCTGTTGTCTAAAATGGAGCATGTAATTAATTCACCTGATGGCATTTCAATGCTGTACATGGAACCTGAAGCATTTGAGATGTGAATTAACCATGAGTATAAAACAGCCAGCATTAACGACTATCAGATTTGTTTTGACCTGAAGAGCATTAACATTGACGAAGACATTTTTCTTGCTGTAGTACTAAATATTATACCATCTTATTTCTTATTACATTTGAACAATAGCACATGTGGTCAGTAAATGGGGAAGTCGTAGACTAATGATTAGAGCGTTTGACTCCTAACCCTAAGGTTGTGGGTTCGAGTCTCGGGCCGGCCACGACTGAGGTGCCCTTGAGCTTGGCACCGAACCCCCCAACTGCTCCCCAGGCACCGCAGCATAAATGGCTGCCCACTGCTCCGGGTGTGTGTTCACGGTGTGTGTGTGTGTGTGTTCACTGCTGTGTGTGTGCACTTTGGATAGGTTAAACACAGAGAACAAATTCTGAGTATGGGTCACCGTACAGTATGTCACGTCACTTTCACTTAAATGTTCTCATGGAGTTTTGATCCAATTTGACTGCATTACTATGAATTAGTCAGCCAAGAGCAATGGTGAGATTTCACTCCAACTTCACTCACACATACTTCCAGTAAGTGCTCCCAGTATTGGTTTAGGGTCACTAAACCAATACTGGGAGCACAACATGGGTATAACATGGGAATACACCATTGATGGGACAGCAGTCCATCACTTGGCACCACAGAAACCAATGTTCACACACTCATTCACACCTAGGGACAATTTATCACAGATAATCTATTTACTGCTATGTTTTGGAGGTTAGAAGAAACTATGGAAACCTGGACGGAATCCACATGGAGAACATGCTCAGAACTCCACACAGATATCAACCCAAGCTCACGGTCAAACCTAGAGATCTTGGCTGCCTGTGAGACAACACACCACTGTACCAATCTCAATTAATCAAACAAATTACTTACAATTCTGAAATCAATTGATTACTATGTAATCAGTTCTCAATTATCAGTATCATGGATAGTCGAGAATTATGGCTGTATTTCACATTTCAGCTATGGCTGTATTTCACATGCAGCTTCTCAATTACAGCTGATAACATTTCAGGTGTCAAAGACATGAGCTGAAAAAATAATCCCAAATGGGGATCATATCTTCTCTTTTCAATGATATGTTTATCACGGAAAATCTACAGTCAGGGCTAGAAAGAAATCAGCCCCATCCTCTCTTCTTTATATCCTTTTGTATATTTTTCCTATGATCTTTGGAGGTGGTGTTGTGCTTAGTTACACATAAGTCAAAAATAGTCCATGAAAATTATTAACACAAAAAAAATCAGAAACATGCAAATTTGTAACAGATATTTTTCTTTCTTTTCCATTTTTTCCATTTTAATTAATTTACATTTCTGCTTACCTAAAACAAGCAAATTTAATTGCCTGTTTCTCATCGGCAGTCTAAACCTGTTGCATTTGCTGTACGCACAAACTACACCTACACCCCTGCCGACGATGACAATGTTCCTATCCCAGGACATGGAGTTGCTTTTGAGGCTAAAGACTTCCTTCATGTCAAAGAGGTGAGGACTAGACCTGTATTGACCTGTAAACCACCAATATTTTTAGAAACATAAAAATGATTACAATGCATTCCCATCTTACTGTTTACAGAAATTCAACAACGACTGGTGGATCGGGCGGCTGGTGAAAGAAGGCGGTGAAGTGGGATTTATCCCAAGCCCAGTAAATCTGGAGACCATTCTCATTCGGAGAGAAGTGCAAGCCAGAAAGGCTGCCAAAGCTCTAGCCAAGTATAGTATATCTCTCCTTCTTTCCAAAACAATCTAACCACATAAGTCAATCAACTTTTCTGTTGTCAGATGCTAAATACTTAAAATTTGTGTAGCAGTGTTACAAATTTTGACACACTGAAGGTTTCTACAAATTATCATTTTTCTTGCTTGTCACTTCAGCAAAGCAGCAAGCTCTGCCAAAGATGATATGAACTCGAAGAAAGTCACTCCTCCTCCAACAGGTGAGCTCAGATGAATCACGGTTAACTGGCTGAATGCTTGCAGTGAATAAGCCTCCTCCATTTTTGATCTAGCCGAATGTCTAACGATACTAAATCCAGAAAACTGCACACGTTATTAACACTGAGAAGTGAGTAAATGGGTTATATTATTATTTTAATATTTTTTTTCTGCTTGTACTAAATATAATCTATTTTCTCTAAATCTTACACTACAGTTCAGCAAGTGAAGAAGAAATCAGTAAGTATGTGGCTCTGGTGCTGTACCTCCAAAGCTAATTCCAGCTCCCCAAAATGTTGTGTTGTTATAGATGTGCCACCCTTTTAATCACCCATAAGCTTCACTCTGTCAGTTGACTGTCATCAAATAACTTCACTTATAGTTTAAATCATAAGATCTAAAATGTATTTATCTTATTTAAATGACTTTGGTAGGGGGAACAACTGGCAGCATATGACGTCGTGCCTTCCATGCGTCCCGTCGTGCTGATGGGGCCTTCACTCAAGGGTTATGAGGTGAATGAAGCTCTTTTACTGTCAGACTCTTTGTTAGGGCCTTCATTTTTGTAAATGGCATTCAGCTTATTATGGGATGTCTTGATGTTGCAATCGAATCCATACATCAAATAAAGCCCCTTAAATCTGGTCATCTTAAGTCACTTCATTATGACATATCATCTTATATCACTGTATCTCCAAACCAACGCAAGACATAATAAATGCAGTTTGGAAGAATTTTGTCATGTTTAACTCATGCTGCACAAGGGCTATTTGACATTAGTGGTTATTGCACCCTCTGCTGTACCACTTGTATATTGCAATTTACATACACAGTACAAAAAACAAAACAAAAAATAAATACATAAAATATATGCTTTTGCAGGTTACAGACATGATGCAGAAGGCCCTCTTTGATTTTTTAAAACACAGATTTGAAGGCAGGTATGTAGTTACTTCATGTGACTAGAAAATCTTTTGCAATAATGTTGTGTTTAATCATGTTTTTAGTCTTTTTTTATATTTAATTCAGATTTAAATGATATTGTAGTGTATTAAATCTATATGGTGAGAAATCTGTTGTCTCTTTTGTCTTTTGATAGAATAACCATAACTCGAGTGATGGCAGACATTGCTCTTGCTAAGCGTTCAATCTTAAACAACCCCAGCAAACATGCTATAATGGATCGCTCGAACACACGCTCTAGCCTTGGTAAGATACCAAACTATACTCTGTGTCCTGATTAAAAAGTTATTAAAGTATCAAGAAATCCTGTCAATGAAGCAAAAAGTCAATTCACTTTTATTACTTAGAATATATTATAGTATTATTGTATTTTAGACACAATTACATAAGTTTAAATAGAATCCCTTGTTTATGAAACTGTAGAAATAATTACGGACATTCTATAGTAGAATCTAATTTGTTTTTCTTCACTTTGTTCCACATACTGCTTTAGATGCCGCTGGTATGTATTCCTCCTAAACTAGTTCCAATTCCTCCTAAACCAGTTAACCAGAAAATGCTACAGAACCAATATACAGTTATATATGTAACAATCAATATAATCAATCACGATGAATTTATGCTTTCTTTATATATATATAAGATCATTATTATGATTAAAACTAAAAACTCATCTAATTGTGAAAATATTAGTTTCTCCATACGGGAGAAACTAATATTTTCACAATTAGATGAGTTTTTAGTTTTAATCATAATAATGATCTTATTTTGATATATAAATGATTTAATCGTATATAATGATCTTATATCGTGGTTGATTGTTCCTCTGCATTATAGTAGAAAAATAGCATATACAGTCTGTTAATCAATAAACTACAGGTTTCTGTTTTCTTTGAGTAGAGTCTATGACAGTTATCATCTTTTTAATTTTCATGATCTGAAAAGAAGGAGCTGTTTTTTAATTTTTTTTAATATTATTATTTTATAAATACGCTTTAAATAGGATATTCTTGTTTCATCTAAAGCACCTCTATGTGTGCCTGTAGCTCAGATCCAAGGGGAGATTGAGAGGATTTTTGAGCTTGCACGTAGCCTGCAACTAGTGGTTCTGGATGCAGACACTATAAACCACCCGCTCCAACTCAGCAAGACCTCCCTGGCCCCAATTCTCGTCTATGTCAAGATCTCTTCTCCCAAGGTCTTAATTCACAGTCACAGAGTAATTGTACTTACTGTAGCTTTGTGGTTCAGTGGAATCTAGATAACTGCCAGGAAGCACCTGGATACCAAGATGTTTAAGCCACAAATTATTACACTGTAATTGTAATAAAATACATATTTTTCCTCAAACTTTCTTTCACAGGTTCTCATCAGGTTGGCACCTGTTTTGAATGACAAGGATTCGCAGAACATCCAGTATTCACAGAATCACCTAGATAATGTATTTATCTCATAATGTTAACAAACTGATACATCTTAGGAATAACTGGAAAGCTTTTGGAGATGCCTGTCACTTGATATCTTGTAGAACATAAATAATGTGCATGATACTCAGGCATGTATAAATCTTGGTGGTGATGTTCGGTATCTAGGTAACAAGCTCAATGTTTCTTTCCTCTGGAACACAGGAACAGTTGGATGGCTGCGGTTTGGTCTAAGAAGTACTGTAGATCATAACACGTGACACTTCTTAGCTTTAAATTACACTGATAGGATAATGAATTGATCTAAACTTAAGAAATATCAAATTCCAATACAAGAGCTTTCAGTTCTCTGAGACTTTCTGCTGAAGTGATCATTAACAGAAAGTCCATTTTCAGTGTCAGATCCATCTTGCATGGTGTCATAAAGAGTTGTGCAATGATGAGATCCCATGATGAGCGGGGGGCGAGGGATGAAGACGGTGGCTTAGTGTTTAGCACATTTGCCTCACACCTCCAGGGTTGGGGGTTCGATTCCCGCCTCCGCCTTGTGTGTGGAGTTTGCATGTTCTCCCCGTGCCTCGGGGGTTTCCTCCGGGTACTCCGGTTTCCTCCCCCGGTCCAAAGACATGCATGGTAGGTTGATTGGCATCTCTGGAAAATTGTCCGTAGTGTGTGATTGCGTGAGTGAATGAGTGTGTGTGCCCTGCGATGGGTTGGCACTTCATCCAGGGTGTATTTATAAGCTCCATCCTGCCTTGATGCCCGATGACGCCAGAGATCGGCACAGGCTCCCCGTGACCCGAGGTGGTTCTGATAAGCGCTAGAAAATGAATGAATGAATGAATGAATGTCCATTTGCCAGATCTTCTTGTGGAGGAAACTGTCAAGGATGATGTTTAAAAACCAGAAAGAATAACATGAAGAGTTATAAAGTGATTAGAAATTAAGATATACAGAGTGAAATAAATTGAGTGGATAGTGATGGATAATGGTGGGTGGATCATGGTGGGATGAATGGATGGAAACTCACTTATACAGTATTGCAGTAGTGAAAGCACAAGCCAATTCATGGCTAGTACCATGTAGCGATGAGCATATAATGCATTATAAATACACTCGGTGCAGAATAGATGAGTGAAAGTTATTAGGAGCATTAAAAAAATACTTGTTACATGTTGCTCCAAAATGGCAACTCATGGAGATCTATATAGAGTTTGGACTAATGTGTAAAGTGTTTTTCAGGTGCAAATAGTTTTATATGTTACTGTTTTGCATGTCTCAGGGTTCAGGATATTCTCACTGCCTGTAGTGGTTCTGAAAGATGAAACAGAACAAGAGCTACACAAAAGTACAGTAATAGTAAATGAAAACGTTTACAGAACTGAGAGAATATGAGGCAGAAAAATCTCAGTATTTTCTGTATAATTTTTAATGTATAATTTAATTTTTATAATTAATAGACTTTTTTTTTTTGTCTTTTTCTTTATCTGGTGCTTCAGGTTCTCACCAGGTTGATAAAGACCAGAGGGAAATCCCAGACCAAACATCTCAATGTTCAGATGGTTGCTGCAGATAAACTTGCACAGTGTCCCAATGTACGTTTTCCCTGAAATTTTATAGCATTATATTTTAGAATACGAATGTATTTTATCCATTTATTTATTTTTTGGACATGTTTCATCTGTGTTTTGCCCGAGGGCTTAATTAGAGACTTGCTTAATGTTATAATGAAGCGACGGTTATTTTTAAATGTCCTCATTGAATTTGCACTGGCAGAGATTAACTTTTCATTGTTTTGCTATGCTACTTAACTAAAAAAATTAGGATTATAAAATAAAGTCAAAATGTACTTTTAATTGAAGTATTAATGTTTCTTTTTATTATAATCAGTTCATTTGTTGTTTTAAATTGTTATTGTTGCACTTAGCGTTACAGTATACACATTTCATTACAATATACAGTACACGTTATCTTAATCATTTTCAGCATACCTTTGCTACAGATTCATTCTTCCCTCACATTTCTTATTGCTTTGTCATCCTTTAGGAGATCTTTGATGTTATCTTAGACGAGAACCAACTGTCAGATGCTTGTGAGCACATAGCTGAGTACTTGGAGACTTACTGGAGAGCCACTCATCCCCCAGAGGTGGAGACAGCCAAGCCTTCACAGGAGCCTATAGAGAGCACGGTACCCAGCAGCCCCACGCCTGCTAAGGTACACGCATGCCATATCGCAGTCATTGGGGATCCATTCGATTTTTTTGTTCCATATTTTCTTTATTAAGTAGTTGGGAGAAACACTTTTGCCATTATGTGTGCTGTCATTCATAACTCTTTTTCTTTCCATCAATTAACACTATTTAAAGAAGACAGATATGAGGTAGAAGAAACTCTGGTGAGTGATCATGCAAACGCTCCATACAGTATGGGTATCTTTTTTTAGGAAGTAGGCTTAGTCTTTAATAGGATGTCCTCTTAAATAACAGTAGATTCGTTCAATTAATTAGTGCTACAGTACGTAGAGTTTCCTCTTCCCCTATTTTAAAGATATATGTTTAATTTGTATGCATTAACCTGACTGAAGATAATGGATGAATAGCTTAAAATTTGTTTGTCAGCTTTCCAGACTACTGTAAGACTCAGGAATATGAAGTGTCAGGAAGCATCGTAGAGGCATCAGTCTTATAATGATCTGATCACTTTTCTGTAACCCGCTATGTATAACAATGAATAAATACAGTAGCAAATTCAGGACACTCAGAAAACTTTCAATTATGCATCAAACCTGGAAAAGTCTAGTTCATCATGTAATGCTGCTTATTAATATTATGAGTCCTATTTAGGAACACTTTTTTGGAAAGTCTAATTTATAAATGTCAATAATCATTCTATAAAATTTAATGTAAACGTAGTCCTCATTAGAGCAATAGACCCCTCTGCATACATATAATGAAGAATATTAAATGAAATTAATTACAGACAGTTTTTTTTATTTTTGTTCCGAGCTAATTTTGGTAAAAATGATCTCGAATAACTCTAGAAAGAATGAATAAAAGTGATTAAACGAACAGATATACAGTAGCTAAAATCTTTTAAAGTTGCAATGTCACAGGATTCATTTTGTGTTATTATTCTAATCTTTGACATTAGGATGAATCCAAAAGCAAGCGGACGATGGCTACTAAGAGGAAAGGATCTCTGGAGAACCAACTAGAACATCCACAGAATGAGGAGCAGAAAGAGAATGAAAAAGAAGTAGTGAGGGAAGAGGCGGCTGATGAGGAGCGGCTACTGAAGAGTGAGCCGAAGAGATCCCAACTTATCCACCATCACCATCGTCACCACCACCATCACCATCACCGCCGCACCAGTACAGAACACACCGAACAGCACAATCACCACCCTGCCCACTTACAAAGCATGGACATCGATAACATAGCCAGTAAAAACTCAGATCCTCAGAGCCATCGTGCACTACTAGACAAAGAAGAATTGGACCAAACTGAGGCAACACAGATTACAACCCATAAAGACCAAAACCACCAACACCACCAACACCACCATCACCATCGCAAGAGCACGGACATTCAAAATGACTATAGACAAGACTATAAGCTGAAGCACAATCAGCGCAACAGGCAGCATAGTCATCAGAGACAGCTACGCTCTCCTAATGAACAGATGCTGCGCTCCGTTCATGAACAGACACTGCCTTTACACCACTACGAGTCATCTAAACATTACTACAGCCTTGATCACTACCAGGGCCAAGAGCGAAACAGGGACAGGAACAAGGAGAGGGACAACGACAGACATGATGAGGCTGGAAAGAGGAGGAGAGATGTATACATTCATCACTGACTGATGCAGTGGAAATGCAGTGTGCTGATGCTGCTATGTGAAACACACAGTTAATTCCAATACTTGTACTGTACAAAGGTCTCATCGAGAGCATGCACAATGTAAAAATATTTTACATGACATCTATTTACTTTCACTGGTAGGCTAAATCTTACCAGAATGATTTAATGCTAAATAACGCTAAAGACAGTGCTTTGCAAGAAAAACCAATCAGTAACAAAGCGTCTAAAAGGCTTTTACACCGTAGCCAATTTACAGACGTACAAGGTTTCAACAACCGTGAAATTTAAATATTAGACAACCTTTTGCTTCCACACTCTGCTTTAAGAAACTACAGAAACCATTTTTTCTACCTATATTATATATTATATATATTTTGACAAAACTTCTTTTACTGGATTTTTATTTATTGTCCACAATCTGGCATCTCAGTGATCTAATCATCAAATGCTGTAAATGTTGTTGGTGTAGTTTTGGATTTTATAAGAACCCAATACATGTAAAATCCTGACATGCTAACCAACACTTTTTCATGGTAGCTTGCAAGCCTGAATCTAAAATTGAGAAACATTTGCACATTAAAAATGCCTCAGAGGATATCGACGGGACCGCCGATCGATTGGCACAGTACATCTATTGGCATTTACAGTATGCACTTTGTTTGCTTTCTCACTTCCATTTTTTACATTTTCATTCTTTCAGCTATATTCTTTCAGTCATTCGCAACCTCTCCGGCTTTCTGAGAAAGATCATATAGCAGCTGGTGATTCTGAAAGTACATTTTCCTGATCAGATCTATAAATATGGTGCCATTGCATACTTCTTAAATTCTGTATGACTGCATCATAATATTGCACTTTTTTTTTAAGCTAAACTGTCTGTGATACTATTGTAAATGTTTTAACCATTACTGTATTTATTTATTTATTTTTGAATAATTATTTAACGGTATCAGAAAAAATCATAAGGACTGGATTTTCCCCTTGAATTCCTCTTACTGTATTTGAAGATTTTGCACTAATCTTGACTTCTAATAAAGATTGAAGTATTTGCACACATTCAGTATTGTCCCAGGGCATATTCCTTTACTTCCCTGACACAGATAACAACAGCTATCTATCTATCTATCTATCTATCTATCTATCTATCTATCTATCTATCTATCTATCTATCTATCTGTCTATCTGTCTATCTATCTATCTATCTATCTATCTATCTATCTATCTATCTATCTATCTATCTATCTATCTATCTATTCGTTCATTGCCTTAATATGGTAGTATTTTTATATTCTCTAACCATTCTCAAGATCTAATAAAGATGATCTTAACACATACCGAGCATGATCATTAGTTTCTGACAGGATTTTAGCAAACAGCTTGGTTTGTTTACACCTATTGGCAATTCAATGTTTTCACACTTCAGTATGTGCCCCTTTTAACTAGTGATGTAGTAACATAAACTCCCATGGAGCACTCTGGTATATTTCGTTGTCTTTACAGTCATCCCGGTTTTATAATTCATCTCAAATTGTACACCATTTGAACATTTGACACAACTTGAACTTGAGCACTGTTCTTGTTTTCAGGCCTAGAGAATATTATTACTCTATGCATAAATTTGTAATAATTTCTATGCATTTGTGTGTACCTCATTAATGCCTTGGTAGATTTGGATTGATAGTGAATAGAAGATTGTGTGTGCTGTAACATCCTATTTATCAGAATAAAACGTGCTAGAATGGATTGCTTATTTATACTTTTCTTTATTTTACATTGCCACTTGGTGGCACACGTCATTATCCAGAGGGACTTAGAGACTTTTGAGGTCTCTGTCAGTAAACACATCAATACTAGTTCACTAGGTCATGGATTAATAATACCATTATTTTAACATTCTATAATTCATTGTCATGCTTTATGATCCTCTTCGACGTTTTACTTATCAGAATTTTGATCTACCATTGACAAATAATCAATAGTGTAAATGGAATACTGGCAAAATTTACTTAAGCATATACCAGATACCATTTTTATTCAAATGTTCTATTTAAAAATAAAATCAGATAAACAATCATACTGTTCTAATGAAATTATACATTTATTTATTTATTTATTTATTTATTTATTTATTTATTTATTTATGTAGCACATTTATTTAATAAGTAGCACATATAGAAAAGTTTTTTGCAGGTGGACAAAAAGAAAGCCAATAAATATAGCATTTTTTTTTCTATGACTGACTTTTCACTTATCCGATTAAGCTGTGTGTCCTTGCCATTCATCAAATGACTTCAAATCATTAAAACCATGTTAATTTTTACTTGGATTAAAACATGCTGTGTACATAGGTTTGCATTGAAGCTACATGTCACTGGAGTAAATGTGATTTGATACAACAGTGAAATTCACCAAGAGCTAATAATAATCTAGGTACATGTCTTTATATATCATTTCAAAACCTCTTAATACCCCAGATGTGGAAACATTTAGTCAACATTCAAGTTAGTTAATGTTGAATGTGAAGGAAAAAAATATTAATACAAAAAGAACTAATTACAAAAGGATAGTATGAAACTTATTCATTATTTTCCATGTGGTCAACTAATGTTTTGTTATCTTTGTCCTCTGACAATGGGGCTTCTGTAGTATAATACATTGGGTTTTCATATGAAGGTCCAGCAAGCCGGTTGTTGATCTTTCTGTGGTATATATAAGCCAATCCGGCGAGCACAAGCAGCACTGCAATCACCACAGCCACAGCCACACCAGAAAGAGTCCTTTGCTTTACAGCTGCATATATTGAGAAATCACATGAGACATGAGATGCATGCAGCATTATAACTTAATTAAAAATGCAGGAAGTGATAAATGCTAACATAAATTCAGGTAGTCATTTAAATCAACAAAATTAAGCATATATTAGGCATTCTGATTAAAGACATATTTAAGTGATGATTACATTTCCAGGGCATGATTTTTTCCATAATACATTCATCCATTCATTTTCTACCGCTTATCCGAACTTCTCGGGTCACGGGGAGCCTGTGACTATCTCAGGCGTCATCGGCCATCAAGGCAGGTTACACCCTGGACGGAGTGCCAACCCAGCACAGGGCACACACACACACTCTCATTCACTCATGCAATCACACACTACAGACAATTTTCCAGAGATGCCAATCAACCTACCATGCATGTCTTTGGACCGGGGGAGGAAACCGGAGTACCCGGAGGAAACCCCCGAGGCACGGGGAGAACATGCAAACTCCACACACACACAAAGCAGAGGCGGGAATCGAACCCCCAACCCTGGAGGTGTGAGGCGAACGTGCTAACCACTAAACCACCATGCCCCCCACCCCACCCCACCCCCATTATACAAATAAAGTATTTATTAGAGGTATTGAATTAGCTGGGTTTTTACCTGTTGGACTAATACTTGAAGACGTGGTTGGATTTGAAACTGCAGTAAAAAATAGAAAGAAATGGCAAAAATTGTGTTTAGGATCAAAATACATGAATTAAAATACATCTGCAGACTAAAAATTTCCCTGTATAACAGAAGCAATTGTAAATAGAGTTACATCATTATTAAACTATAGCATTTAATATAGAATTACTAAACAAACTTTGCCTAAGCCTTGGATTGTAACAGTAATATTTGTAGATCACCTTGTCATCCCACATGGGTAGCCTTTAAAAGGTTCCTGATATATTACAGTCATCTTCTTTAGCATTCTATTCTTTCTTAGCATTCTAAGGAAGTGGATTGAAATAGAGCTCTATCCTTTTTGTATATTATATTATCGTATATTATTGTTACATTGTTCAGTCCAGGGGATTTGCATTGACAAACACACATTATGTGGACTATTCTTATCCTTATTTACTGTGTAACTGTTTGTTAATGTACATCAGCATTTGCACTGAAGTTGTAGAATAATGGATGCATGTTTACAAATGCGAAAGTGTACAGTGGCAGAAAATACAGCTCATAATCACATCAACGATATTTAAGCAAGCTAGCCAAGCCTGTTGTGGAAAATGTATCTGGCTGCTTACTGCTTACATTAAATTCAAAGTACCCTGTTAATAGTCTGATCAAATTTACTGTCACTCATGTATATATAGTAATAGTGGCAACTAGGATGATGCTATTGAGTACCGGATATTACAACATAGTTGTTGCAAGATCATCTGTGAGCCTATTCTCTAAACTCGAATAATAGACACCAGAGCAACCTACATTTTGTTTTATTTTATACACCTGAGCAATGAGGGTTAAGGGTCTTGGTCCCAAGGACCCAACAATGGCAGCTTGGTGGACCTGGGATTCAAGCTTGCAACCTTCAGCATAACCACTAGGCTACCAAATCTAAAATGCGTTTTGTATCACTAACATAGATAGATGCAGCTTTATTGACCTAGCATACTGCAACTACATAGCAACGAAATGTCGTTTAGCATCTAACAGGAGTCCAAATAGTAGAAAAAATGTGCAAAGGGAACAAGTGCAGATATATAAGTCAGTATATGTACGACAAAAAATAAAGTTATGGCATGTAGTATGTGCATAAGAATAGTATGTGCATAGGAACATGTGCCAGTTGTATGGACAAAGTACAATATGTCTAAGAAAATATAATTATACTGCATATCCTATTGGTGTAGTGTAGAGTTCAGTAAGCTTATTGTTTTTTTAGGTTTATTGTAATATGTTTATTGTGGGGGAAAAACTTGGACTAAACCTGTTGGTTCTGGTACAGATGGTCCTGGGCTACAATTACTGCAATTAGGACCATTTCAGGTAGATCATTGGTATTGTAGATGAGATGGCAAGTTAGCGGTCACACAAACCATGGTCAGAGTGTCAAATTAACTGCAAGTCTATTTATTTGGGTCTCTATGTGCTTTCTGAGACTTACATACCAAGCGCAAGAGAGGTATTGTGAGATTTTACTCGACAGTGCTTGTGAGATACGCACACACTTGCCAAGAAGACTGAACTTGAACCGGAAAGAGACCATTTAAAAAATCCATCAGTCTTTATAATTGTGCGTTGGCACTAATAGATTCAGCTAGAAAGATCTCTTTCTAGGGTTTAACCTAAAAGATCACATGAAGCAAAGATTGATGGTTTGCAAATGGGAGAGCATGAATTAGTTCTACAGTGGGACAGTTTGTGCAAGTTGTCATATTAAGTAATAGAATCCAACAATGAAAAATTCCCTTGACTTGAAATGACTGGCTTTCAGTGTGGTCCGATAAGACTATAAATTACATGTGCCACGGTCAGCATGCAGTGACTGATGTGGATGAAAGCTCTAAAACAGAACCTGCCATATATAGAGTCACAACAGGGCAATAACGAATTAACCATCTTACTGTATCTGCTATTGCAAATGAGAAAGCAGATCACTCATGTGTCTAGTGAGGGCTCTCATGAATTATGTGGAAGTAACCAACCATGTGTATGTAAGAAAATTTGCTTCGAAGACAGCTTAGCTCTTTGGTTAAAGAAAGTGACTCACATGTAGGCCAACAGATGCCTTTTTCTTCTTGACATTCCATTTGACACATGCTTTTGTCCGGAGCATCACTGTTGATGATGATTAATCTGCTAGGCCTACTAGGTTTGTGACATCACATACAATATACCATTGTCCTATTGCACCTATTAATCACTGGTGATTGACGAGGAATGCTGCACTAACCAGCAGAGTATACTGTACGTTAAGCCTGGTTTAAAAATGCATATGCAATTTCTTTTTAATAAAATGTTATAACAATAATCCACAATATAAGCATATATAATAAAATGTGATGATGACTGTGATGTGATGATCTGGTACATATGAGAGGTCTATGATATAGTGAGAGGCCAAGTTCATAAAGTAGGTCTTTGTTATTTGTAGTCAGCAGTTTAATGAGCGAACAATAATACCGTTATTCAAGTTGGAAAGGAAATTGTCTTTCCGAATGCAATTTTCAGTCCTCCACTCATAGTCATTCTCCATAGCGTTAATAATAGACCGATGGCCTAGCTTTTTTGAAATTGAAGTAATTTAACGTAATAAAAAAAAAGACTAATTTTGTGCACAGCTCTGACTTACCCTTGGGTGTTTTGCAGATGAACGGTGAACTGTCGTATATGCAGTGACGTTTGATCCATTGTTTAGTTGTAATGGAGATAAATGCACAGTCACCGTTATAGTATTCGTCTGGAGATTCTTCCCAATTAGTGTAATCCACAACACTTCTGTCCAGCCACAGCCAATGTTCTGTGAAGAGTGCATTCAAAGACAAAATGAACATTCAATTCAGTTCAGTTAAATTTGTATAGCACTTTAAACAATGGAAATTGTCCGATAGCAGCTTAAAAGGAACCAGACACAAAAGTGGACACTGGCAAGTGTTATTATAAATAGTGCTTTTTTTCAACTGTATGTAGTCAAGAGGAGTTGATTAGTCACATTATTATACAAATAGTATTACCTGCATGTGTCTTAAAGAGGCCTATTGAGAACATGTCATGTTCATTCCCAAGAAAAGTAATGTATTGCTCTATAAACTTTGCTTCTTGTGTATCTTCAATACTGACAAGAGAGGAACCTGTTAAAAAAATAATAAATCTTATGGATACAAAATGTAGAAATGATCATATGTAAAGAAATATAGAAACAATAATAATAATAATAATAATAATAATAATAATAATGCTTTTTTTCTTACCTCTTGACAAACACAGCTGAGAGGCTCTGCTCCATGATGTAACTTGAGTCACAAATGCATAGCAGTGCCCTCTAAAAGGCAGCCAAATCATCTTTGGATCAGCTTCAATTATGTCAGGACACGTCCCAGGGTACTGCACTGGTGGAGTTGGAGCAATGTCTGTGACAAAAATAAAAAGAATGCAATCATCCATTTTATTCAACAAGACTCCATCATCTATATCTGCACACTGAAGATCACTGTCAGAGAGTTCAAGGTTGTTGAATGTAGAAAAGAAGGTTCACCTCTTGTCTTAAAATCATTTTTCCATTTAGCCTGAAGACTCATCTCACAAGCAGTCAAAACACTTTAGGTTTAATTTTTGGAAACATTTAATACCTGTAATGAGTCTGTCTGTGTTTTCCCTGTTTCTGTCTGCTGTCTTGCCCTGCTGTTGATTGTTTGCTCCGCCCACTTGTTTGTTATCATGGACACTAATTGTACTCAATCTTTCCCTCATTGTCTCTGCTTTGTGATTGGTTCCTGTTTAATATATATACACTGTTTGTTCACTTCCCTGTCACGACTTATTGTATGTGTTTCTGTTTCCTGTCAGCCCGGTGGTCTGCCTCGGCTTGCTTGCCTACCTGTCTGTGTTCCTGTGTCTTGTTTATTAAATGGTTAACTGCAATTGGATCCTCACTCATCTTTGCCTCATCGTGACAAAACCATAGCTTATAGCCTCCATTAATCTAATTCATTTATGTTGATGTTACGTTGGCCTTCGAGTATACCTGGTGACTTTTTACATATGCTGTAGAATTTTTGATTGCAGTCTGCAGTTTTCCATTTTCCATCCACATCCACATAAACACAGGTGTGGTTACTATTTGGTTCATTGTTGTTCCAGTTTTCCATATTCAACTGCCATTTATCAATCCACAAAAAGTATCCATCCGTCTGTTCACAAAAATATCAACATTTTTATTTCTTTTTGATGTATTTACTAAAAATTGCCAAAAAAAGACTGCTCCTATATTCTCTTTACTAATTACTGTGTAATTTTACCTCTTTGCTGTTAAGGCCGATCCATAAGGGCTGTTCATTAATTGAGGTCTGCAGCTCAATGTAAGCTTGAGCACGCAAGTCCCGAATACTAGCCAAAGTTTCACCCTGTAACTCACACTCATGCTTTGCTTCACTCCAGGTCAAGTTTTTCTGCAAGACCTTGTAAGAATCATTTCCAAGCTTGACATTTGTGGGGATCTTTGTTGGGGTTGGTTCTATAAAGTGATCTGAATAAAAAAAGATAAAGACTTTATTAACTGTTCATTAATTTAAAAAAAATGCTCACAACAAAAATAGATACTTCTAAAGATTTACCAATATCACGACTGCAAATGAATCTGATGGTGTCATTACAGTCTTTTGTTAACCACTTGCCTATCTCAGGTTTTACCATGCTTCCCAGTGCAACACAAGTTGGTTCCTAAATTAAGTAAAACAAATGGCCAAAATGTAAAAAAAGGTTACAAATAACTAACTAATTAACTAACTAACTAATTAAATAAATAAAAAAACAAATACCTCATTTTCCCACATCCACTGTAATAAAGCAGAAGAATGATCGGATTAGGACTAGGCACACGCAAAGAAATGTTATAAAACAAAATGCACAGTGAATATTTTAACAAAGTCAGAATTTGTTGTTACAACCCTATGTTTTTTTAAAAATGCATCAGTAGATTTAGGTACACTTTTATATAAGCAGTTTTATTATAGCTTTATTATAGCTCAATAGATGTTTTTTCTTTATTGCACCATTTTGACAAAACTCTAGAGACTGTAGTGAAAATCCCAGGAGCTCAGCAGTACAGAAATATCATACTAGCTGGTCTGATGTCACACTTTCCCCATTCTGGCAGTTGTTGTGAACATTACCTAAAGCTGCTGGCCCCTAACTGTATCTCCATACACTGCACTGCTGCCACATGGAAGGCTGGTCAGATAACTGGATAAATAAGTGTGAATGTGTTCCTAATAAAATGACCAGTGAGTATATGTATAGTAAATGCATACTGTAAGTAATCTGTAGGAAATGCTTTATCCTTTCTTTAATGTGGGTGAAACTCTTTTCGCACATGGATTTCAGACTCTACAATGTTTAAGTTCATTCTGCTGATTTGAACTGACTCTCTGATCAACACAATTGTATGCAAATGGTTAATAAAAATCAACTGGCATATAAATTATGAGGAACTTCTACAGGTAATGCACTTCCACAAGAAGGATATTATTTACTTCTCTGTACTACAAATAAAAAAAAATTGCCTGCTTGTCCTGAATGCCTTGGCTAGTGATTTGTGTAAAGTTAATCCCCAAAAGGGCCCATTGAGCTATAAACTTATATGTTAAACCTATGGCCTGTAAACAACAAATCACCAGTAATTAATTTCATACGCTGTGTGGTAGCAGTGTTATATAACCAAATGTTTAACAATAATTGCCTTATGATACCTTGAAATTTGATTATTAATGATTTAATGGACATCGAGTATGCAACATGTGCATAGACCAATTGATTAAGCAGAACTGTTCTCTTTGAAAAACAAAATGAAATCATCATACCACATATTCGTTTCTCCTTGGTTCTCCTTTGGCCCAGTTTGTATATTCGATACCACTTCCATCTGTCCATTTAAATCCTTTTTTTGCCAAGTTACTGAAGCCAATCCATAAATCATCGAGGTTATCACCATCCATCAAAAAGGTTACAAATGCTATACGTACACAATAAGAAAAAGCAATGAAATAAGAAGCACTGTATGCTTAAATCAAACAAGGATTTACTTCCTCCTGATTAAAAATGGCAACAAATTCCAAACTAAGTTCATTCATTCATTCATTCATTCATTTTCCACCACTTTTATCCGATCCAAACTAAGTTATTAGAGGTAAAAAAAATAAAAAAAAAAGCTATGGGCATGACACTGTGGAAACCCATTAATAGTCATTAATAAGCTAATGATAAATTAGCACCATAGTCGCTGAAGAGTGAGTTAAAAAAAATACCTTTTATTATGAATGACATAAATATGAATATTAAAAATGACATAAATAAAATAAAAAAATCCAATTTCTTGGAGCAAGAACATTTAATTTTGTAATAATTTACCTACTGTATTCCCAATTGTACTCATACAAAACTGCTATCCTTTTTAGGAGGGATATCCGAACATATCCAGAGTGTTTTAGTTGGACATTGGTGATTATATTAGCTCTGAACAGACTACATTGTGTCATGGTTATGCCAAAATTGGTGCTGAACTACATTACCCATCAGCCCCAGCAGGTCACATGGCCATGCCACAAGTCACTGATGACTCATACAAGATTTATGCTACCCCTCTTTAGCATTCCTATTTAAAGATGGGGGCATTAATGCATATTTAATGTTATAATCCTCACATATTCAGTGTCTTACATGCCTGCTTCCTACAGTATGTCCTCATTCCCTTCCTCAGAGGATCTACAGCCAATTATTAAAAACACTATTTATTAGAACATGAAGCTTGTATTTGTAAGCACACCGAAACAGTAGTGAGATACTGATATTTTCCAAACATTATGCACAAGCACAAGTAAACATAAGCAAAAGCAAATGTTGAAAATTTCCCAGATAATAGTTTAGGGGCTGACATTATCTGTTTATTAAACGTCATCGGTTGTAAGAAATATTGAAACAAATTAAACCAATAAAACTAAGCATGAATGTTTAGTTTTATGATTAGACCTGACCTTGCTGAAGTCTGTTATTAACAGAAGCTAGATTTCCCCCGAGCTGCCTACAGTATGATCTGGCTTCAGTCCACGTTTTCAGCTCCTGTTCCATTTTGTAACACTGTAAAGCAAATAGTGTTACTCTGCACTGACCACCATTTTATTATCAAGCAAATGACCGTTCAGCATTAGCCACTTGTTGAAAATGTTCATTACTTTTTCACATGAAGTACTTATTTATAGCTTATAAATAAGTATATTTACACATTTTTACTTTTCGTATTGTTGGACTGATGAATGACAATAATGAATAATAATGATAGGGAAATTCAACAAAAAATTGCACAGGACTTCAAGAGTAATAACAGAATCCAACTCTGACTATTTTATCTGTAATCTTGAACTGAAATGTTGAAATGACCTGCATAAATAAGTATTACATGAGTGTTTGAATGAATATAGAATAATTGCAATGTACATTAAGTACTGTATATGCAGTGAATGGCCATTGGTGTGAAAACAAAAGGCTGATTTATGCACAGTACTATATATGACAAAACCATAAGTAAGCAATTATAGCATCTTTAAGTTGTATTCCAAGCTGAATGTCAATCATGTCAAAATGACTTTAAATACTTTCCCCATTACTATCAAATAAAATGATCACAATTAGTCTTGGACATATGTCTTAGTCAAATTTGGTTCAGTTTATCCAATACATTATTTTTCATCCATCATTCAACAGCACAGAGAATAGTACTTGATTCAACATAGTGTATTGTTCTGCATTTAATTTTTTTTTTATATCATGCTTCACAAATACTTCAGTGTTTTGTGTTTTTAAAAAAATAATTAAGCAAATGACAGTAAAGTTTCTTAATTCAAGCCTTTAAAATCATTCCTCTACATTCACTCCTATTTGAATAGTTAATAAGTCTAATGTAGTTATGTTGTACAATGTCTTTAGTCCAGTTATCATTACTGTTATGTGATACCATGTGTTTAATGTAAATGTCATTCACCTTTGTCTGAAACTTCACCCAGTCTGGAGCACAGCCTCCTTTGGGTGGCTCAGTTGGAGCAGCAGTAGAATTGACTTCAACAGAGCCACTTCGTTTACAGATAAAATTTTGATATACACCACAATTTGTACTCTCCCAGAACCCTTGAGAAGATACAAGTCTGTTATCCAGATTGTAGAATTTCAAACATTTCTTCATAAGCAGTATGATTTACACAGATATGAGCAAATGTTTGTGGCCACCTGACAAATCACAACCACATACTGTATATACTATTTTCAATCATCTTATTATTGATTACGTTCTCATTTTTGTTATAATAAGCCCCACTCTTCTGGGAAGACTTTTCACTAGGTGTTGGAACATAGCTGTGAGGATTCGTGTTCATTCTGCCAGAAAAGCATTACTTAGGTCAGATACTGACATTGGGCAAAAAGGCATGTGGGGCCTTCCGAATTTCAGTTCATCCCAAAAGCATTCAGGTCAAGGCTCTGTTCGAGTACTCCATTGTCACCCTTGGAAAATGACCTTAATTTGTTTACAAACATATTGTCATTCATGCGGCAACAAGTTTGGACTCCTTAGTTCTAGTAAAGGAGAATTCCTAATGCTATAGCATGTGATTGCCAGGTTAACACAAACGATTTTATGTTCCATACTCATTTGACTAGGATTACAGTCATAAAGCCTTTGCTGCTTTATAGAATAATAATTCTAAGTATTCAGCACTTTAATTTATCATTTAAGATGATTGTTTTACCTTGCAAAGGATTTATGGATACACAATGCTCCTCACTGTTCAGAAGAGAGGGCTGATTCTTCTGCCATGCCACGAATACCACTGGAGATCCATCCATCCACCTTGTAATGCATACACGTAGTGAATAATAGTGAATCATTTATTTTTGTTTTAGCAATGCTTTTAATGTACTGTAATATCAGTAGATTTACAACTCACGTGAAAGACTTATCCAGATCAACTGTCATGCCAATATAATAATCATTACGTGCTCGTACCTAAAAAGGAAAAATAATAAAATATACAATAAAAACACTTACAGATAAGTATATACAGTATGTATTCAGGACATAATACAGCTCTCTAATAGCAATAATTACCTGATGCCACAGAAATAGATTTTCTTTATCATCAGTAATTGACACTAGATCACCATGTCTTTGCTTACAGAACCATCTTGCTGCTTCCATAGAAAAATGAGTGTATCTACTGACATAATACTGATTATCATTGTATATAATCCACCCATCGTCTGTTTTATTATATGCTGCAAACGTAGGGAGAAAACAGAATTTTCTTAGGATGATTTTCAGTAATCAATGGTGATTCAAATGGTAAGGTGTGTTGCAGATTTTGAATAAGATTTACTTTGAGGTTTAATTTCCACATCATTTGGTGTAACACCTAGAAGAAAACAGAATTCACATTTTCAAGAGAAACTAAAACAAGAAAAAAGCAATTTTGAAAAATGAATAAAATAATCTAAGAAAATTATTCTTAACATGTATATTCAATAAATTCTGTTTCTATTTAATCTATTAATATTAAAAATATTAATATATAAAAATATTAAAAATATTCCACTTAATTTTAAAAATATTAAAAATATTCCACTTAATTTCTTGAGTTTCTAAATATAACAAACATTGCGGTGCCTATTTATAAAATTTTGAATTGCTAACATTACTGTTTCAACAGTGTTAGTGTAAGAAAAGTAAGTGCATTTAAATCTAAAACCTATCAACACCAGTCAGTCAGACAAGGACTTACAGAGGACTAACAGTATCAGTTGCAGTTTGATTACAGTATATGCATTTGTTTTTTAAAATAACTTGTTTATTTATTGGTCTAGCTAGCTGGCCATTTCCTACTTCAGTGAAAGTTAGCTAGCTTAGCTAGTAGCATATCTGCTATTTGGCACAACATAACATTGCTAATGTTGTCAAATCTTTTTTAAAACCCACCAGCTGTCACTGTGTCATGCTGTTTGTACATGATTAACCAGAAATACTGAATATAAATTGCAGTAAAAGAGACCCAATGCCATTATCTTAGCCTCTACATTGCCACACAGCACACTCTACATGTGGATTGTTAACAGACACCAATTTGGCCCACAATAAATGCCAGGATAAAACTAGTCTAAATCAGATCCAGAACTTCAAATATAAAGATTGTCCTCAGCCTTAATTTTGTCATCGGGATGTGTTACAGAGTTTATAAAAAAAATCCACCTCAAAAAAATAATTCCATTGTTATATTTTCTAGCTAGCTAATATTAAAAGCAGACACAAACAAATCTGCATTCTCTCTAACTGACTAAAACCTGAACCTATAAACACCATATGCATAAAAGCCAATATATAACAGTGGCAATATATCTGAATGTTTAAATATTTATTGATACAGTATAGTTTGATTAAGCTGGTGGCCACAGCCCAGCGTAACCTGTATATCTCTGGTCTGTTTAAGTCTGGTCTTGTCCTCTATTTTGCATCCTGTGCCTTGATTATGCACTGGTTTTCATCAAAAGATTCAACCTCAGCTTCACACAGTTTTTCAGGACTGCTCTGTATACAGTAGTCTTTAATTAAAAGCTTTTTTTTTGTCTTCTTACAGTCCCAGTACAAACTAAATTTACAGCACTACCAAGTTACCTCAGCCAGACCTGTGCTCTAACAGCCTGAGAAGTCTGTGACTTGAAATCATTAAAATAAACAAATCAGTGCGATTTCCAATTACTGTATTTAATTTGCTGTGGCTTGTTAGGTTCTAACTAAATGTTGTTTACTGGATATTTAAGGGTCTGTTTACCTTTTCGAATCTGACAAAACCAGTCCTTTCTGTCTTCACAGCGCAGGTCATTCCATTCTCCATTTTTTCTCCACCACGAATAGGACATTTCAACACAGTTTTCCACATTGTTGTAATTGTTTGGTTCTCCCTCTTGCCAGTTTTCATAAGCTGTCTGTATGAAAGACAAAAATCAAAGATAAACTCACAGTCCATACTAGTCTAGTCTATTCAGTCAATAATTTAAGGAATAGGTTATGGGATTTAGATTTAAAAAGCAAGTTTGCTTACAGAGGATCCATCACTCCATACATAACCAACAGAGGGATCTTGGATACTATACCCAATCCATGCTCCGCGGGTGCTGCAAATATAAATATTGCACAGGATTAGGGTCAAACAGCAGATCTAAATGTGTCTTTTTGAACAGTTTTTAGGAGGACATTTAGTACAGGAATAGGTTAGATATGACAAAACGTATGTAAGATCAAGTGGCTCATATTCAATTCTATTTACTAGGTATTTTGCATCAGATGCAGGTCAAAGGGACCATGGACACTTAGCAGATCACCCCCAAGTTCCCGGCAGAAACTGAGTGCTTCGAACCAAGTCTTCTGTTGTTCCTCTGGTACACTAAAAAGCTTGAACAAAAACAAAAGTGTTTCATTGGCCATCATTTTTTAATTCTTAATCCCCCTACAACTGCCTCATGATCAGGGACTAATGTCATTCTGCAATATACCTTTATACAGAAGTCTCTGTTTGCAATTGGAAACCATTCTTGGCTGCAGTTCGGAGCAGGGGTAGTTACAGGGGCTTGAGTAGTGATAAGATCCTCAGCCATCCTTTTACAGATATATTTTTCCTTATTAGTACAACTTAGTACATCCCATAATCCAGCAAATGTTCCCGTGGCAAAAGCGACACAGCCTTGTTTTCCCCCTGTGGATTGAAGATAGTTATCGCATGTATGTCTAGCTTTGTAGCACTGACTACATAAGCATTAATGGGTTTGTAAAGTTGTACAATGTTACTGACAGAATACTCACATTCTATATTTAGCATTTACCTGGCATTCCAGCATTGAAGTGAGTGTATGGAACCTTTTTGCTGTTAGTCCACTCAAAAGTGTGCCGATCCTTGATATTGGACAGTCCAGTCCAGAAGTGCTTCTCTGGACGCATCCCTACCAAGCTGACCAGGAAAGCGTTATCAACTCTGATAAGATCAGAAAAAATACAGAAATAAAGATTTATTTAAAAATGTTAAACCGTTATTAAATTCGAATTATTTTTATGGCATTTTCCATGACAAGAAAAGCTCTAACCTGCTTGTGATGTCAACCAAATAAGAGTCAGTTTTTAAACATGTCTGTTTTGCCTCTTCAAAGGTTTTCGTTTCTGTTCCTACAAAGTAGCAGTAGTACCCATATCTGGTCCAGCCCTAAAACAATACATTTTTCTTCTCCAGTTATGTGATAGAAATAAATTTCCAAACAAATTTGTCAAAGGAAAAACAAAAAAAACAATCCAAGCAAACAAAGTAAAACTTACAGGCTTGCAGCCAGGATTTGTGATGACTGTATCATTAGTGGATGGACTCGAATTGACATCTTTCTTACAGATGAATCCGTACTTTTTTTTGCAGATTTCATCAGCCCACTTGCCCTCCTGGAAAAATATACATTTGAACGAGTCACTGTATCTCCTAATGCTACACATGCTAATTTATATTCTTAACATAATTACTCATGGTTCTGTGGAAGCCCACAACATTCAATGTATGTGTAGAATATTTTACCTCTCCTCTTATTAAAACACAGTCCTCTTTATTGTCAGCATTATGGCTTGGTTCGTTCTTCTCCCATGAGACAAACGGCACATTGGAATGGTCACTCCACTCGAAAAACATCGCGGTCTTGAGGTCATTTAAGCCAATCCACAACTCATCTGTTTTTACTGTTTAATTTGGTTGGAACAAATGACAAAGCGTCACAGACATACTGTATCAGCACTAATTTTACACTAGTTTGTAATTTAAATGTAGAAATATCTTCTTATTTAATAATCATAGTGAAATTCAATGTTTTATAAATATTCCATATGCTTTTGTACCAGCACTTGAGGAAAGTCCATTTTTTTGACTTCTGGTAAAAAGAGTTAAAGTTGCATAACTAACTAGCAGGCACTAAGACACAAGTTTTAGGAACGTTCTTGAACTTCCTGATAGGTTCTTTTGTAGAATGAATAACCACAAATTATTTATATATATTTGGTTCAGATTCATGAATGGAAACCTTGTCGCATGTACATACTTTAAGTCACATTTACTCTCTGCATGTTAGTTAGTAATTAGTTTAGTAGATTAGGCCAATTAGGCTAATTAGCTAAGCAAATTTAATTATTTAGGATCTGTTTACTGTAATTTTCTATAAAGTATTTTCTAATTATTATTTAGTTGAACCAAATACTTGTATAACTTGAACAACCAAGAAAAATTGGATGAAGTAAAATTTTCCAAGTAAAATTTTCCAATGGCCAAATAAATTTAATATTGTAATAAAAATTAAATGTAATATTGTGATTACCCTGTGTATTTAACTGTGCCGCGTTGCCTTGTGCAGCGCGGAATCTACTGTTGTCTTGTTCTATCTCTAGTCTGTGTCGTGTTTTGTGTTTCCTTTTGTTATTAAACCCTGTTTGTTTTGCTATCCTGCGTTTGGGTCCGCTTTTATCCTGCGTTCATGACATAAGGTTCTTCATACCATACACAGATCACTATGAATAAATGATTGTATTTAATGTAACACTGAGAAGCAGCTACATGGAAACTCACAGTATCCAAGTTGAGAAATGGCAAAGCTTTGTTCCTCGACATTAAGAATGCTCAGCAGGTCTCCACCGTCATGTCGACAGGCATCTCTTGCCTCCAACCATGTTTTTTTAGAACGATGAAGGTAGTAGCAGTGACCTGAATAAGGTATCCATGGTCTGGGGCAAGATCCTGTGTGCACCACTGGACAAGAAGTGACATGAAATTATATGACATTTAAAATGGTTAAACACAGTTATGTATTGTGAAATAAATCATTTCATGATGAAGACCAGGTGCGTGACTAGGGTTGGAAGGGATGTGCAGCTTAACCCTCTGACTCTATGACTAATCAACAGTTGCATTAATATTACCTCACCAACTTTTCCAATGAATGAATGAATGAATGAATGAATGAATGAATGAATGAATGGCGAATGTCCAATTGCCCTACACTAACAACCGAGCCACCGGCTGACCAGGATAGGTACTGTTTTGTTTAACAGCTCATCACGTAAATTGTAAAACTGCATACATTATATATATATATATATATATATATATATATATATATATATATATATATATATATATATATATATATATATATATATACTGTGAACATGTAAAATAAGTGCTAATGGACAGATGTGTTTCTTGTGCTCTACATTGTGTTTCTTCTACATTATTTGTGGTGTAAAATGTTTTCAGTCTTTAAATGACCAGGGGCTTTTGACAGTACATAAGGGGCCTAAGCACCTGAAGTCCCTCACAACGCCACTGATAAAGACACTAATTACCTGTTGGAGTAGTGGGAGTGGTAAGCGCTTTTTGGCAGCTATAGCCATGTTTTGCAGAACAAACATCAGTGGTCCATTTTGAATCATACTGCTGACTTATCACCCCACAGGCATGATCTGGGAGAGAGGATGGTTGGCCTTTTCCAAAGCAATAGATTCAAGAAATGAAAGTATGAAATCAGAGATTAAAGCATTATAGCTGTATTATGGCAGACACCAAATATTGATGAGGTAAAACAGGAAAAAATAATATAGTGCAGCTAAATACTCACCACTGAGCCAGTTTAAATAACGTAAAGGATGCTTGTTGATCCACTGCCATCCACTTGATTCATCTAAACTGTTTAACCCTATCCACAATCCTGGACCATTAGCCTGAGACAAACCTAATTGAAAATTTCCATTTTATATATATATAAATTACAAACATTTACACATATCATATACATACCATTATTACATGACTTTTTTTTTTTTAGTGCAGCACAATTTTTTTCATGTTTTTATATGATACCTGATAGGAAGGTTTGATCATGGGGCTCAGTGATGCTTGAGAGTTCTCCCCCCTGCTGGTGACAGCTTTTCCTGGCCTGATACCAGGTCAGTGCAGACTCTTTGTTTACCTGGTGATATATGCTTGTGAGAGGGTTCTTTTTCCAGAACTCATCTGGAAAGAAAATCAATCTGTAAATATTCATGTTTTTGATTGTTACATGCTACAACGTGTGTATAATTTTTTATTTATTTATCTATCTATTTATTTATTTATTTATTTATTTATTAACATGACCTATAACAGTACCTATTTGAAGTGTCGGGCAATAACCCCAGAGATGATTATCTTCGTATTTACTTTCAACTGCACACCATGGGCGTTTGACAGAGGAGTCATCTCTTGTACAGTCTGCATACCATTTATTTTTGTACATGAATGGAAAATGACATGGGCGACCAAAGCCATTTCCACCAAGTGTATATAATTCTGTCAACATAGAGATAAATATGTCTAAATATTACTGTTGCATATTACTTTCTAACTCCACAGTGTAATACTTTACAATTGAATGTAATTTACAATGCATTATATATAATATAATAAAAATGTGCACGTTTTGGATTATTATTTTAATATTGTTTAATAGTATGCATTGTACATTGTACTTGCCAGTTCCTAGGTGTTGTCCGTGTGAAAAAGCATAACATTTTATTGATGAAAATTGTAGGAACAAGTTTCAAGACAAGTTTCAGTTTTCAGTAAATGAAATAAATAATAAATAGCACCAAGGATTATTTTCCTAAAAATGTAAGTATATTATCTAGCAACTTTATTTATTTCATTTTGTTTGAAATGAACGACAGAAAGCTTAGTGCTATATAAAATACATATCATTTAAACTGTATCCTTATTACTTAATGGTTCCTGAGTAAATACCTTCACATCAGCTTGACCTAGCAGAGCGTAATACTAAATTAAATGACTGAGAAACACAAAAAGGGTGAACCAGAACATTTACAGCTGTTGCTCCTAAGCTCTGGAAATCACTGCCATTGTCAATGAGGCTGTTTTTAAATCTAGTCTTAAAACATATTTTTATTCCTTGTCCTTTAACTCAGTTTAAAAGTGTATGTTGTCTTTTTCTTTTTTTTTGTACTTCGGCTTTGGTTGTGTAAAGCGTGCTCTAGAAATAAAACTAAAAAAAAAAAAAAAAAAAAGAAATACACTTAAAAAAATTTAAACCAAGAAAACATGACCGAATTGTTTGATGCCCAAGTCCATAAAACCAATATAAAGGAAGAAATATTGAAAACAACCCAACCTCAATTCTCACAATTACATCAGTTTCAGTAAACGGATATGCAAATTGAGTTCATAAACCACATTCGACTTATCTGTGTAATCACTTCAATACGTAATACGTCATTTTCTAGTTTGTGAGCAAAATGGAATCCAGGAAGTAAAATATGCACATTAGGTATTAGACACATGTTTACACAAACGAATGTAGCAGATTACTATTAGTGTAGAACAGAACAGCATTTAATTCATTCTAATCAGATGAGATTTGTGATCATACCTTCATATGGTCGAGAGCAAATGCTGTCGGTTGTTCCATGTATCGTCCACTGGCTCTTTTCATCCTGCTTTTTGGACAGTGTTAGAGAATAAGTGTCTCCCTGAAGGGACAAGTACAGTGACTCATTCTTCACACTTAAATGCATACTGTCAATGCATTCCCACTTTTGGAGGTCATTTTTAGCATTACAGAGATACCACTGCAGTTTATTGCCCTCCTTCTTGCTCCCTATGCCAAGGCATTTCTTCTGGACAATGTTCAAAATTCGGTCGTCAGTTGTCCAGCGAAACTGCTGTTTTGGGTTGAGAACGTTACAAACTTCTAACCATTGCAGGTTGTCCGTCAGACATCTGTTCTTATGTACGTTGTAGATCATAAAAATTCCATCTACAAAAATAATTAAGCATGCACTGCATTAGAAAAACAGCAGCACAACTAAATGTTTTTACTTCACATTTTTGTGTAGTATTTTTGTGCTGCTAAGTTAGTCACTGTTAATAAAGCAGGATCATATCATTTCAATGCTATTTTAAAAAGAGAAACTTTGTAGGCTATTTTTATTTCTTTAGTAATCATAGTTTCTGTGCATTTTTATTATTTGCTGACTAATGATATTTTTCGGGGGGGGCTTCATTTTAGACTAATGTGATTATAAAGTGATTTATGAGAAAGAAGCAACTTACCTAGTTGAGCAAAACAGTTGGATAACTCAAGCATAAACACAATAACAGCAATTATTTTTATCCTCTTGTTGTCCATTATCTTTTAAGCCTTACGCAAGACAAATCCTGTGTCAAACCTGCCTCTGTTCCAGTCTCACAGTGACACTTTGGCACTGGTGACTGTTTTTCTAGTGGAGCACACATCTTATGACACATGTATTTCTTTATAACTCGTGACCATCATATTTCATCATATTCATCACAAACCCATTAGTATTTAGGGTAAATGACCACACAAAAATTGTAAATTGCTCAAATTGTGGCTTTGTTTGCAAATCTTGCCTTTTCAGCAGTTTTTCAATGAGGCATTTTATATATGTCTGCCTTTTCAGTGAA
This sequence comes from Tachysurus fulvidraco, assembly GCF_022655615.1. Taxonomy (NCBI): domain Eukaryota; kingdom Metazoa; phylum Chordata; class Actinopteri; order Siluriformes; family Bagridae; genus Tachysurus; species Tachysurus fulvidraco. The sequence goes on along the minus strand of NC_062518.1, from coordinate 26,924,921 downwards.
TCAGTAGATACTGTAGAATGAGTACAAAAAAAAAAGTGAATACAAAAAATAAAATTTCAAAATTATAAATTTACTGTCATGTCAGGATGCGGATCAAAGCATTATATGATTTATTTGTTTTTTTTATTTGTTAAGAATAGACTCATTTCATGAAAAAAAAATCACCTGATAAGAAACATTTAATATTAAAAGTATGCATTAGCAATTACATTGATGGTTAGAGGAGTCTTCCTTCAGGCGGAAGAGAATCCAGGGTGTTCTTTACCATTTTAGCTGATAAAAGAAAAACAAATTAACGCACACTCGTTTAACATCGGGGTAAATAAATATGGAATCATTAAACATGAAATCAAATCAACAGATTTTTTTGCAGAAATAAATTAAATATGATGGATTCAGAAGGATTTCGAACAAAAAAACAAAAAAACAAAAACCAGTGTGTAATGCATCCCAAGGCTTATGTCAAAAGGTCTTTCCGAGTAAATGTTGATAAAATGTGTCAAAAGGTCTTCCACAGGAAACGTTGATAAAACATGTGCTTTTACTTCCCCTTTCTCGAACCTTGCATAATGTAGAAAGTGCTGAATTAGCAGAGTTCAGGAATCCACATCATCCCAATGACTGAAAGTTGCCACTCTTTTAAATCCCAACCAGACACTGTGTACAATAATGTTGCAATAACTGGTCTTAGCCGGAAAATTTATTTTTTTCAGATGACTAAAGCATATGCAATTAACACTGAGGTCTATTTTCTGATTACACATTTATTGTATACGTGTATTCATATTTTAATATGTTAATCATGCATTAAATAATGCAATAATGCAACTTATACAGATTTTCTTATATAGCACAAGCATATACTGTAATAGTGAGGGGGCACGGTGGCTTAGTAGTTAGCACATTTGCCTCACACCTCCAGGGTTGGGGGTTCGATTCCCGCCTCTGCCTTGTGTGTGTGGAGTTTACATGTTCTCCCCGTGCCTCGGGGGTTTCCTCCGGGTACTCCGGTTTCCTCCCCCGGTCCAAAGACATGCATGGTAGGTTGATTGGCATGGTAGGAAAATTGTCCGTAGTGTGTGAGTGTGTGAGTGAATGAGAGTGTGTGTGTGTGTGTGCCCTGCGCTGGGTTGGCACTCCGTCCAGGGTGTATCCTGCCTTGATGCCCGATGACGCCTGAGATGACCTGTGACCCGAGAATTTCAGATAAGCGGTAGAAAATGAATGAATGAATGAATATACTGCATAGTAATATCTGTTCAGTGTTTAACAGTTGACAAAGCTAACCTCTACCAATAGGTTATTTAAATAACATCGTTATGTAATAAATAAACCATCTGATGATAAATAAATAAGCCATCTGACTTGCAAACCCATTTATATTTGCAGAGAAGAGAAGTCCCTGTAAATCTGTTGTGAAAGTGTTGTGAAAGGCACAAACTTTATGAATGAAATGAGCCACACTCACACTCAGTGTTACAAAAAAAAAAGAAGTAAGAATATTATATCAATTTTACTCAAATAGTATATTACAGGTTAGCTTAGTTGTATGACATGAATGTAGAATGTGATACAGAACATGTGATACAGGTTGCCTAGGCAACCAGGCAAAATATCGGTCTTTAACATACTGAAGGTGCATGACCACATTTTCTTTTTTTTCATAGAGAAATATTTTAACTTTCACTAACATGCAGTTAAATAACTTAAAATTCAACAGAATTCATGTATAAACACAATAGCTAACACAATACTAATAATTAAATTAATAAAGGACCTGGTGCTTTGCATCTGCAGGAAAGGATTTCACTTACGGTGCCAAAATGAAGCTGTTAAAAAAATTTTTACTGTAATGATGTGCCAATATATTTAACTATTAACCCAGACAACTATGATTCACTGATTCATGATTCATTCATTATGAGGAAGTGTAGTGTTGGGAAAAGATTTATTATTTTATTACAAAAAATAATATTGTGAAAGTTACATAAATACATATTCTATTTTCTGATACGTACCATAACAACAAATTATAAAAGAAGGGTCCCCACATGTAAGTTTTATAAATTGATGAACAATCCAAAATGTTCTCTGCTGTTGATGCTGAGGATGACCCACATGGAGATACATGGGACTTGGATTATTCAGTTTGGAGACCATGGCGGAGGCTTTGAACTGCACGGTTGTTTTTCTGCTCGGGTCTCCATCATTCAATCGTTGAAAATTTGAAGACTTTGGCAGGAAGGAATTCACTATGAAACTATAATGAATTCATAAATGACACTGATGCTCATACTTATAAGTTGCTCATAAGCTCCTGGTTACAAAATTGTGACTTAGTTGTGTTAACTCTTCACCACTGTCCTCGGCATGCTCTTTAGGGATGAAAATAAATTGCAAATTCAATTCTGCCTTGATGCCCAATGACGCCTGAGCTAGGCACAGGCTCCTCGTGACCCGAGGTAGTTCCGATAAGCGGTAGAAAATGAATAAATGAATTTTAAACGTTGCAATTTGTATCCTATTTTTTATACTCCTGTAAAGCTGCTTTGCGACAATGTCCACTGTTAAAAGTGCTATACAAATTAAAGTGAATTGAATTGTAGAACATCTCTAGAACATCTCATCCTACTTGAATGTTCAAAATATTTAATTTGAAATAAGTTGAAAGAAAGTTCATCTACGGTCTAAGTGAGACTACTGTTCATATCTTTAAAAGAAAAAATATCTATTTTTTTTGTATGACATTGATTACTATCAAAACAGTGAATCACTCTGAGTTTCCTTTCTACAGAGTCGGAAAACAACATCAAGAAATTCTTTACAAAACCCGCTGTGTTGTCAGTTTGTGTTTCTAGAAGTACTTCCTACAATGCAAACATGGGCTGTTGTTGTAATGCTGTTGTTAAGGGGAAGTGGTTGCTCAAGCAGTTAAGGCTTTGGGTTGTTGATCATAGGATCAGGGTTTAAGCCATTGTTTCAGGGCTGCTGTATTATGGCTAATCCTGTGTTCTGACCCAAACTTCCAAACTTGCCATATATGAAGAAAGAAATTTGTTATGCTGCAATGTATATGTGACAAACCAAAGGCTTCTTTTTTCTAATGTTTGACTCTAAGCCTCTGCTGCATGTCTTTCCCTGACATCCTCTTCCTCTCTTTATTCTTAATTTACTGCGTTTTTTTTAAACAGTTCCACACTTTCAAGGAAGTACCTTGACTTTATTACTCTCGCATGCTTTTCCTGTTTTTTTTTTGGCTCTTTGCGGGTGAGTAGCATTCCTCTTGTGATTGATTTATCTGCAAGGTTCTAATGGTACAATGCTTTTTTATCTTCCTTGCCAGTGCACAAAGTATGCACACATTCTTCTGGTTTAACTTCTTTTTTTTTTTTTTAGAATATTCTTGTTCATTATATTAAACATTGTTCGATATCGCATGTCACGTTCTTTCTTTTCTATTATGATGTTGGATACATTTACATGGTCCTAAAGATCCGTGACCATGTGGACACAGTTTTGCAACCTTGCAAGTCTAAAAGTTTTAGTTCTTGTTTTTCTTCCTTCCAGTATAACTTCCAGCATTTTCTCTCCTCTTGCCCTCTTTTTTGTTTTTTTAGCAATCTGGTTCAAAAGGTGAGGAAGCAGTAACGCAAATCACCAGCAAAGTACACCTACAATTACAAACTTAACAAACACACTGTCCTAATAGCTAATAGATTTTAATTTAATAAACATATTTATATTGGTGAGAGCTCACACAGTTGGAGATATATTCCATATCTTATCGTATTACATGCAAGACCCCCAAACACAGCTGGCCAATTCAACAGATGACAACAACACACCAGTGGGCAGCATTTTTAAATGCTCTGAATTAAATTAAATTAAATTAAATTAAATTAAATTGAAATTAAATTACATTACATTAAACAAAATAAAATAAAATGAAATGTAATGAAATAAAATAAAATAAGCTCAAGCACCGAAATGGAATACTCTGTAGATAATAAAGATAAAGTACAAAAAAGTTAAAAGTACAAATTTTCAGCTTTAATTTGTGAGTATTTACATCCAGATCAGGTAAATAATGTACCACTGTGTTAAATGGGAACTTTATAGTCAGTG